>NC_080747.1:5000-305000 GCF_020826845.1 Diceros bicornis minor | reverse complement strand
GTCAGGCCAGTGGGTGCTGAGGCTGCAGGAGGAGGCCCCACCCCATCAGGCTCCAGGAGCAGGGCAGCATGGTGCTGACATGGGCTGCCCTCTTTCAGTGATGTCCTTCCCAGCGGAGGGTGTGGAGTCGGCCATCAAAAACAACATAGAGGACGTGCGGCTGTTTCTGGACTCCAAGCACCCGGGACATTACACGGTCTACAACTTGTCCCCGAGGACATACCGGCCCTCCAAGTTTCATAGCCGGGTGAGCGGCTGCGCTTTTGCCTCTCGCTGCAGCAGGTTTCTGAATGTCAGTCTTTGGCCAACTGTGGTGCTAGATGGACCTGTGACGTCCCCGGGCAGTGGCAGTGAGCTGGGGCTCTGACAGTGGGGGCTCAGGGTTGTGGTGACATGGGGTGCCTCGGGTCCCCTGCAGCAGCTGGCGGGGCTGCATAAACTGGGAAGAGAAGGTCAGGTGGGTGTTGTTACGTCACCTAAGGGCGCTGAAACCACAGTGACTCATTGCTGCTTGCCCGTGAGAGAGCATGAGGCCGCACAACGTTCTTGGTAAATAAACATTTGGACGTGGTCAGTGTTTACAGTATTTGAACAGACCCCAAGTATGGGAAAAGGCAGCATCTGAGTTCTCCTCGCCAAGTCTGCCGTAGCCTATAGCACCAATCCTGCCTACAAAGGAGCTCAGGCGCCGGGCCAGGGACTATGGACGCCCGTGGGCAGGGGGAGGGAGGTGTGGGGTGGCCCCTGCCAAGTGTGTGTACCTGGCTGGCGCAGGGATCCCGGTGAGCTGAGCCCTCTCCCTGCAGGTCTCCGAGTGCGGCTGGGCAGCCAGGCGGGCCCCAAGCCTTCACAGCCTGTACAGCATTTGTAGGAACATGTACTCCTGGCTCCGGCAAGACCACAAGAACGTCTGCGTTGTGCACTGCATGGTGAGTGTGGTGCTGCTCCCACCAGCGGTGTGGAAGGGCGTGAGTTGGCCCTGCCCTTCACCTCAGGGACGCGGCAGAGAAGAGCATACACCAGGGACAACCCCTGCCCAGGGGAAGCTTACAGCCGGCAGAGGGGACAGAGGACGGAGTGGGATCCAGGGTGCCAGCGGTGACGGTGCCAAGCAGGAAGGCCAGGCGGGGCGGCTGGTGTCCTGAGCGGTGATGCTGGGCTTGGCCCCCTGCTGGGAAGAGGAGCTGAGCTGACCTCCAGGCAGGGTGCTGATGCCCCCATGATTACAGGCCTTTCCTGGACACTGGATGAGGTACCAGGGCGGGACATAGAGCGCCCGTGTGAGGCTGGATGCCACGGTGACGGCTGCTCCCTTGAGGCTCCTTATTGAGCTGCGGCATTCTGTCTGAGAGCCGGGATCTGATTGGGAGGCACTGGGCTAGTGGACGGACTCGTGGCAGGTCCCGGGGGGGAGCAGGTTCTGCCCTGGTGTCCACGGCAAGTGGCTCTGGGCCTGGCTGTGCCCCCAGCACAGCTCCTGTCATTTCAAGGTAGCAAACCCCAGAGGGAGCAGCGACTGCTGCCAGTTGGACTAGTGCCCCAGCCTCACGGGATCCACCCTGCTGGGGAGTAAAGGCCCTGCGCCCTCTGGGTGCACACCTGGGTCCCTTGGCATCAAGTGCTTCTCAGGAAAGAGTGCCCACACAGCGGTCACCGTTCCCCTCTTTATGGAGCGTACGAGGTCCCCATGTGGCATTCTCTCATCTCCCTGCCAGGCAGCACCCACATGGGCCTTGACAACCCAGGGCTGAGGCCTCGTGGGACCCCGTCTCAGCCTGTCCTTACTGGCTGAGGACAAGCCTTGTTTCCAGTTCCCCAGATGCACAGCAGGCTTAGGTTTGCGGGTGTTTGACACAGTGGGGTACCTGCCAGGACGCGCACGCGAAGGTTAGCGCTGCTGCTCTGGTGTCAATAAAAGTCACACCAGGAGCAGCGATGACTAGGGTTCAGTGTGGGGTGAGCACGGAGGGGATGGAGGGCGAGTGTGAGGTCTGGGTGGGACTGTAACTGTGAGTAGTGACCAGTGGGAGGGGCCGGCTGCCTTGTGCTTCCTGTGGAGGAAGCTTTGTTCTTGTCAGACTCTGGGTTCTTACCTCATTGGGCGTGTTTCTGTTAGTTTCCAAACATGCTCCAGACCCAAGAGGGAGGCCTGGGCATGTTCCCTAGGGGGCTGTGGGTTAGGAAGCCCACTGTCCCCCGACTGCAGCCGTGTGAGCTGCCCTGTGCGCTGCCCTGTGCCCTTTGTCCTAGGACGGGAGAGCCGCGTCTGCTGTGGCCGTCTGCTCCTTCCTGTGCTTCTGCCGGCTCTTCAGCACCGCTGAGGCCGCCGTGTACATGTTCAGTATGAAGCGCTGCCCACCGGGCATCTGGCCGTCCCATAAAAGGTACTGTGTATCCTGCTTCAGAGTGTGGCATTGCCTGTGGCCGGGTCATAGCCGTGGGTACTGGGAGGTAGGAAGGGTTTCAAGAAGGGATGCGGGTTGTGTGCCGTTCGAGTGGAGCACGGGCCTGGCAGGTGCGGCTCAGCCCGTGTGCTGCCCACAGGGACCTGCCGGGGGGACTTGATGGTCCTGCTGTGTGGACAAGGAAGTTCCAGGCTGATTGCAGTCAGGGTGGGCTAGGATTTGAGCCCTGCTGGGGCTCCTGAGCCGGCGCGGGGGTTGTGGGGGGGCAGGGGGGCGTGCTTCTCTCTGGTTCCCTGCCACCAGCTTTTCCAGCAAGTGTGGCCGTGAGCCCAGTCTGAGCCCAGCATGGCTACTTGCTCACTGGGCAAGGGGGACAGTGCCTCTTGTGGCATGTGGGCGTGCTGCCTGCACAGAGCCCCATTGCTGTGGACTTGCTGGTTTTGTTTGGGTGGGTGACGTCTGTGAACTGTGCGATGCTGCACAGGTGGAGTGGAGGTATCCTCTCTGCTGTGGGGGCCTGCTGTTGGGGTCCTGGGAGACACTCAGGTTTTTATGCTGCTCTGTGTCAGCACGAAGGATTCTCTTTACCTGACAAAGGAAATGGTTTCTCGTGGCTGGCCCTGCCCGCTCTGCTCTCCTCCTTTCCCTCGGGGATTGCACCCTTCACCAACTGACCTTTCGTGTCACTTTCCCCACTTTGGTCCACCTCCTGCAGCGAGAGTGGCCTTTCTGATGCTCAGGTCTGAGGAGTTGCTTCCCAGCTCACAGTCTCTCCATGGGCACTGTGGGGGGAACACTTCCTTCCTCTACAGGAGTGGGCCTTTCTGTGGACAATGCAGACCCCGAGAGTGGGGGGAACCGGAGCCCACCTTGGCCCTGCCGCCTCCCTCGCTCCTGCTCCACCGAGAAGAAAGGAAAGACATCCAGGCCAGCAAGGGGTCGTTATGGGTCATTCCTTCTGATCGGGGAAAGGGGGAGTTGGTGCCGCTCCTACATGGGGGACCCCACCTTGTTGGCTGGCTGCCTGGGGGCAGTGTTGTGTCCCTTGGCCGCCCCAAGAGAGTCAGCCACACAGTTGTGTCTTCTTTGTGGCTCAGGGGTGCAGTCCTGTCACTCATGCAGAGAGGCTGCAAAGTGGGGGCTGGGCCACCAAGCACCAGTCATGGACCACAGACCCCCTTAACATGCTGACCAAAAGCCATTTTTGCTCCCACGTTCCAAATACATCAGGGGTTCCTGAATTGTGCCTATTGCTGTAGGGTCGCACTTAGCAGCCACTCACAGCCAGGGTCAGAGCCAGGAAGAGTGTTGTCGGTGTCGTCTGCCTGGCTCTGGGGCCCCCACCAGAACTCTGAACCCCACGGCTGCTTTCTTGGAGATGTGCAGATGTGTGGAGCATTGTTCCCACCCTAACAACCTAGAACAATAGCAGGACCAACGTCAAACGCGTGACTTTCTCAAAGCTGTTGGAGAACGGCGGTCATCAGAGCAGTCGCCTGGTCCCAAATCTGAGGAGAGACAGGCACCTGCAGGGAGAGAGGATGCGAGCGCTCGCTTGCCCACTAGCTGTACCATAGTGCCAACAAGAGGGACCAGCAGGACAGTCAACGAGGCCCAGTGCGCAGAAGCGGGCGAGGCCGCAGAAATTGAGAGAGACCGCCCCCGTGAGCCCTCGCTGGGCGCTCACAGAATAGGTTGGACAGGGAGAGTTGGCTGCTCTGGGAGGGGCACCGAGTTTGGGTCCCAGTGGAACCAGAAGGAGACAAAGCAGTCTCCAGGACAAGACTAGAATTATCTGACAGAAAATTTAAAATAACCGATTAATGTGTTGGAGACTGATAGAAGGTGGACAGGATGCATGGGCAGGGGGTCAGTCGCTTCAGCAGAGATGGACACCATGAGAGAGAACCGACTGGAGATACTGGCGTGAGGATGCGCAGCAGTGGGAAAGACTGCCTTGCGCAAGCCCGCCGGGAGCTGAGGGGGGAACCACTCTGTGGAGCTGGTCAGGAGACGTTACTCCAGTGGGGATTCAGGGGAAAAGTCCCTGGGAAGGACCCGAGCAGCCAGACTGCGAGACTGTCTCCGACAGTCTGACGAGCACGTGCTTGGAGCCCTGGAGAAGGAGACACGCAGGGAAGAGAAACACTGAAGACACAGTCGCTGCAGGTTCCCCCAGCTCAGTGACAGACACCAGACCCCAGCAGCCACGAGGACACCAAGCAGGATTAACACACACACACAAAACCCACTGAGCGTCCCGTATTCACACTGCTGGAAACCACACGAAGCGAAAGTCAAAGATGCAAATTACAGCAAAGTTCTCATCAGAAACCCCAGTGCAACCCATAGGGTTTTTTTGTTTTGTTTTGTTTTGTTTTTTGCTGAAGATTAGCCCTGAGCTAACATCTGTGCTCATCTTCCTCTGTTTTGTATATGGGACACCTGCCACAGCATGGCTTGGTGAGCGATGTGTAGATCTGCACCTGGGATCCGAACCCGCAAACCCTGGGCCACCAAAGCAGAGCACGTGAACTTAACCACTACGCCACTGGGCTGGCCCCCACATAGGGGTTTTTTAAAGTGCTATAATTAGTAAGTTAATAGAGGAAATAAAATGAAAGCATAAACATGCTCAGTTAATCCAAGAGAAGACCAAAAAGAGGAAACCACGAACAGACGCAGCAAAGAGGAAACAGCCGGCAGGGAGGTACACTTAACACGGCCACGTCCGTCCTCCTCCCCGCCCGTGCAGGTCTGCAGCCCCGGCTGAGACGGGGTGTGGTCCCCGAGCCCACATCAGTCCTCTCCTCACTGCCCGTGGGCGGTCTGCAGCCCCGGCTGAGACAGGGTGCTGTCCCTGGACCCTACCGTGACAGGCAGAGATGGACCAGGTGGTGCTGGAGGCAGATTGGGTTAGTTGCCGATTGCTGCAGGACGGAGGCTTCAGGCGGCCCATGTCTCTTCGCTCCGTCTCTGTGCGCACTGGGCTCAGTCGGGGTGCAGCCCGGTTGCGTTCTCGTATGAACCTTGGCTCTGAGAAGGTCCAAGTTTCCTTTGTGTTTAAATCCACTTCCAAGCTGGCTCAGGTTGTTGGCAGGATTCATTAGCTGCGGATGTAGGTCTTTCCATGCTGGCTTCTTGCTGACTGTCGGCAAGAGACGCCTGCAGTTTCCTGCCACACGGGCTGCGCCAACACGGCCATTGGGGAGAGCACTGAGAGCAAGTCAGCTAGTGAGATGCTATGTATGGCGTCTGCTCAGCCGCGACCTCCCTCCCCTTCTGGTGGTTAGAAGCGGGTTGTTGCTCCTGCCCAGGCTCAAGGAGAGGGGATTATGCAAGGACAGGTGGCAGACGCCCTCAAGCGCATGCCGCAGAGGAGCGGTGGAAACACTCACCAGAGGAAGCGGGAGCAGTGATACCATGTTACAGTAGACTCCAGGTTTATTGGGTGAAACCTGACCATTGAAAGCAGAGATAGACCAATCAGGATTATAGTGTCAACTAACCTTCCCCTCTCAGTAATTGCCGGACCGGTGGACAGAAGGTCAGTTCAGAGCTGAACCCACCACCAGCCGGCTAACCCTGACTGACATCTGTAGAACATTCCACCCGACAACGGAAAAGACATGTTCCTTCCCACTGCACACAGAACATTCAGTAAGAAAGATCATGTTCTGGGCCCTCAGACCACAACAAATTTAAAAGATTAGAAATTGTACAAAATAGCTTCACGGACCATCATAGAATTAAACTAGAGATTGATAACAGAAAGAAGACTGGGAAGAGCCCGAAATATTTCAAAATAAAACAATCTGCTCCTAAATAACCCACGAGTCAGAGAGGAAACCTCAAGGGAAATTTAAAGATGTTTTAAACTGAATGAAAATTATAACATCAGGTTTGTAAGATGAAACTAGAACGTTGCCTCAAGGGACATTTATAGCATTAAATATTTATATCTGGTGTGCTGATGGGCTCCAGGGACTCAGAGCACACATGTGACGTGACACGTGGACTACACTGAATGCATGTGTGACGAGGCACGTGGACCATGCACAGCACAGAGTGCGTATGTGACACGGCATGTGGACTCTGCACAGAGCATGCATGTGATGTGGTGTGTGGACTGTGAACAGAACACGTGTGACATGGTGTGTGGGGTAAGCACAGCACGCACGTGATGTGGCATGTGGACTATGCACAGAATGCATATGTGGCACGGCATGTGGACTTCACACAGAGCATGTGTGTGATGTGGCATGTGGACTGTGAAAGGAACACGTGTGATGTGGCTTGTGGACTATGCACAGAGCATGCATGTGATGTGGTGTATGGACTGTGAACAGAACAGGTGTGTGACATGGTGTGTGGGGTAAGCACAACACGCACGTGATGTGGCACGTGGACTATGCACAGAAAGCATGTGTGACATGGCACGTGGGCTATGCACAGAGCACGCATGTGATGTGTGTGGACTGTGAACAGAACGCATGTGTGACATGGTGTGTGGGGTAAGCACAGCACGCACGTGATGTGGTATATGGACTATGCACAGAACGCATGTGTGGCACGGCATGTGGACTATGCACAGAACGCATGTGTGGCACAGCATATGGACTGTGCACAGAGCATGTGTGTAATGTGGCATGTGGACTATGCACAGAATGCATATGTGGCACAGCATGTGGACTTCACACAGAGCATGTGTGTGATGTGGTGTGTGGACTGTGAACAGAACGTGCATGTGACATGGTGTGTGGAGTAAGCACGGAGCATGTGTGTGATGTGGTGTGTGGACTGTGAACAGAATGCATATGTGACACGGCATGTGAACTTTTCATAGAGCACGTGTATGACATGGCGTGTGGACTAGGCACAGAGCATGTGTGTGATGTGGCATGTGAACTGTGAACCGAATGCGTATGTGACACGGCATGTGGACTTTTCACAGAGCACGTGTGTGATGTGGCATGTGGACTGTGAATAGAATGCATATGTGACACGGCATGTGGACTTTTCACAGAGCACGTGTGTGATGTGGCATGTGGACTGTGAATAGAATGCATATGTGACACGGCATGTGGACTTTTCACAGAGCACGTGTGTGATGTGGCATGTGGACTGTGAATAGAATGCATATGTGACACGGCATGTGGAATTTACACAGAGCATGTGTGTGATGTGGTGTGTGGACTGGGCACAGAAAGCATATGTGACACGGCATGTGGACTATGCACAGAGCACGTGTGTGACATGGTGTGCCTCCTGCCCCTCCAGGTACATCGAGTACATGTGTGACATGGTGGCGGAGGAGCCCATCACTCCCCACAGCAAGCCCATCCTGGTGAAGGCTGTCATCATGACGCCAGTGCCGCTGTTCAGCAAGCAGAGGAACGGCTGCAGGCCCTTCTGCGAGGTGTATGTGGGGGACGAGCGTGTGACCACCACGTCCCAGGAGTACGACAAGATGAGGTGAGCTCCGAGTCCAGGGCCTTCCTCGCTCTATGACCATCAAGTGTATTCATTCTCATTCTATGGAAAGTCATTGCTGGGAAGTGGCCAAGGCCCCGCCTCAGTTGAGGCCATGAGCAACGAGCAGGCTCTGCAAGCTGATCCAGGCCTGCGGGTGGCGTGTGTGGGAGGTTCCCACCTCTTCCTGCTAAGGATTGGCTTCTTAGAATATTTCCTGGAGCAAACCTCACCCCACCTCCCATCCCCCACCTGGAAGTAGTTTGGTAGCAAAACCAGGAAGATAAGAACAGGTGGATTTAAGTGTTGATGCTTTGGAGGTTCTCAGCATTCCTGCATAGCGCTTTCAAGGTTAATCTTTACTAGAACTTGATGTTTTTGACCTAAGTGAACAATTTCTCATCATTCTCTTCTTTAGGGATTTTAAAATCGAGGATGGCAGAGCAGTCATTCCCCTGGGCATAACAGTCCAAGGAGACGTGCTCATTATAATCTATCACGCAAGGTCCACCCTGGGAGGAAGGCTGCAGGCCAAGGTGAGCGAGCGCTCCCAGTGTTCTCTGTTCTCGTGGAAGGTCCTCAAGCTTGGTGGTCAATGAGAGCTTGAAGCCCTCACTTGGTAACTGTCTTTTTGAGTCCCCACTTCGTGTAGCTCAAGGCAGAGGGGATTTTAGCCTGAAATGCCCGGAGTTTCCCCCACATTACAGGACTGCCGTCCATGCAGTCTGCTGGGATATGGCCTTGGGCTGCCCCCCCCATAGACCCCAAGAAGCCCCTTGTCGGAGAGGGTGCCATCCCGCCATCTCTGCATCTCCAGCACTTTGGGCCGTGCTCGAGGCTCTCAGAGCTTGTTAACTGTGAGATGTATATGACGTGAGGGTCTGGTGGCGCCCTCCCCAGCTTAAGGATCTCCTGTTTGCTTTCTCTCTGCAGATGGCGTCCATGAAGATGTTCCAGATCCAGTTCCACACTGGATTTGTGCCTCGGAACGCAACTAGTGTGAAATTTGCAAAGTATGTTGGTGTCACACTGTGGGAGAGGGACTGGGGGGCTCAGACTGCGAACACCCACCAGCCATGTCCATGTGCCCACGAATGCAGCACAGCTGCACTCACAGAGCGATGTGATTGACACGTGGCCAGTTTGCAGTGTTGGACTTTAATCTTGAGTCTGTCCCCAGAACCAGGTGTGTTTGGTTTCCAAGACACCGTCCTAGGTTAGACCGTGGTGGCTGCCATGTGCAGCTCAATGACTGGGGACTGACCCAGTCATTTCTTGTTAGAATGGAGCCTCTTACGCGCTGGATGGGGTGAAACCAGAGGGATGAGTGTCCCTGCATTGCAACACGTTCATTCAGTGCTGCTTATATGCAGAGTGCTCTGCTGGGCACAGAAATCAGAGACGGTTAAGAGAAGCTCCCAGTCTGGCTTTAGAGACAAGGATGTAAATAAATATGACTGAGGAATAGTCTTTTTGTCTTATCCGGCACTTGTTATTAGTTTACTGTACTCTTCAGGTACATTAACTTGTTGAAATTTCATGTATCAGAGGACTGACAGTGTATACCAGGCCCCCCGGTAAACAGCGGGTTTCATTCAGCTTATGTTCTGGATGGAGACGCTCAGGCTCAAGGCAGCTGGACTGACTAACCTCGTATGCAGCAGAGCAGGCTTCCGCACATGGGGATTTGGATTCCAGCTGGTCATCTTTCTACTCAGTCTCCCATGCACAGTCATATGTGCTTACTGCCCAAAACCTGGTGTTGTTCCAGGAGCAAGAGGGGAGCTTCGTGGAGAGCATCTAGAAACAGCTGCCTGCGGCTACTCCGGACCTCTGTGTTCCAAACTCAGTGCCCGTTTCCTACCCAGTAGACAAAGGGAAATGTTAGAACCTGACCCACAAGGTACTGGGAGGTCTGTAGCACTGACCCCCCCGGGTCCCGGAGGACTCAACTATGACCCCAGGGCGCTGCAGACTCAGTGCTCCATGCAGATGATATGCCACACGGGGGCCTGTGCGTGGTGAGGGCTCAGGGAGAGTGGTGCCTGCTTCCCTCGTGGCCATCGGCCTCTGAGGGTGCACATCTTGTATTTTCATATATTATTATGAGGGTGCACTCTTTTAAATGTGCCAATATGAAAAAGACACTACAAAGACAAGAAATGCCACAGCTTTATCATTTCTGAGTTTTCCTCCTTTGGGAGAAGTGACCCCCAGAGCTTCAGGAGCTTTTAACTGCAATGAAAGCATCTTTTAAATGCATTTTTTTTGAAGACTAAATGATTGAAGACCAAGAAGAAAAAAATAGGTGAAGGTCTATAGGAGTTAGTAGACAGAGACTTGGAGTAACTGATGAAGATGTTCAAGAAAGTAGAAAGATGAGGAATTTCACTAGACACCCAGAATATATAACAAGGAGGTAGGTGTGAATCATAAAACTGAAAGATGTTAACAGCTGAAATGGGTTCAATCCACGTGTGTGATAGAATAGACACAGTAGAACACAGACGCAGTGAACTGGAAGAAAACACCTTCAGATGGCGGCACAGAGGAAGAGTGATGGGAGATACAGAGAGGATCGTGGGAGAGATTTAGGATGACATGGAAAGGCCGGGCGTGCTTTTATTTGGAGTCCTAGGAGAAGAGAGAGAGAATAGAACAGAAATAATATTTGAAAAATCACTGGCAAAAAATTTTGTTAAACTAGTGAAAGACATCAAACCATAGAATCAGAAGTGCTTCAAACATCCAACAGGAGTTTTCATAAAAGAAGAGAAGAGGCCCCACCCAAGCACATCACAGATAAATTGCTGAGAAACAGAGATACAATTTTCAGAGCCCCTAGGGGGAGGGGGAGGCACACTCGGGCCTTCAAAGTGACAAGACTGACAGCTGCCTTTCAACTGAAGGGACAGAAGCCAAGAGTCGTTGGGGGACACCTGAGATGCTGAGCGAAAAAAGTGGCCAACTTAAACTATCTCTGATGAAATGATCCTTCAGGAGTGGAAGTCAGTCAGAGATGCTTTCAGGCAAACAGAAGATGTGTGCAGTGTGCATATCAGACGAAGGACACAAGTCCGGGGTATGTGAGGAATCACCGCAGACAGAGAGACGGCTGTTAAAAATGGGAAAAGACCTGCCTGGCACTTCACCACTGAGGAAGTCCAGACGGTCAGAGAGCATATGAAGAGGTGGTCCCGTCAGGGAGACACTGCCAAGGCCACTGCTCTCTGACTGGCGGCTGAAATGAGAGGCAGGCATTTCCGGATGCTGGCGAGCACGTGCAGCTCCTGGACCCGTGTTCGCTGCTGTGGGGTGCAGTCTGCTCAAGTTGTGTCCCTCGTGTGTCCCCAGGGAAGTCAGCGCCTGGGACCAGAAACAGACGCACAGAGGAACGCTCCCAGCAGCTTTACTCTTCACAGCTCCAGACTAGAAGGAGCCCAGCACCATCGGCAGGGGGATGGATAATGAACTGTGGTGTGCTCACATGGGGGGTAGCGTGCAGCAGTGATGTGTGACGCACACAGATGTAACCACGAGAAGAAGGACGTGGTGGTCCATGTGTCGTGTCACCATTTTATGGGCTCAGGCCTCGTGTGGTCATAGGGGTCCACGGGCAGACTGCCTTGGGGGTTTGGCTTGGAGAGGCAGAGGGACCCTCTTGGGGACTGGTGACAGACCGTGTGTTTTTCTGAGTGTACTGTCTACACAAGTGTTGCACTTTATCGAGGTGCACTCTTAGATTTCTGTGTGGCTGTGTATGTTGCACCTTCAAAAATGGATTAATTAATGCAATAAGGAGAAAACTATTGAGTTGTCTGAGTGATGCAGGAAAGCATGTGTCTTACGTGGGCAGGCTTTGTTTTGCAGAGAGGCACTGAAACAGGATAGTTCGAGAGAATTTGGAACAGTATCAGCAGGACACGCTTTCAGATAAACCTGAGAGGGTCCGTCCTGGTGAGGCCTCCTGTGGCTGACGGAGGGTCCAGCGTGTTAAGTGGACGGGGTTGAGGGTCCGTCCTGGTGAAGCCTCCTGTGGCTGACGGAGGGTCCAGCGTGTTAAGTGGATGGGGTGCCAATCCATGACATGTCAGCACTTCGTTTCCCAGCTAGGTGTGTCAGGCCCCTCGGGTCCATCCAGCAGGGCCTGGGTCCTTGCCCTTTGAAATCCAGATCCCTTGGAGGCTGCGCCTGTGCTCACAGTCCCTCATTGTGCCCTCACTGGCCTGCTGGGTGAGTGGGCAGGCCCAGGCTTGGGGCAGTCTCCAGGGGCCAGCCGGGGCGGGGGTGGGGATGGGTGTCCGCTGGTGTGGTGCCTGGAGCTGCCCCCGAGGCCCTGCTGCCCCCGGAGCTGAGCCTGCAGAGGTCCTGTGCTCCTTTGTGTGGACCCCGGCTCGCTCCCTCCTCCCTTGCTTCCTGGCCTCCCCTCCTCGTGGACGAGGGTCTAGGCCTCCCTGCTCTTACTGGCCGCTGGATTCCGTGACACTGCTGTCTCGGCTTTTCACCCTCAGTTCTTGCTATAGCTGCTTCTGCCTGGCCCAGCAGTCACCTGGGTTGTCTCCTTGCTGTGGGCACCCAGCCTGGAAAGGAAGGAAGCCTGTGGCAGCTTCTGGGCCAGGAGTGTGTGGACTAGTGGACAGAGGGGACACTGCAGCCTGAGGAGGGCGTGGCCCTGGCAGGTGCTCTCCCTGTGCCCACATGGGCCCCGGCAAGACGAGGGGTGGCTCCGGGCAGAGCCGTTCTCCCCAGCAGGTGCACCCCTCGAGCAGAGGTGGTTGTGTCTTGGCGGGAGTGGGGGATCAACACAGCGGACGTTACACGTTAGGGTCACGCGTGCTCACTAGTCTTATTTTGTCACATCCAGAGAAGTAATTAAGGACTGCCATGGCTTTATCACCCACACTGACCATATTTGTGCTTATCCCCAGGCCCCTCCTCTGCCCAGAGGTTGTGTTTTGTTTTGGGTTGCAGGACGACGGGGCCCCTCCCTCAGTGCCTCCAGCCCTCAGGAACCCGCCCGTTTGCTGTGTTTCTTTCTTTGTCACTCTCCTGTGTGTCAGCAGGGACAGGTAGCGCGTGTACGTGTTAGGCGGCATAAAGGAGGCCCGCACTAGGGATCCTGCCGGCTGAAGAGCTGGGGTCTGTCAGTGAGGTTTGTGACGATGTCACCAGAGGCGAGCTCAGGACGTATGCGAAGAGCACTGGAACTCCCAGGAGAGGTGCAGAGCCACAAAGTTAGGACAGTCAGTCAAATGGCCACCAAAGTCGCCACTGCCAGGTTGCCCTGGACACACCTGTCTGGCACCTGTGCCCAGGCCCCCAAACCACTGCCTCAGGTAGCACCTGGAGACCAGAATCTTCCCAATCCTTTGCCTTTCTTCCCTTTCCCACCCCAGCACAGGCAGATCTGGTGCCACCCCTGGGCCACAGTGACCGACGGCTGTGTTTCCCCTGGGGTCGTGCTCCCCTTCCCTGCAGTTGGAGCCCAGAAGTCTTGGTGTTGTGGGCGTCTGTTAGCAGTCAGGGGATCTTTCCAGGTGGACGGCATCATTTTTATGGAAACAGCATTTTTGGATCCCAGAGTAGCTGATCTGAACCATAGGCCCTGAAAGGCAGGGCAGACCCAGTGCTCCCCGACACAGAAGCCAGGGTGCTCTGAGGGTGTGCACGCACCTCGCTGCACACCTGCCCCGTGTCTGTGCTTGGGGAGCACACGGCCCTGCTCTGGGCCCATTTTCTGGTGAACATTGGGGTGCCCCGTGAAGTGCCTCCCGGTCCCTCCTGACTGCCATCTGGCCTCCAACTGCAGGTATGACCTGGACGCGTGTGACATTCAGGAGAAGTACCCGGATTTATTCCAAGTGAACCTGGAAGTGGAGGTGGAGCCCAGAGACAGGCCCAGCCGGGAGGCCCCGCCCTGGGAGAGCGCAAGCCTGAGGGGGCTGAACCCCAAAATCCTGTTTTCCAGCCGGGAAGAGCAGCAAGACATTCTGTCTAAATTTGGTAAGATGCT
Source organism: Diceros bicornis minor (assembly GCF_020826845.1). Lineage (NCBI taxonomy): Eukaryota > Metazoa > Chordata > Mammalia > Perissodactyla > Rhinocerotidae > Diceros > Diceros bicornis. Next base: position 291,110 of record NC_080747.1, on the reverse strand, counting down.
CGTTTTCCAGACGCACTTGGAGGTGACCCGGTTCTGACGTCTGTGACCGCTGAGAGACGCTTCAGGGCCTGGACTGGCCCTCCCTGCGCCAGGCGCTGCGGGCAGGCCATGCGTGGGACGCAGGGGCTCAGAGCCCCGTCTTGAGCCACGACAGTGGCTTTAACACGGGGCAGGGGGCGCGCCCGAGGTTCCTTACACTTGCCCTAGCCCTGGGGGTCATCGTGGGGCGGGCTAGGACCACTAGAGGGTGTGGTTTGAGTCCCTTGCTGATCCAGAGGGTTTGTGTTCTGGATGCACATCCACTTTGAATGTGACCAGGGAGAAGCTAAGGCTCCATGCTGGACCAGTGGGGCCACCAGCTTGGCAGGCTTCCTTCTTCTTGGCGGCCCCGGACTCAGCTGGTCTGTGTTGTTTCAGAGCAATTATAGGAAAGGCATGTAGAAAGTACACTGTGGGGAGGACATAGGATTTCATTTGCTGACCACGTCATGGTTTTCTTCACATTTTTGGTTTGCAGTATTAACATTTTCTTACATGACGACAGCTGAGTATCCCTGAAAACTGGGCGCACATGTGTGTGTGTGTATCTGTGTACGTGTGTATACAGTGTGTGCATGTGCACTCATGTGCGTGCGGTGTGTGTGTGTACAGTGTGTACGTGCACACACTTGTGACCTGAGGCAGCATCTGCGCCCACGTTGGCACCCTTGCTGGTTGCGGGTGCAGGTCTCCGGGCAGTTTGTAGTCGAGCATCCGGCATGTGGCCTGGCTGACTGCAGCGCTGATACTTCCCAGCCCCAAGCCACGCCGCTGGCTGCTGCCGGCGAGGGTGGCATCCTGGCGCTGGGGCCCTGATGGCCTCTTCTCCCTGCCAGGGAAACCGGAGCTGCCCAGGCAGCCTGGCTCCACTGCTCAGTACGACGCCAAGGCGGGGTCTCCAGACACTGAGCCCACGGAGTCTGACTCGCCGCAGAGCAACAGTGCCGACACCGCCCACTTCCTCCACACACTGGAGTGGCACGGTAGGCGCCTCCCGGGGACCCTGCATTTTGGCAGCGTCCTCAAGCCCAGTCTGCCGTATGGACCGGGGCTTGCTGGTCACCATTTGCTGCTCCCCAGAGGTCACGTCTGGGCTCTAGCGTGGAGCTGGGCCACGGGCAGCGAAGGTGTCTGTGGTGGCATGCACCTGGTGCCGGCGGCCTTGTCTGTGCGTCTTCTCTTGCTCCCCCCACCCCGCCTGAATGCCTCCACTTTGCTCAGCTTGTCAGGCCCTCTGCTCCCAGGGTCTCCCATGTGGCATCTCCTGCTGTCCTGTCTGTGAGGACTTCAGCCACATCAGCATGTTGTTTTCTTTTCAGAAGAAGAAGACTCAGAGACAGGCACAGACAATAACTTTATCAAGGAGAGTCCGTCTACCCTGGCCGAGGACGGAGGTGAGAGTGAGCCGTCTGATGAGGAGGCAGCAACCTTCTCAGCCGAGAGCAGGGACACGGCCGAGGAGGGCACACCAGGCCCGCCAGTGAGGGCACAAGAGCCAGAGTTGATTGTTGATTCGGACACACCCCAGGAGCCCGCGCTGCAGGAGGATGGCGTCGACCTCCTGGGGCTGCACTCTGAGGTGGGGCTGGCACTCCCCGCGCAGGCCTGCAGGGCCCCACCCAGCAACGCCGACCTGCTCAGCTGTCTCCTGGGGTCCCCCGCGGCTGCTCCAGGGGGCTCCCCAGGCGACCTGCTCGGCGGCGAAGCCCCCCCGCTCTTTGCAAGCCCTGCGCCTCCCCTCAGTGCACGGAGCACACCTCGCGAGGGGCCCGCCGTGGCCGGTACGAGCTTCCATCCGATAAGGTTTTAGTAGAAACATGCACTAGAGCGAACACCTGGGAGGGGCTCCGGAGAATGGATGGGGGGACGGTCAGCACTTTGTCCCTCACAGCCCCTTGAGGGGGTAGCCCAGGGCCCACTAGCAGGGACGGCCGTGCTGCTGTGGTCCGACTCCCAAGGCCAACGCCCCTCCTGCAGTCACGCCCCAGAACTGCCAGCCCTTCCCTCTCCTGGGCTGCTGTCTCCGTGGAAAGTCCAAGGCGAGGGCGTCGGGGGCTGAGGACACACCCGTGGTCTCGGTGTTGTCCTGCAGTGGACACTGCAGTCTCAGCCTGGGTCTGAGGGGCCTCACGTCATCTGGGATCTGCTCAGCCCGGTGGCGTCTGACACCGTGGTGGCGGGTCGTTGTGGTATCTCCGTAGGACCTCACCTCCGCTGCTCTTGGTGTCTTTTTATAGCTGACCCCTTTGACCCTCTCCTGCCAACTGATCCAGACGCCTTGCCCAGCTCCAAGCCCGACCTCTTCAGCGAATTTCTTAATTCGGACTCTCTGGCTGCCCCGCCCGTGTCTTTCCCCTCCACCCACAGCGCCCCGCCCCCAGCCTGCAGCGCCGACTTCCTGCACCTGGGTGAGTGTGGCCTCTGTGCTGACCTGGGGATGGGGAGGCGGGCAGCGTGCTCACTCACTGTGGACCCTGGGCTGACCCACCGTGGCCAAAGGTCCCTCACCTGGGAAGGCGTGGCAGCGGGCGTCTGCTGGGTTTTAGGGGAGGATGGAAGGCAGGTTCTGGGGGCCTGGTGCACGGCTGTGGGTGACTGTGTGTGGAGGGGGTGGGGGTCTTTGAAGGCCCTCTCCTTTGAGTAGTGTGCAGACGCTAGTTCCCATCATTGGCCTGCCAGCGTCTCCATTTGCTGAGCCTGTGCGTCCTCTTGGTCAGTTCAGTGACCATGTGATGCGTCCTCTGCCCATGAGGAGGAGGAAGGCTGGTTGGTGTTGGCCAAGCCCAGCGCTCAGCGTGGCTCCCTCTAGGCCAAGGGGGTGGCCCCAGAAGAGCATGAGCACAGGCCTGCCTGGGGCTCGCTCGGCCCAGAACACCTTGGGGCCAGCTGCACCAGGAGCTTGATCCTGGCCTCCGGCAGAGGCAGCTGTCCACTGTGCCTCCTGCTCACACGTGGAGGAGGGGGATGGATGGGGCTCTCTGAGGCTCCTGCAGGTGGGGCTTATGGCCAGCCTGTCTCCATGGGGTCCCCAGGAGGCTGTCTAAAGGCCATGTGCCTGCCCCCCACCAGGGGACACACCTCATAGTGTGCTCTCTTCCCAGGGGATCTCCCAGCAGACCCCAGCAAGATGGCAGCCTCGACCAGCCACCCGGATCTACTGGGAGGATGGGATGCTTGGGCCGAGGCTCCAGCCCCTGCGCCAGCTACAGAAGGTAGGACCCCGGCCCCATGGAGGCTGGTTCCCAGGTAGAGCACCTGCTGTGGTCTGGTGTCTTTCTCTGAGTCACACATGCTGTAACTGTAACCCCTTTTCCAGAAAAGGGATGAGGGACGGTGCTGGGCGGGATGTGGTTGCCCGCACAGTGGTCGGCGTGATGGGGGTGCCCGGTTGGGCCTCCTGCCTCTTGCTTGACCATGGGCGCGGTGGCGCGGCCCTCCTGAGGGCAGCAGTGTGCATGCAGCGCCCTCCACACGGGTCCGTGTCCTCATCTCCTGTGGGATGCCTGTGTTTTATGACATGACTTCGTGTTTCCATCCATGATGTATCTTAGTGTTTTCCCACGTCCTGTGGCTACTCTGACTTCCGAGGGACCCTTTAAAGGACTGCCGACTGGCCCTGAGGGTGTCGCAGGTCCGTGCCCTGTCCTCGGGGACATGGAGTGCGTCTACTTTTCACTTCTCTGCACATCTGTCCTTCTTTCCGTGCATCCATGACTCTGTCCTATTGGAGATTTCAGCAGTGAGTTGCTGTCAGAGAAAGGCTGTCACGTTCACGAGCTTGTGTCCCCTCCAGCCTTTTACTGATCGGATTACCCAGGAGCAATCCTAGCCTTAGTCTCTCAACAGATGATAACTTTAAAGATATAATTTTGCTAATCTGATAGGCCGTCATTTTTTTAAATTTGTATTTCTTCATTATGAATGAGGTTGATTGTATGTTTTTGGTTTATTGTATTTCTTTTGAGAACTGTTTCATGTTCTTTAATCATTGTTTTGCTTAGGGAATTTATCTTTTTTCTATTAATTTGTAAGATCTTTTTCTATGTGAGAAACCATTATCTGTAATGACGGTAACACTCCATTGAGAATATTTACTCAGAGGCCTGTCCCATGGCATAGCGGTTAAGTGCGCACGCTCCGCTGCTGGCAGCCCGGGTTCGGATCCCGGGCACACACTGACGCACTGCTTGTCAGGCCATGCTGTGGCGGCATTCCACATTAAAAAAAAAAGTGTAAGAAGATCGGCACGGATGTTAGCTCAGGGCCAGTCTTCCTCAGCAAAAAGAAAAAAAAAAGAATATTTACTCAGATGTTTCACTGTCTTATACTTAGGATATTCTGAAGCTTATGTTATAATCAAGACTATTTTAAAGCACATTCACATTTCAGCTTCTAGGAAGTGGTATTACAAAATCAGAAGAATATGAGTATGTTTTGGCTCTTGTATGAGTTGTTGGGTGGTTTTCTGTAAGGATAGTAGGACTGGAGGCAGCTCTGATAGCATGGGTGGCTGTGTCCTGAGCTCGTGTCCACACGTTCTTTCATGTGTCTTCCTCAGAGCTCTGTGGGTGCTGACGCTGAACCAGTGGGGCCTTTAGGAGCACGAGGAGGGGGCAGCAGAGGCTGCATCTTTTAGTGCGGTTCATTCTAATGCCCTCTGCCCTTCTCTAGGCCCCTTCCCTCCTGGAGGCCAGCCAGCCCCTTCTGGCCCCCCAGCCAGCCGGACCAAGTCTCAGAGCCTGGACCCATTTGCAGACCTCGGCGACCTCAGTTCTGGCCTCCAAGGTAACTTGCAGGATGCGTCAGGTGTGGAGAGCGCCAGGCCTGCTCGTAAGAGTGTTTGTTCTGTCTGTCTGCTGGCCCTGCTCCCTCTGCCAGACTCAGCTGCCCAAGGTGGGACCTTTGCCTCCGTTCAGCGAGGCTCAGAGCACAGTGACCCCAGGAATGGCCTGTTTGCTCCCGTTACAGGGCTTGTGAACCAAGCTAATACCAGGAGTTGCTAAAACCGGCACCGGGCCTGCCACTCTGCAGGCGTCGCTGTGCACATGGGGCCGTCTGGGGAACAGGGTGTCAGCGTGGGAGTGGCAGAGCTGGCAGGACTCCGGCGGAGAACATGCCCCCACCCAGCTTCCGTGCCTGCCTCTGCTGGCCTCGAATCCCCTGGAGCTGATCCGACGCCCTGGGCACCCATGTCCCTGGGGTGCCTGTGGCTCCTCCAGAAACGCGTGGGTCATTAACTCTTTAGAGACCATGAGCGTCTGAGAGCCTCTCATCCCATGGCACTTGGCTGGCCTGTGGAATTCGAGGTTGGAAGTGGTGTCTCCTTGGAACACTTGTTCAGGTGATCAGGCCTCTGGCCGGCGGGCAGCAACGTCTCTCCCCCTGCAGCCCCACGCTGGCACCTGGCGAGCCTTCAGTTTGGAAACTGACCTTCCGAGGACTGGGGAGGCTCCCATTGTCTCTTTCCTTCCCTCCTCCTGACTTTCCTCTACTTTCTTGTTGCGCCGGCTCTCCTGTGTTGTGTTGAGGCCTCATTGTGTTACCAGCTTAATGAGTCTCAAAAGGTTTTCGCTCTTTGAATAGTCCTTTTTTTTTTTTAGTAGTTCCCTGGTGTTTTGGGTTGCAGTGTCACGCTGAGGGCATACCTGGAAGTTTGGGTTTGGCTTTGGCTTTCTGACCCTGGCTGGTCTTTAGGCTGTCTGAGTGCCAGGTGGGGCCACCCAGAGCTTCCTGGCCCTGCGTGGGCTGTTTGCTCCGAATCCTGTGGGGGAAGGACTTGTCGGGATCCAGGTCGCCTGTTCTCAGGATGGAGCCCGGCCCTTAGCTCTGTGCTGCAACCGGAGACCCTCTGTCACACCCACTCGGAAACCAGAATTCTGAATGAAGCCAATAGAACTGAAAGGAGAAATAGACAAACTCGAATTCTAGTTCGAGGCTGCAACATCCCTCTCTGAAGAGAGGGTAGAGCAACCAGATGAGGGTCAGCAGAGCAATAGAAGAAGCACTGTCAATCATCAGCGTCTCGTCAACACCCACAGGAGGGCACACCCAGCTCGTGCACCTCTGAAACCTCCACCAACGTGGGCCACAGCCTGGGCTGTAGAACACCTCAGCAGACTTAAAAGAATTGAAGTCATTCAGGCCATAGTCATTCTCTGACCTAACAGAATCAAACTAGAAATCAGTAACATCTGGTAACTGAAAGATCTTCAAAAGCTTGGAAACTGAGCAACACACTTCTAAATAACATGTGGGTTATTTAGGAAGTCTCAAGGGAAATAAAGCAGTGCATTGAACTGAGTGAAAATGTGACACACTGAAACTCGGGGTGCGTGGTGGAAGCAGTGCTGAGAGCGGAATGTGCAGCGTGGTGTGTACTGGAGAAAGAGGAGATGTCTCAGCAGCTCTGTGAGCCCCTCAAGGTGCTTGAAAAGCAAAGTCGAAGCAAACAGGAGGAAGGAAATAATAAAGAGCCCAAGTAAGTGAATTAGAAAACAAAAACAATAAAGAAAATTGATTCAACAAAAAGCTGGTCCTTTGAAAAGATCAGTAAAATTGACAAAGCTCTGCTAAGACAAATCTTAAAAAAAGAAGATAACACAAGTTGTGGATATCAGGAGTAACGGGGATGTCCCTCAGACCCTGAGGCTTTAGAAGGGCAGTGAGAGAACACAAGCCACGCTGTGCATGCACGTTTGATGACTTACGTAGAGCGACGGATTCTCAAAGCCAGGCATCACCAACTCACCCAGTGTGGAGTAGGCAGTTTGAATAGTTCTGTGACTATAAAGAAATGAATTTCTAGTTAAAAACCTCCCAAAAAGGAAATCTTCAGTCCCAGATGGTTTCATTGGAGAATTTTACCAAATGTTTAAAGAATTCATACCAATTCCATAGTCTCTTCCAGGAAAGAGGAAGAGGAAGAAACATTTCCCAGTTGATTTTATGAAGCTAGTATTACCCTGGTGCCAAAACCAGACACAAAAAAGACAACTGCAGGGCAGCATCCCTCACGAATATAGACACAAAAATCGCGACAGTGTTAGCAGATAGAATTCATCAATGTAGAAAAAGAATTATACACCGCGACCAAGGAGGGTTTGTTCCAGGAATGCAAGGCTGGTTCAACATTCCAGAACTAGTGAACAGAATCCACCACGTTAACTGGCCAAACAGGAAAAGTCACGTGACCACACCAATGGTGAAGAAGAGGCATTTGACAAAGTTCAGTGCCTGTTTATGATAAACACTGTCAACAAACTAGGAACAAGAGGAGAACTTTGTCAGCTTGATGACAAGCGTCTACAAAACACTACAGCCAACTTCACACTTACTGGTGAAGGCCTGCACGCTCCTCAAGGTCAGTCAAGGTAGAAGGCCATGTAGTGCCATCAGGCGAAGGAGGAAGTGGAGGAGTTATACACACTGAAGAGGAAGGAATAGAACTGTTCCCACTGCAGGTGACGTGCTCGTCCATGTGGGAGATCTCAAGGAATCTGTGAAAACTTCAGACCCAAGGAGTGAGTTCAGTAAGGTTGCAGTTTGACACACAAACGTCAGTCGTATTTCTGTTCACTAGCAACGTGCACAAGGAATCCAAGTTAAAACGGTACCACGTACAGTCACTAAAAAAGAAGAAGGAAACACTTAAGTATTTCTCTAACAAAACACACGCAGGACTGGTATGTCAAAACTAGGAAACCAAACCTGGGGAAAGAAATCAGAGAAGACCCAAGTGAATGGAGAGACAGACTGCGTTCACAGGTCGGAAGACCCAGCATCGCGAGGATGTCAGTTCTTCCCAGGTTGATCTGTAGGTTCAGCACAATTCCTACCAAAAATCCCAGTAAGGATTTCTGTAGACACAAACTTCCTGTAGAATTCATTTGAAAAGTCAGAGGAACTAGAATGGCTAAAATATTTCTGTGGTGGAAGAATAACGTGGGAGGAATCCCTCTGCCTGGCTACTCAAGCTACCAAAATCGAGACTGCCTGGGGTTGGCAGAAGGACAGAAACAGAGGTCACCGGAACAGAACAGAGGCCCCAGAAGTAGACCCACCTGAGTGAGACCCACTGATCTGGGCAGAGGAGCAGAGACCTCCGCAGACGGAGCTGGAGCAATTGGACCTCCATGGGCAGAAAGTGACCTCACCCTAAACTTGACACCTCACATGTCAGGTAACACAGGATTGGCCATAGATTTAAATGTAAGACGTCAAACTATAAAGCTTTTAGGAGAAAACATGAAAGAAAATCTTTGGGACCTCGGGCTAGGTGTAAGTGTCACCTGACCACAGTCCATGACAGAGAAAGTAGAAACGTGGAGTTCAAAACTAAATCTTCTGCTCTGCTAAAGACTGTCAAAAGGATGAAAGCCAAGTACAGATTGGGAAAAAATATTTTTGAACCACATATTTGACAAAGAATCCTATGCAGAATATATAAGTACAGTAAGAACAAAACAAAAGCCATCCAGTTAGAAAACACAAGTCATGAAGAGACTCTCGAGCCCAGAGTGTGTACGGCTGACGCACACCCGGAGAGCCGTTGGGATACAGGGGGACCTCAATGGGCTGGCGCCCCTGGTGGGACAGCCAAAGTGAAAACAGTGCCCACGCCAAAGGGGGGCGAGGCCGTGGGGAAGCTGGATTCTCAGCCGTGACTGGTGGGAGTGCAGGGGGTGTGGCCATGCTGGGGGACAGTCGGTCAGTTTCTGATAGAAGCACATGTGAGACTGCTGCTCATCCCAGAGAGACGGAGACGTGAGCTTCTACGGGGTCTGTTCACAGGTGTTCACAGCAGCCTTGTATGTGATTGCCAGCAGCAGGGCCAGCCCAGAGGTCCGGGGTTGACCCGACGGTGGTGCGGCCCCACCCCCAGTGCTGCTCAGCAGTGAAAGGAGCAGGTCACGTGTGAGAAGAGCCCATCACAGAGGCTGTCTGCTGTCTGATTCTGTTTCTCCAGCATCCTTAAACAGCAGCCGCAGAGATGCAGGACAGGTGGTGTCTTGATCTGGTGCTCATAAAGATCTGTACACATGGTAAAGTGGCACAGAAGTACGCACACGTGCACACACACCACACACACACACGCACGCTCATGTGCACCTAACAGCTGGATAAGCCAGTGCCGGCTGCCTGTCTTGTTGCTGCGGCCATGTCAGCTGGCCCCAGGGCTCTGGGGCTGGTGTGGGGGCACCAGGCACGATCTTGCAGCTTCTTGTGAATCTATTTCAAAATAAAAAGTTAAAGAACTGGCCCTGCATCTTGAGAGCAAGTGGGGAGGTGCTGCCTGTGCTCAGCCCCCTGGTGCCCCAGCCCTTGCGGACGGTCCAGCTATGGGGGCCACCTTGACGGCCATCCCCTCCTGGCGTCTGACGTTGAGTATTCATTTTGCGAGTGGGGGTTTTCCTGCATCTGTGTCTTTAAGTCCTGGAAGGAGCAGTACCCTGTCCTGGCACCTCTGTGGGCCAAGGCAGCTGTGTTTGATGCTCACCTGCCGTAAACTGTCTCCCCAGGCTCACCCGCTGGCTTTGCTCCTGGAGGCTTCGGTCCCAAAGCAGCACCCCCTCCCAAGGGTGGCGCTGCTTGGCAGGCGAGTCGGCCCCCAGCCCAGGGTGCCCCGTGGCCCCCGCAGGCCAAGCCACCCCCCAAAGCCTGTGCACAGCCAAGGCCTAACTACACCGCGAGCTTCAGCGCGATTGGTGGCCGAGAGGAGAGGGGGGTCCGTGCCCCCAGCTTTGGTAAGTGCTTCCTTTTTATCCCCGTGCATGACTTCTCAAGCAGGCCATGAAGTGGTTACAGTGAACTGCTGTTTTGTTTTCTCCGACTGAGAGCCCACGGCTGGAGGAGAATTTAATGAGACCCAGAGTCTGTTCTCACCCAACAGGGGCGCCTCTGGGTGGAAGGACGTGGTTTCAGAGGCGTGGCCGTAGGTGTCCCCCTCGTTCCCGGCCAGCACGGTTCAGGCGGCCGGCGGGAGGGTGTCGTCGTGGGGCCAGGAACGAGGCGGCCAGCCTCACACTGTTTGGGAACCTTCTCAGCCTCCTCTGCTGCCTGGGCAGCTGGACGGTCTGCCCAGGCCTGGCTGCGGTGTTTGGGAGCGGCGGGCATGTCCCGAGTCAACCCCGGGAAGTGATGGAGATGGGCATACACTCAGGAGTGTTGGGCCCAGTGAACTGTGTCAGACGTTTTCCACTTTTCTCAGCCATCCTTCAGTCCTAAATGGTCGCTGAGTTGGAATTGCAGCTCTGAAGGTGTCAGGCGGGCTGTACCGCAGGTGGGGCCCATCAGCAGGCTGCCTGAGCAGAAATCAGTGTCACTGCCCCATTTTTAAGAAATGGAAGCGTCCGTGGCTTCTTTTCTTTTTTTTTCAGGCGTCATCATGGCGCCCCGTGTTCCAGGGGGTGGGTGTCGCCTGATGTGAATTGGTGGGCAAAGGAGATGAAGGCTGGGCCTGCATGTCTCTCGGCAAAGTCTCTGTTCTCTTCTAGCCCAGAAGCCCCGAGTGTCAGAGAGCGACTTTGAAGACCTGCTGTCCAGTCAGGGCTTCTCCTCCAAGTCTGACAAGAAGGGGCCGAGGACCATCGCCGAGATGAGGCGACAGGACCAGGCGAGGGACACGGACCCGCTCAAGCTGAAGGTGCGGGTGGCTCCTGCAGGGGCTCCGGGACCTGGTGGCTGCCCAGAGGGTGAGAGCGAGGGCAGGCTGGGCGCTCGGGGCGCCTGTCTGCCCCCAGGGGTGTCTGGAGAGAGACGGTGGAGTGAACGTGGTGCAGATGCGGCCCCCGTGGGGTCCTGGGGTCTGTAGGTGGGGTCCCCTGGAGTCGTGGACGCCTTCACCCTGAGCGGGCCAGCAGCTCCCTCGTGGGCCCTCGAGTCAGACGCGTGAAAGGGTCTTCGTCTGATGTGCTCGCAGAGACGGCAGCTTCTCTTGAGGCTTATCTGCATCTGTGTGCGTCTTGGAGGCGGGTGTGTGACCTGTCCTGACGAAGGCCATCCCCTGTGGCTCTGCTGTCCTCCGAGGGCAGGAGGCCTTCACGTCCTCCTTTCCCGTGAAGCGCTCACTCCTCTGGAGACCTCACCAGACATGACCCCTGTCAGGGCCTGTGCCCTCGGGCTGCTCAGCCCCGGAGCCAGCAGGGCACCACCCCTGCCCCCAGAGAGCAGCTCGGGGCCCTGGGATGACGGTGGCCCTCAGCCGGGCCCAGGACAGCAGCCTGTGCTGTCCTCACGGCAGGATAGTCGAGGACAAGGCTCTGAGGGCCACGCAGGCACCATCTGACAGGCCGCCAGGGAGCCTGGCCTCTCGTCCTCACTTAGGCACTGGAGCCCCGAGACAGGCAGGGTGAGGCCATGATGGCGGGTCATCTGTCAATGTCCCACTGATGATAAAGGTCACTGGTTTCCATGTGCCATCTGGTCCCATGTGGTGTCTGGCCAGACCCGAGGAGCAGCGTTGACTGCCTGGGTGGGGTCAGCACAGAAATTGGGATGGTGGGTCCGTGTCTGGGCTGAGTGTTTTACAGTGGGAGCCTTGTTCCTTGTGATGGCGTGTGGAGCCGTCAGGAGCCCGCACGGCGGGCAGAGGGGCCTCGGCCCAGGATGCCTGCTCTGCAGCGCCTGCGTCTCCCGCAGCTCCTGGACTGGACCGAGGGCAAGGAGAAGAACATCCGAGCCCTGCTGTCCACGCTGCACACCGCTCTGTGGGATGGCGAGAGCCGCTGGACGCCCGTGGGCATGGCCGACCTGGTGACTCCCGGGCAGGTGAAGAAGCAGTACCGCCGTGCCGTGCTGGTGGTCCACCCGGACAAGGTGGGCCCCTTGGTGGGGTTGTGCGGGGCGGGGGTCCTGGAGGCAGGTCTGAGGCTGCCTCACCACACCGCCCCCTTCCCCACCCTCCGTCCCTCCCCAGGCTGCAGGGCAGCCCTACGAGCAGTACGCCAGGATGATCTTCATGGAGCTGAACGACGCCTGGGCCGAGTTCGAGAGCCAGGGCTCCCGGCCCTTCTTCTAAGCCTGCAGTGGGCGTGGCTGCACGTGCGGCTTGTGAGCCGGAAGCTGCTGGGCTCCACCGAGAGGGTCGCCGTCGTGGCCGTGGCAGTGTGGGCTGACGCAGCTGCACCCAGATCGACGTGCCCACCGCCCTCGGTGGACCCAACACCGTCCTTGGCACGAGGAGAGAAAGCATTCCAGAGCCTGGGTTTTTCTTCCTTTTTCTGTCTGAAAGGAAAAGTGTTGATTTACACTCCTGCCACAGTTGTCACGGTCTGAGATCATTCTGTTCAGTGACCGTCACCCTGCGAGCATGTCTGCTCGCAGTAGACCACACTGCTCAGCTGTCTGTGCTCTCTCGAATCCCGTTCACGAGCTAGTTTATGTCTCCCGTGTGTAACCGGCTGGCGACCCCTGCACATCATTAAACAGTTTTCTGACGGCCCATCTTGGCCCTGCGTTACCGCAGTGCAGGGACCTAGTCTCGGGGAGCTGCAGAGTCGGACTCCTTGACCCTGCTGGCCTGACCTCTGTGACCTCCAGGGCAGCCTCGGCCGGGGCCCTGGGCTGAGTGGTCTGAGGACAGAACGGACACGCCACAGCTCTGGGTCTGGGGGTCAGCCCTCACCATGGGCGCTGGGCCCGCCCCATGGTCACTGCACGAGGCCAAGGCACATGGCCATGGTGTGGATGCCCAGACACTGGCCCGTGTGGGACTCTATGCCCCCTCTGTCCCACTGGGTCCCTCCTCCTTGGAGTAGGGCAGACGCAGGGCCGTTGTTTTCTATAGTTCAGGGAATTCGAAACAAAAAACAATTTTCTTTGATTAAAGGCCTGTTGGAGAAGCGCCAACTGCTCAGTCTCGTGTGGGCAGAGGCGTGGCTTCTGAGGCTGCACATGTGCGGTCACCGTGGTCTGCTGGCTTAAGGGACACTGCACGTCAGGACAGATGAGAGCAATTACGTGGCTCGAGGTTGTGGTCAGAAGTGACTTGCTCAGCTCCCAGTGGTCCTGTCCACTGGCCCATCCTGCTCCTGGCCACTCGGCACTGCACTTGCCCGAGCCCTGGAGACGTGGCTTGTCCAGGAGCTTCGGGAGGCCGGTGGGGCAACGTGACCTCGACCCTCATCCAGGAGGTGGCAGCAGTGTGTCCGGGCCCTGCCCAGGCCACCCCTCGGTCTGGTCGGCACTGCAGGTTTCTCAGCCCGTGTGCGGTCTCTCCTTTACCAGAGTGTGAGTGACTGAGTCCACTGTGATGCCGAGAGGAGTTCAGCGAGTTTCTGGGATGAGTTATGGGGGGTGAGGGACGGGGGGACAGCTTCTGTCCCGCCACTCGTGTCTCCGGGGGAATGTGCGGGTTGTCGACTTTGGCCCTGGGAGTGTGTAGACGCCCAGAACCCAGGCAGATGTCCTCAAATAAAGGCCTGGCCTCAGGAGCGTCTGAGCGTGGTTAGTTGTGAACACTGACCGGAAGCTCAGACCCTGCCCTCCGCTGCCGGTGACCACATTGGTCCAAGACCCAGACCTGTGAGTGCCACGGCTGGACCCTCTGGGTGCCAGCGGAGCATGGGGCCTGCAGCACCAGAGACTTCAGAGGAAGAGGCTCTGGCTTTTTGCCCCGACGCCCCGGGCCTGCAACCTGTGTCGCCACAGGCATCTTGTGCCAGCGGACCTCACCCGGGGCCATGACCCCGCACTGTCAGCTGGCTCCACGGCCACAACACCGTGCCCTCTGACCCTTGGGCTCGGCTGCCCTTCCCTTCTGGCCCCCCCCCCATTGGTCCTAGGTCTGAAGAGGAGAGGGAGCATCTTTGCTGAGGTCCCCCATCCACCCAAGGTTGGGGTTGGGGTTAGGGTCGGGGCTGCCGTTGGGGGAGAAAGGAGGCTGAGGCGGGCCTGCGAGCACCTCACCCCTGTTCTCGGAGAATGAGGACAACTCGTCTGTTAGTATCCACTGCTACTTCTGGTTTTCAGTTGTTTTTAAAAAATAATGAGTGACCTAAATAGGTGCAGAGATTTCACATCAAAGTCACTCTGGGTCTTGGCTCAGGGTCTGGGCGGGCACCACAGGGAAGTGACATCAGCCTTCTCCAGGGGCGGGACCCAGGCCAGAAACCCCCCCCTCCCCCGCCCCCAGCCCCTCCCCGTGGGCCTGCAGGAGCCCCCACCCCTCAGGTCTCTGGCTCTCTGCGGTCCCCACTGGTCCTGATTTGCTGTTTTGGTGAGGTGGCGTTCCCCCTGGCCTGACCCACAGTGGCTATTACCCTGCAGGCCACAGACCCAGCTGCTACAGAGACCAGGTGTGTCCAGTGTGGTGAACCCCTCGGGGCCCAGGGGTCTGGCGAGGGGCTCAGGTGGGGACCTGGTGCAGGAGGTGCCTCCTTGGGCTGCTTGCCTATCTGTCACCCCGGGACACCATCGTCCAGCCCGGGGCCTCCTCTCCGGCCACCCCCCTGGCCTGCAGAGGACCCCCAGCCTGCACCCCAATGGTCTGTGACAGGTGTCCTCTGGGCCTTGGAGGGACACGACCCTGGTGGATGTCTGGCCCCACACAGTATGTCCTCCCACCATGCCCGCCGCCCTCGGCCTCCCTCCCTCCCCACCTGCCCCTAGACAAGCAGTGTCACGAATTTGGCCCATGTGTGGGGTTCTGGCCAGGTGTTCCATCCTGGGTCTTGAGAAACTGAATTAGTGAATTCTTGCTCGTCCAGCCATGTGTCTTGTTGCTCGATGAAGCATCTTGTGACGTATTCTCAGTCCTGTGGCCCCTGCCACCTGATTCCTGCAGCTCTTTCGGGTGGCCTCTCCTTGGTCCCCGCAGTGAGAGTGCCCTGGGGCAGTGTGGCCTCGGGCACAGTGGGAGGACGAGAAGCCTGTGTTCTTGGTTCCAGTACAGGGAACAGCCTTAAACCCTGTCCCCGCCCGATTCCCAACAAGTGCCCGTTTGTGGGAAATAAACCCTCATTTGTTTAGTGACTCTTTGCTTCTCCCACTGGCAGGGTCCAGTGTGGCCGTGCACCTCCATGGGCTTTCCCGCCTGCCCTGTGCAGACTGTGCAGGGCGCTCACACTCAGTCCCGCCCTTCCTGGCCCCGCTGCA
Organism: Diceros bicornis minor; assembly: GCF_020826845.1. Taxonomy (NCBI): domain Eukaryota; kingdom Metazoa; phylum Chordata; class Mammalia; order Perissodactyla; family Rhinocerotidae; genus Diceros; species Diceros bicornis. The sequence continues at coordinate 275,978 of NC_080747.1, read as the reverse complement.
GAGCTGACCCTCAGGGCAGTTGGCCCCAGACCCCAGGTTCAGGGGGCAGTGCTTGGCTGAGCCCACTCCCTACAGTGCCAGGCTCCAGATGGCCTGGGCTGGCTCTTGGTCCCCCCAGAGACCCTCTGGGACTTCGTCCTGTCCCTGCAGCCCATGGGGTGATGGCCTCGGACCTGACTGTGTCCCTGCATCTGCAGACGATCCTTGGCAGTGCACCCCCTGCCTGGGCAGGGCGTGACTGTGGAGATGCACCCCTCACTCTGGGACCATGGGTTTGGGAATCCTGGGCCCCGGAGGGACCCTGTGTTGCATCATTAAAGCCAGCTCAGACCCCCAGTGGGTGTGGGCAGACCCCAGGGGAGCCTTACTCTGCAGCCCCCATCCCCAGGTGCCCTGGGTACTGCTGGGAGCAGCCCGAGCCCCACCCAGTGCCTGGCGGTCCAGCCCAGGCCTGCCTTTCTCAGTGACCACGGCTGGGTGAGCTGCAGTGCTCTGACAAATCCTCTTCCCTGAGAAGAGGTGGGAGCTTTTGGGGGGCACCTTGGCCACCTAGAGAGCACAGAGAGGATGTGCCTACACAGGGACGCGTATGCACGTGCGGATGCACTCACACATGTCTCGTGTTTGCTCTGTACCACCAAGGCTCCTGGTGTCCAGCCGGGCCCTGCATTGAGCCCCTCGCTGTGTGGCCCCCACACCCAACGCGGGAGTATTGTCTGGGAGGTGGGTAAGGCCTGGACGCTGTTGTATCTGAAGGAAATCCTGCCATCTGGCATCCTCTCTCCCAGCTCACGCTGGTTGGGGTCCTCAGGGAGGAGAAACCCTGGAGCGGTGGGGGGCTTCAATTCTGCCCGGCCAGGTCCCCCGAGGCTGACCTGTGCCACAGCCCTTCTTGGCCAGGCATGGGGGCAGGACGGTGCCCGCTGGGTGGGAGCAGAGGACCCCCAGAGGTGGCCGGAGGCGCCGCCCACCACCCAGCTCAGCCCAGCTGCACAGAAACCCTGAAAGCCTCCGCCAGCTTGTAGTCGGCATGGCAGTGGTTCTCAGTACTCACAGTTAAGCCCGTTGTTCGTTTTTGTTGCACTGAAGCTAGTAACGGGAACAAGGGTTTCCCCAGAGCAGATGGCGGGCTCCTCAGATGTGGAGGGCAGGGCATTCCCCAGGAGAAACCAAGTCCACTTGTCCAGCCAGGTTCACTGATGACCCCAGGGGAAGGACACATGGCACCTCTCCTCCCCCCAGAGCAAGGAGGCAGTGTGCAGCGGGCAGGGGAGGGAAAGGGGAAAAGGGGTAAGGAGGGGTGTGCGGGGGGAGGGGGACCCCTCAGTCAGCAGGATGTGTTCAAGGCTCACTGCCAGGTGGACACTCCTCTGCCCACAGTCCCCTGTGCCATCCATCCTGGGGAATCCGTGTGGGCTGGTGAAGGGCCTCTAAGGTGCTGAGGGCCCAAGGTCGGGGTCAGGGTCGGGGGCCAAGCAGGTGGTCAGCATCAGACCTTGGCCCCCCAAGCAGTCTCCATCCCCACCTTGGACCCCAGCTCATCTGCACAGAGCCGGGAGGGAGCAGCCAGGTTGCTGGCCCCTGAGAGCCACAGCTGCAGAGGGCGTGTGGCCAGCATTGACCAAGGGCTGATGGACAGTACACAGTGGACACTGTCCTCGAGGGGTGGGGGTGGCTCCACTCTGAATGCCAACTTATCAGGTGGTAGACCCTAGGGAAATGAGTGCCCTGTGGCCTGAGGCCCCCCGTGGGCACAGTGCAGAATCTGAGTGACAGACGGATCTTCAAACACGTGGCTGTCCGACCGTCCAGGGGGAATGGGAGGGAGGAGTCCCTGTCACTGCGAGCTTGGCAACGCTGGCAGCAAACAGGACACACGTCCCCACAGGGCACTGCCTGTCAAAGGAACCGTGGAGCCTGGCGGCCGTGTCTCTCTACCTCCATCCATCTTCTGGGCCTGGCTCTGTCCAAACCTCCGTCAAACCAGGTGGAGACCGCGGCAGTGGCCCAGCCTCAGTCCCCGGGCCCTGCACACCAAGAGCAGGCAGTGAGCACGGCGTTTCCTGACAGGGGTTGTCTGCCCTGCAGGATGCCCGTCAGTAGCAGGGCCCTGTGTAGCGAGCCCGTCTTGAGCCAGTCCCTGACCAGGCTGACGGGCAGCGGGGCTGAGGTGGGCAGGTCCCCTGAGCCCAGCTGATCCCTTCTCTGACCCGAAGCAGAACCCCCAGCACTGCTCCGTCTGTCAGGCAGGCTCCTCCCAGGACTGACCCCAAGGAGAGTCTGCTGCCCACAGCTGAGCCCCAAACTCTCGTCTGCCTCTGCAGCCCCCTATTGCACCCGTCCACCCTGCCCCCACACCCGTCCACCTGTCCCCCCCCGTGCACTCTGCCCCCACATGTCCACCCTGCCACCACCTCTCCCCCTCTGTCCTTCCACTTGTCCACCTCTGTCCCTCCACCTATCCACGTCTGTCCTCCTCTGTCCCTCCACTTATCCATGTCTGTCCACCTGTATCCCCTCACCTGTCCACCTCTGCCCCTCCACCTATCCACGTCTGTCCCCCTCTGCCCCTCCACCTGTCCCCCTCTGTCCTTCCACCTATCCATGTCTGTCCCCTTCTGTCCCTCCATCTGTCCCCCTCTGTCCCTCCATCTGTCCACCTCTGTCTCTCCACCTATCCACGTCTGTCCACCTCTGTCCCCTCACCTGTCCACCTCTGTCCCTCCACCTATCCACGTCTGTCCACCTCTATCCCTCCACCTATCCACGTCTGTCCCCCTCTGTCCCTCCATCTGTCCACCTCTGTCCCTCCACCTATCCACGTCTGTCCCCCTCTGTCTCTCCACCTATCCACGTCTGTCCACCTCTGTCCCCTCACCTGTCCACCTCTGTCCCTCCACCTATCCACGTCTGTCCACCTCTGTCCCCTCACCGGTCCCCATCTGTCCCTCCACCTGTCCATCTCTGTTCCCCACCCATCCACCTGCCTTTCATTCACTCTCTGCCTCTTTATGCACAGCTCACACCTGCCCTCAGGCCCTCAGGACACCCCCTTTCCCTGAGAGAGACATTTCAGGCCCAGGAGGCCCCCGTCAGACCCCAGAGGCCAATTTCCGGGTCAGAGCCTCCCTTTTGGGCACTGCTCCTGGGAGTGGGCCTCACCTTGCCCAGGAACCTTTAGGACATTGCTAACTTGGGAGGGGTCACCCTCCTGTAGGTCTTGGAGAGGGCTTGGGGTCTGTAGGGTGAGATGAATGGAGATGGAGGGGCTGCCGCTCAGGGAGAAGCTAGCCCGAGGTGAGGACACAGCGTGTCCATTATAGACCTAATCCAACCAGAGCAAGAGCAGAGGCTGAGGAAGGCCCCTGGGGTCCTCACTGGGGCACCTACGGGGTAGGGCAGGAGGAGAGGGGGCAGGAGGGGATAGGAGAGGAGACAGAGGGACAGGAGGGGACAGGAGAGGAGACAGAAGGGGAGACAGGAGGGGGGCAAGAGAAGGGGGGACAGGAGGGGATGGGAGAAGGACAGGAGGGGACAGGAAAGGAGGCAAGAGAGGGCAAGAGGGGGAGAGGAGGGAGTACAGGAGGGATGGGGGACAGGAAGTGTGACAAGAAGGGACGGGAGGGGACAAGAGGGGATAGGAGAAGATAAGAGAGAGCAGCAGGAGGGGCCCTCAGGTGGCCTGGTGAGCCCAGCAGGCATGTTGCTGGTGGGTGAGCATGGGGTGGGGCCTGCGCTGAGGTAGATGGATTTGGGGGGGCTCGGGCTGGGGTCCTCTAGGCATCTCCCTGGGGGTATGTAGTGGGGGAGGCAAGGGTGGGGCATGGGCAGCTCGGGGGCCGCTGGAGGAGGGCCCTACTTCTCGTGGAGGGTGGAGGGCACCAGCCCTGGCCCCGGGCCCTGACCTGGGGCTACATCACTGGCCACGTGGGGCTGGAGCAGGGCCTGTGCAGGTCATTGTCCTGGACTCAGGGCCCCAGGACAGTGGGGAGATAGGAGGGCTGGACCCCTGATGTCTGGGGAAGGGGAGGGGGTGGTTCCAGACTCTGACCAGGCCCTGGGCGGTGGGCCCGAGTGCCTTTCCGCCAGCACCAGGGCCAGCCCCAAGGGTGCCAGGCTGTCCCGTCAGCCAGGTCAATTCACTGGCTGTCCACAGGTCTGGTGAGTGCAGCCCCTGGCCCGGTTCAGAGGCTGATGGGTGACTTTAGTCAGTAACTGCCGCGTTCCTTTTGGGTGGTGCCTGCTTCCTGTGGTTCCAGTCGCCTCTCGTTTTTATTATTTTAATTTTTCCGCATGCAATGCTGTAATGACAATGTGACTCCTAAAATCCCCTCCTCCTCCAGGACGAAGGCACGGATCTACCCAGCCTCTTCCTCCTTCTGAGGAGGGGGTGCCGAGGTCCTCGGGGTTCCTACCCACGGACCTGGGCATGCGTGACCCTGACCCGCCCAGGACCCGGAGCACCAGCCGTCAGCTCAGACGTCCTCGGTTTCGGGCCGTGGTGTGAGTGGGCGAAGGCCTCATTCTGGCCGCGCCATCGTCCCCTGTAGCACCTGCACCCGACAGGCAGCGTGGGGCCAGGTCCTTCTGTACCACGGGGTCCCCGGCCTGCGGGCAGCCACGCCTGGACCACAGGGCACAACGGAAAACCCTCCCCACGCTGGACCCAGGACTTCTTCCCGCCCCCCGGCCTTTGTGCTTGCTGTGCCTGCTGCTTGGACAGCCCTTCCCGCAGGTGTCCCAGGACTTGTCCAGGTGATGCTGGGTCGCTAACTTGAAGCCCTGGTGTCCCAAGACCGATGGAGCCCGCGGTCCTGCGTGGCGCTCACCGCCCTCTGCTGCCTCCTGTGCACCGTCAGCCTCCAGAACATTGGCTCTGCGATGACACGGCCTCGCCTGCCTCCCTCCACCCGCCGTCCCGGAAGCACCTGTGGCCAGCGGGCGGGTGGCTGGTTGGCTGGAGGGACAGCAGGTGGCTTGGACTCTGCCGTTGGTGACGGGCCTTGTCCTTCGCCACCTTGTTGGCGTCCCTGAGGCCCTGCAGGCAGGTAGACTTCACTTCCCTCCGGGTGCGTGAGGGCCCAGGCTGACCGCTCTGAGAGGCTCCCCATCCATCAAGGCCCAGGTGGGACCCTGGAAGCCGTTGCTGATGAAGTGGGAACTGACTCTCTGGGAGAAAAGATGAAGAGAAGAAAGGCTGGTTGGAGCACTGGCTGAGGTCCGTGGTGTAGACGCTCCCCCTGTGGCTGGTTTCGAGCTACCCTTGTGAAGTCACTGAGCCTGGACGCCTCTGGGCTGGGTGGTCTCTTAGCCTGCGCACCACTGGCTACAGCGACCTCTGCACCCGTGGGACAGGCCTCGAGCCCTGGCCGAGAGGGAGCTGCCCCTGCACTCCAGCCCCCCAGGGCCCTGGGCCACATCCCACTGCCGGGCCTTGGGGACAGCCCTGCAGGGACTGAATTCAGCCACCCGACCCTCCCATCCCCACCGCCTTGCTGTGTGACTGCCACGCCCTCTGGACACAGCACAGAAGGTCAAGACCCAGGACACAAGGAGGATCCAGCCCGCTGAGCCTGGGCCTCCTTCCCTAAGTGGGCAGATGAGCGTCTCCTGGAGGGCAGAGAGCTCCTCCACATGCCCCCCAGGCATGGAACACTCCCAGCAGGACCCACGCAGGCCTGGCTCACTGTGCATGTCACCAGAGCAGGGGGATGGAGGGGAGGGAAGGGGACCTGTCCTGGGTGGCGGCCACGGCCATCTGGGTCCCTCAGCGCTGGGCAGCCCCAGCCAGCAGCACAGCACCTCCCTCTGTGGCCTGCATTTCTGGAAGCCCACCCCCAGGGGCCAGCTCTGCTGTTAGCCAACTCAGTCCCTGCTGGATCAGGGTCGCTGGCCGAGGAGTGCAGGCCTGACCCACCAGAGTGGCCCTGGGCTCCTTCCCTGCAGCCAGCTCTGGGCCAGCCGCCATGCAGCCTCGAGGAAGATGAGCACTGCCCGCACATCATAGCTCAGATCACACGTTTGCAAGAACTCAGCACAGAGCAGGGGGCCCTGTGCACGCCCCAGGCTCCCCGAGACCCTCCGTTGGTCCCCCACCTCCCACGTTTGTGGCAGCTCACTCGGTGCCTGCATGGGCAGCCATCCTGTGGCTGTGTCCGGCATCCTGCGTCCGGGGGCTCAGCCGGCCTCTGAGGGAGGGGCAGGGAAGTTCAGTTCAAGTGGTAAGGGATGTTCTGTTCAAGGCCCCCAAGGCAGGTCTGGGGGGCTTCTTGGAGGGTGGAGGAGGCCTCGGGGGTGGCGCAGAGTGACCGAAGGTGTTGGGGTGAGGGCAGAGCTGGCAGGGGCCAGGGACACCTGGTGGGGGCCATTCACGGAGCAGGGACGTCTGGTCTGCAGCTCAGGGAGCTCCCCAGTGGGGGTCACACAATGGGTTAGAGAGAGTGACCACCGGTCAGAGTGAGAGTCAGGGGCTCAGAGCCCCCGAGTGGGAACCGATGTGGACATCACCACCAAACTCCCGCAGACGTCACCAGACGTCTCCAAGACTTGGAGACGCCCCAGGGCTCGCTCAACCTGGACACCCCTTGCGTTTCACGTCCATCTCATGGTGGCTGCGGAGGTGACCCTGAGTGAAGGGCGGGCATGCTGACCCTGGAGCCAGCTGCGAGCACCTGGAGCCAGCCCACTGGGCGCTGGGCCTGTAGTGGGTTGGGGCAAGGGCCCGGCTTCAGAAGCACAGCCTCTCCAGGAGCGAGCTCGTCCCTCCCTGTCACAGGCCCCTTCGTCCACTCCGGGCTGTCTGGGTGCCTCTGTGCAGCCCAGCACCCCCATAGCTGCCCCCACCCTGGCAGAGCCAGTGAGAAGCCGCTTTCTATTTCCGGGCTCATGTGAACTGTGCTATTTTTACCTTGGAGTACAGAGGGGCTGCTCCAGGCAGCAGCCGGGGTAGGTGGGCACGGGGCGCCACAGGCCCCCACAGGAGCCTCATAGCCACCTCTGATCTTCCTTCAACTCCCTTGGCCCTGCCTGTCCCCTTCTCAGAGCATCTCTGAAAGGCGCGCCTTCTCATTCTGACATGCTGTACCCTCCAGATGGGCTCAGAGTCCCCACCAACTCTGCCGACCCCAGTGCTGCATGTGCCAGGGCTGTTTGGGCGAAGATGAGAGACTGGGAAGAGGAGGGGGCTGGCAGACAGCCCAGTGGGCATGGGGAGGTGACTGTGGGCTGGGGGTAGGGAGGGGGCCAGAGAGGCATCTGTGGGGTGCTGGGTCCCCTGGACAGCGTCAGGGGTCTGGGGTCTGAGGCAGCGCAGGGGGAGCAGGGGGGCGGGGGGCAGGGAGAGCAGGGGGTAGGCAGAGGGGGCAGGAGCCATCGCTGTGCTGAGCCCAGATCCTGGAGCAGCTCCTCAGGAAGGGGATCCACAGGGTACGTGGGTGGGGACTGAGGGGCCCCCTTGTCTCTGGAACTCCAGGAGCACCCTCTGTTGGGAGGGCTCCCAGGAAAAAAGGGCCTCTGTGGACATGGACGGTGGGGCAGGGAGTGCAGTTCACTACTGAGCCTGACGGGATGCCGTAAGTCCCGGGCACCATGTGTCCAGGCACCGTGTGTCCAGGGACCGTAATCCGGGCACCGTGTGTCCGGGCACCGTGTGTCCAGGCACCGTAGTCCGGGCACTGTGTGTCCAGGGACCGTAGTCCAGGGACCGTGTGTCCAGGGACCGTGTGTCCAGGGACCGTAGTCCGGGCACCGTGTGTCCGGGCACCGTGTGTCCAGGCACCATAGTCTGGGCACCGTGTGTCCAGGGACCGTGTGTCCGGGCACCGTGTGTCGGGCACCGTGTGTGCAGGGACCGTGTGTCCGGGCACCATGTGTCTGGGCACCGTGTGTCCAGGGACCATATGTCCTGGGACTGTGTGTCTGAGCACCGTGTGTCCTGGCACCCCAGGACCTGTCCACCACGGGACAGGTGGGACCAGCAGGTGCCAGGCCTCACTGGGAGGAGCGGAGGGGCGCTTGGCAGGGGCTTCCAGAGAGGCTGGGGTGCGGGCTGGAGCAGGGCGGCTGCCTCCTCTCTCCGCCATCTGGAGTGACTCCGTGGGGTCAGAGGGGACTCTGGACAGCAGGGCTCTCAAACCCAGTGCCACGTGGCGTTTGGCACAACACTTCTTCTGCTCGGGGTTCCTGGCCTTGCATGGCTGATTTCTGGAGGGGAGCATCTGAGGAGCACGCAGAGTGCTGGGCTGGGGGCTCTAACTGTCTTGCCAGCTGGCCCGAGTCCCACAGCCGGGGCTTGGCTGTGGCCAAACACACACGCCCCAAACGCTGACCACTTGGTGGAACACCCCTGCTTGCTCCGGCCCCCTGCCCATTCCCCTCCTGGTCCAACCACTGTCCACCATCCTGCATCCAGCTGCCGTCCGAGGTCCCCTCTTGGATCTCAGCCCACTGACAGCGCCGCCCTGCAGGTTCAGCCTGTCTCGGCTGTTATGGAAATTTCGCACTAAGTTTCTGCCTCTCTCCTGCCAGCAGCAGATTTAGAGACTGTTTGCCAGGCCCCAGTCCTCTTCCCGGCAGTCCTGCCCTGGGTGTGGCCCAGCAGCCTGGTGGAGGCTGTGTGCCTCCTTGCCTCCCTCACAGCAGAGCAGACCAGCCACTGAGCTATCCCTGGCTGGCTCACTTCACATCCTCACCTCCTGCCCAGAGCGGGCACTGCCTGCCCTCCAGTCCTTCTCAGGCTCTGCAGCTGCTGGCCTCCCTCTCCCAGAGCACCAGCCACTCTGACCTGGGACTGTCACCAATCTTGTCTATTTCCCCCAGGAGAGTCTGAGTCCTGACTGGGCCACCCACCCACTCCCTCAGGGCCTGGGCAGATGTGAGAACGGGGTGGGGGAGGGGCAGCCGTGTGTGTAGTGAGTCTAAGAGGAGTAACAACAGAGAGAGACAGACAGACACAAAGACAGAGAGAGACAGAGATGGAGAAGATAGACAGAGAGATAGAGAGAGGAGACAGAAATAGAGATAGAAAGAGAGACAGAGACAGAGATAGAGAGATGGACAAAGATAGAGAGACAAGGAGACAAGACAGAAACAGACACAGAGAGAGAGAGAAACAGAGACAGAGGAGACAGAGAGAGACAGACACAGAGAGAGACAGAGACAGACAGACACAGAGAGAGAGACAGAGAAAGAGAAACAGAGACAGAGATAGAGAGAGACAGAAAGAGAGATTCAGAGAGACAGAGACAGAGAGATGGAAGGTCAGGCGGCATCCGTGGGCTGGCAGAGAGCCTCTATCCTCCCCGCCTGAGCCTGCCCTTGCCACATGGGCCCTGGCTCAGGGGTGTGTGAGGAGCTCTGCTAGGCCCTGGCGATGGAACCAGTGAGGGTGTGGACTCACCCCAGCACTGCGATGTGGATCCTGCACTCTTCTCCTCTGATGAGCCCTCAAGTCCCTGACACCATGTAGGCCCCCTGCCCCGCCTGGCCACCCCAGGGTCAACAGGGTGTCTCCGTGCAGGTGGCTTGTGAGGGTAGCTGGGGTCGATGGTTGTAGGGCCTGCTCTGGGCTCACTGGGGTCACCTCTGTGGTCTTCTGTGGGGTTGGCATCAGGAGGCCAGCTATGGGTCATCCCCCAAGTCCATCTGGTGGCAGGGTGGAGAGAAGTGACTTCTTTCTCTCCTGGACCCAGACCTCTCCCCGCCAGCATCCACACTGAGGTTCTGAGGACACGGGAAGAGCCAGGCTGAGCAGACCTTGCGCTGGGACTCAGGACAGACCCTCAAGACCCTCAGACGCCTGGGAACAGGTGACCACTCCACAGAGCTCCTGTCCCCAGACCTGCACGAGGCCTCACGTGCAGGTGAAGCAGACCTGTGCTTCTCACACTCCTGGCGGTTGCCCAGGGCGCGGGTGAGGGGCTCCCTGCAGCCACCCCAGGCCCTCCCTTCTGGGCAGATCCACCCCGCACTTCCTGGCCCAGATCCAGGTGACAGGGCTGGAGGCAGGAAGAATGGACAGTGCAAAGGCCAGCTCCCACGGGGAGACTGAAGCCCTGTGTGCCCGGAGACCTGTGTCCTGGGACATGGGCCTCCCTCAGCGCCACTGGGGCCCACGCTGACCAAAGTGGCAGCTGAGTGGGGGGTGTCCCCTGCTCACTCCCAGGGCAGTGCTGGCCTCCTCCAGCCCTCTCCTGCTCCTCCTTCCTCCCCTTGAGGGCCCCTGTCAGGCCACTGCTGGGCACAGTCGGGCCTGGAGATGGTCAGCCAGGGGAGTTTGGAGTTCAAGCTGAGCGTCCTGGGGGGGCTGAAGGGAAAAGCCAGAGGAGCCTGAGCAGCGGGCTCCCCTGCGGGGCGAAGGTCACAGACAGCTCCAGGACCCGCCCGCCCCCGCCCCCCAGGCCCAGCGAGTCCTGACGACCCGGCGGAGAGGACAGTGACAAGTTAATGCAGCGGCCACCAAGGGTGTCCACCCGCCGACCAGAAGGCCGGCCCTAGGCCTCTGGGAGACCGGGACCCCTGCGAGCCCGGCCCCTTCCCGCAGCCCCGCCCCACACGCGCAGGGACAGCAAGGTGGAGGGGCTGCGGGATGGGAGGCCGGTGGCGACCTATCAGCTCCGGACGCAGAGGAAATCCCGGAGGCCCGGTGGAGGCAGGGCGGCTCAGTCCGCAGTCACCTTCACGCGTCCCTGCCCCGCGGGGGCCTGCCGGCCTCCAAGGGGCGGGGGTCTCTCGGCCCCAGTCCACTAAAATAAAGCTCGGCGACTCTATTACACTGGGAAATGCGTCCAGCCGGCCGCGGGTCTCTCTCTCTGCCAGGAGTGGCTGGGTTTTCCGGAGTCCGGGGTCTCCCTTCTCCCGCCCAGCGGGACGAGGAGGCCCCAGAGCGGCGGCGGTCGGGGCCAGTGTCACCGCCTGCGCCGGGGAACCCCTTCCCCGGGTGGAATGGGGAGGGGGCGGCCACCCCCAACCCCGGACCCTGCCCGCTCCGGCGACAGGAAGGGACTTTCCCGCGGGTCCCGCGCGCGCTCACGAGGCGCCCCGAGCGGGCAGGAGCGGGTGGGAAGCCGGACTCCGACTGGGAGCGGACCCGCCCGGGTCCACACGGGCAGCTCGGATGCGGGGCAGGGTCTGGGGTCTGCGCAGCTGGGCGGGCCGGAGAGCTCGGCCCCGGGATCCCCCGAACCGGGCCGGGACAGGTTCCGGAGCGCAGGGGAGCGCGGCCCCGCCCCTCCGCCCCTCCCGAGCCGCCGCGGCCCCGCCCTCCTCGTCACGCTCCGTGTGACGCGCCCTCCTCGCGGTGCCCTTCAGCCGCCGCCGCAGTTCCCGGCGCCACATGGACCCGGCCGGCCCGAGCGCGCTCCGCCGCTGACCCCAGCGCCCCGACCCGGAGAAGGTAACCTGCGCCCCCTCCCCTCCCCTCCCCCGACGCCCCCCCCCTCCTCCCGTGACGCCCCCTCCCCTCTCCGGACTCTCCCTCCCCAGACCCCTCCTCCCCTCCCCTCTCCTCCCCGGACGCCCCTTCCCCTCCTCTCCCCGGACGCCCCTCCTCCCCGGACGCCCCCTCCTCTCTCCCCGCCTCCCCTCCCCTCCCCTCCCTGCACACCCCCTCCCCTCCCCGGATGCTTCGTCCCCACACCCCTCCTGCCCTCCCCTCCCCTTCCCGGACGCCCCCTCCCCCCCTGGACACCCCCTCCCTTCCCGGGACCCTTCCTCCCCAGACCCCTCCTGCCCTCCTCTCCCCTTCCCGGACGCCCCTCCTCCCCGGACGCCCCCTCCCCTCCCCTCCCCGCGGGCGCGCTCTCGGCCGCGCGGGCGCTGTCCACCGCGCGGTGCTGAAGCGGCCCCGCGGTCCCGGCCCGCGCGCTCCCTCTCTTGCTCCTTCCCCGAGTCTCCGGCCTCTCGCGTCGCCCTTCCCTCCCTCGTCCGCGGTCTCTCCTCCTTCTCCCGGCGCGCCCCCGCCTGAGGGCCGCTTGGCAGAAAGGGGTGCGGCGGCTGCAGGAGCCCTGGGGAAGCTCCAGCTGCGCCCCGGGCCTCTCTGCGGCGGGCCCTGCGGTTCCCTCCCACCAGGAGCCAGGGGAGAAGTTTGGAAGAAATCTGCTTTGCGACAAAGGCGCCCGTGCGCGCCAGCGCCTTTTGGGGGGTGGGGTACGGCATTCCCTGCCTGCCACCCTTTCCCAGCCCGCACACACTCAGGTCTCCTGCGTCTGCGGAGGAAAAATTCATAAAGCACTGGATCTCCAAGAACCTGGGTTTCCCTGCCAGAGGAGACCTCACGAGGGGGGGCACTGCAGCTGCTGATTTTACAGGAAGCATCTCCCCACCGGAGTTCCAGCTGGCCTGGGGCGCCCCACCCATGCAGATGCAAGTGGAGGGGTGGTCTGTCCCCCTTTTCCATTTGCTCCCTGAAGGCCGGGCCCCCTGCCCTCTCTCCTTCCCACCCCAGTCTCTGCTGTGGGCAGGGGGTAGCGGGCGCTGGGACCTCCTGTGGAGAGAGCTTGGTCTCTCGAGACTACCCGATCAGTAGCCGAAGGGACCTCCCTGAAGGGGCACTGGCTCAGGGCCCATCCACCCTAACTCTCCTGTCCCTTGGATGGACCGCCCCCTCTGGCCTAGGGCCCATCAAAGAGGCAGCAGATCCAGTCACCTTCAAACGCCCCCTGGGCCTGGCCCTGCTTCACACAGGCTGCACCCCCCCCCAAGTTGCGAGCACCCCCATCCCTGCAGTAGCAGCCAAAAGCTGGCTTCAGAAACCCCAGGGGCTGGGTGAGACAACTTTGCAGGTCCAGCTGGGGTCCTGGGATCTGCCCACCCTGGTCAGAGTATAGTGTGGAAGCACCCCTGCACGGAGACCCTCCCAGTGCTGGGGTCCAGGCACAAGGTGTGGGGGACGACGAATGATGCTCTCTCAGACCCCTGACCCATGCTGAGGGGAAGTCGGGCGGGGACGAGTAAGAAGCCCTGCCCAGGGTCAGGGTGACCTGTGACCACTTCTTTCCTCCAGGCAGAAGACTCCTGGCCACACTCGCATGTGAATTCCGACCCTCGCAAGAACTGCTGAGGAGACAAAGCCGTCGTCATGGAGTTTGTGATGAAGCAGGCCCTGGGAGGTAGGAAGGAGGCGGTGTGGGGCATGTTGCTCCCACCTGGTCGCGGACCCGCACACTGCAGCGGCATGCGGACGTGGCACGTGGTCACCCTCAGACTTCACACACGCCTGCTCACATCACATCCCCGCAGACACACCTGCTCGCCCCTCTGGGCAGAGCAGGGCCTGGCCAGCCTTGGGGGTGGGGGAGGATCTGCGCTGAGCACTGTGGTCAGGGTGGAGCCCTGCAGCCGGTGCTGAGGCAGGGGTCAAAGGCCGAGCAGCAGCACCCCCACTCGGCCCGGGAAGACACCTCAGGGTGGCTTTCAGGGGCACCAAGGCCCATTCCTAACGGGCAGGTCCGGCGGCCCCCACTGGGGCTTTGCTTTAGTGAGCAGAGCTATGGGAGGCTGCAGGGTGGCTGCAGCAGCTGGAGTGGGGTTGTGGGGCCAGAGCTGGACCTGTGGTGTCCAGTCAGGACCCTGTGGGTTTCACCCAGGGTCGGGGCATGCACAGGGACAAGAGAAGAGGCTTGCGTGACACCGGCCCTTTCCACGGAGGAAGAGCGGCCTCTTGTGTGTGTGTTCGGGAAGGGGACCCCCCTTCCAACCCTGCTGACTCCTGTTTGAAGGGAATCCTGTGCCTACTTGGCTCAAGGCTGTCGTTGTGGCCAGAGAGCCTGGCCCAGGAGAGGAAGGGAGTGTAGCACAGTGGGCCGAGGCTCTGGCCCAGGAGGTGGGTGGGGCAGTGGGCCGAGGTCCACACTGGCACGAATGTGTCCTGACAGAGCAGTCTGGTCAGCCAGGCCCGTGGGGCCTATCCTGTGTACCCTGGCTCCCCTGGTGCAGCACCACCTCCCTGGGACGAGAGCCTGCAGCCAGCGCCTGACTGCCATTTGAGGTGTCTTCCTTAGGTGGCCCCCATGGGCCACACCCTGCCTGGGACCGTTCGCAGACTGGCGAGTCTGGTGATGCATGATGAGGCCACCCTCTTGGTGCTGCTGGATGGCAGGAGGACTTGGGGGCTTTTGCTATAGGTGGGGAGTCTGTGGGGCCGTTGTGCCAGAAACGAGGGGCAGGATAGAGGGGCCAGGCCACCACCCCTAGGACAGGAGCCCCATGTGTCAGGACAGGAGAAGGGCTACGTCTCCGCTCAACACAAATTAAATGAAAAGACATGGGGCCCAGGGCCACGTTCCCTGAGATTCGTGGTCAAGGAGAGGCTGCAGGTCGAGTCTAATTATAATGATTACATCACCGGGACATGATTCAGGGACAAGGCAGCATCCTGGCATTGGGAGGGATCCGTGTTCCACCCAGCCAGTCCCAGGCTGTTACAGATAATTAATTAGGTGGCTAATTCAGGCCCTGAGGTGGGCTTGTAAGAAAACTGGAATATCTGATTTGGCTGTCTACATGGCTGAAATTAGCTGGGTAATTGCCAGCCTGGATTCCCTTTGTTCCATGTCAACCCAAAGTTTCTCCTGCAGCGGCAACGGGGCGGGCTTCTTGGAGCGATGTGGGAGCTGCATGGGGGCTGCCTGCGGAGGCCCCTTGGAGCACCCTTTCTGCGCGGCCGCTCGCCGGGCGCCCCAGGCCGGGCATGGGCCCCCGACATTCACCATCCCAGTGCTGCAGGGGTGGGGCTGCACGTGACCTCCCAGTGACACCTTGTTTTCTGTTCCTGTACTTTGTCACTTTTTCCTCCCCTCCCAGTGGGCATCATTTTGATCTCTCTGGATGTGTGTGGGTGAGAGGGAGACAGACAGAGGGACAGAAACAGACAGAGACCGGGAGAAGTCTTCCAAGAGAGACAGACCAGAGCCCCAGACACAGAGGAACGGCCAGGACGGACCCGGGAAACCATCCAGAGAGGCCAGCCCAGAGAAACGGGGACCAGGGCTGGAGTTGGAGAGAAGATACAGCCCAGAAACAGACCCAAGAAAGGACAGAAATGGAAATGCCCCAGGACGCACGAGACATACAGCTATGTGGGAAACAGGGCCCAAGGGAGAGAGACGCAGGAGAGAGACAATGGGTGCGAGGCTGTCTGGAGTCAGGCAGAGACAGCGACTTGGGGAGACAGAGGCTGGGAAGAGAACATCATGGAAAAGACAGAGTGACTGAAACGGAGACTGAGGAACCCAAGGGAATGGGGGACAAGAGGTGTAAGTGCAGGGTACATGTACGGAGAGAGATGGAGAGAGACAAAGAGAGAGACACAGAGAGACAGAGATAGACAGAGAGGCCCAGAGAGAGAGAGACAGAGAGATAGAGAGAGGGCGACAGACAGAGAGGGAGAGGGAGACAGTGAGACAGAGAGAGAGACAGAGTGACACAGAGAGGCAGTGAGAGACAGAGACCCAGAGAAACAGAGACAGAGAGAGATAGAGACAGAGACACAGAGAGAGACGACAGAGAGATAGACAGTAGAGAGAAAGAGACACAGAGAGTGATGGGGCAGGGGAGAGATAGAGAGAGGGACAGAGGCAGAGAGAGACAGAGATATGTCAGAAGCAAACAGAAATAGCGTCCGGACCAGAAACACAGAGTGTCCATCCCTGCACACACTCACGCACACATGTGCACACTCAGAGAAAGATAGCAGAAAGGAGGGAAGAGACGGGGCCTGGAGGGAGCCCGGGGCAGCCTTGCACAGCTGCGCTGGGGCAGGACTCGATGCCGCTAATAAATTGTGGCCATTGGAGGCTGTCCCCACCTCGCTGGGCTGAGTGGCCAGTCCGCCAAGGACAGACTTCACAGCACCTTCTCCTCGGCCCTGACCCTGTGCCTCAAGCAAGGCCTTTGTGGGGACAGAGGCTGCAAGGTGACTGCCTGGTGGGGATGGCAGTTGCAGGACTCAGGACTCCCACATCAGACGACAGACAGACAGACAGACGGGACACCCACAGGCCCCCCAAGCACATGGCTGTTTCTGCAGGGCACCCTGGACTGGGGAGGGACCCAGTCCCAGATCTGCTGGGCTAAGGACGAGGCGTGTGCCCTCGGTCTGGTCTGTGGTGACTCTGTACCCCGGTCCCGCCTATCTAGGCCTTCACGCAAGCCACAGCCTTGGGGCCCTTAAGCTCTGAGGATTTCGCTGGAGGGTCGACCAGGCTTGTCCGTGGTGCTCAGGCCTTTCCTTCCCTCCCTCAATCTGGTCACTGCTCCGCCAGCAGCCTCTGCCCCTCCCCACATCGCACTTGCCGGCATGTTCTGGGCACCTCCCACGTGGCCAGGCTGGGCCTCAGGTGAGACCTCTAGAGGAGGCAGACAAGGACAGAGCGATGGCCCGAGATTTGGAGGAGCCAGCTAAGAAGCTCAGATGCAGTGAGGTCGACCCACTGTGACATCCAAGGCCCCAGGCCCTCCCTGTAATCTCCCGTAGACACCCACCTCTGTCCAGGCTCTGGCTGTGCCGCTGCAGCCACCTCAGAGCCCTCTCCTCCACCGGCCTGTCTGCTTGGACGCTAAGCCCACCTCACTGGGGACCACAAGGTCATCTGGGAGCAGAGCAGAGACCTGGGGGGCACGTGTTGCAGGCGGGACAGGAAGGGGAGGGAGGTGACAAGGAGTCGCCTTGGCGACTATGAGGGAGGACGAGACAGCAGACTGGGAGGGGCCAGAGGGGGCTGTCCTCATCACCATGGGTAGTGGTGGCAGGACTCAGGTGCTGCACATCCGTGTCCGGCCTCGTCGCGTCCCAGCAAGGTCAGCAGCACTGACCGTCGACCTCACTCAGACTCCTGGTGCCGAGCCATTTTTCTGAGGGCAGGTGGCAGCCGTGGACCACAGAAGGAGGGACAGGGCTTCTCCCCTAAGATGGCAGGACAGGCCCAGACACCCAGCCTCTGGGCCCCCGGGGTGGACATGGTGGGGCTTTGCCTGGCGGCCGACTCTCTCGAGGTGCAGCCTGAGAGGGACAGGGCGGAGCGCACGGGGCGTCTGCTCTCAGGGCTGGAGTTCTCCACGGGCTGAGTGGGGGCACCTTCGTCTCCTTCAGACTCAGAAGACATGACCCCCAGGACACAGCTGGGGTCTGTCCCGAGGCCAGGGAGCCGAGGGCACCAGGGGCACCCAGGGCTGGCTAGAGGAGAACTCTCCTGGGGCCGGATCGTCAAGGAAGCCGTCCAGCTGTGGGCAAGCTTGTATTGACCCGGAGGAGGTCCTGGGGCCTTTACAGGTTTGGGCCCCCCCAGGTCCATCGAGACACCTCAGATTTAAATCAGCCGATGGTCAGTCCCTGAAGGAAGAAAACACGGATGCGAAGTCTGTGTGGCAGCAGCTCGCGTGGGCCCTGGGAGCTTGTCTGCGGCAAAGTGGCCTTGAACTGAGGCCAGGTGCTTGGGCCGCGTCGCCTGGGGACGGATCTTGGGCTCAGGGTCCTCAAGGGTGTAACTTGAAGAAACTGTTTTCCCCCGAGGCCAGGAAGTGGCAAATGGCCCTGGAGCTATATTTACACCGTGGATGAGAGTGTGGGCGGTCGTCAGGTTAACGTGGCTGGTATAGACACTCAGGCTAAATCAGGCGCAGGTGGCTATTTTGGCCCAAACAACCCTGTTCGTGGCTGGCTGTCCCATCGTTCCACCTCAGTGTGACGGGTTCTGTGTCTGGAACATGCTCAGGTCTTCAGAGACGGTGCGGGGGCTGGGGAGGGCTTCACGGAGGAGGGGACATCTGAGGTGGGCTCCAAGGACCAACAGACGAGACTGGGACACAGCACATGCCAGGGCCCGGGCTATGGGGGCAGGGCTGGGCTGGGCTGGAAGGGGACTCGGGGGAGAACGTTACAGGACCCGGTAACCAAGCCCGAGGGTGGTCTCCTCAGCAAGCTCAGTTCTGCCCTGGCACGTCCAGCGGCTCTCGGCAGCGGGTCAGTGTGGACGGCGTCCTGGGCGAGGAGGCTGTCCGGTCTCAGGGGTAGAGGGCGTCAGGGCCTGTGTCCAGTGCGAGGGGAGGGTGAGGCCTGTGTGTCTGGGCAGGACAGTGGCTCTTCCGGCCGAGGCTTCGGGTGGATGGAGGAAGGTGGATCACTGTCACCCGGCCTCCACGGGCAGAGGACATCATTTCATGGACACGTCCCCCAGGGAGAGCCTCGGGGGCGCTGCGGTCAGGCTCCACACCCTGTGGGTAATGGGTTGCGTCCTCTTGGCCAGGCCACCCCGGGGGTCTCATGGGGGTCAGTCCCTAGACGTGTCGAGGCCGGCAGGACCAGATCCTGGAGAAGGGAGGGCAGCGCCTGCCTCGGGGCTCACACGAGACAAGTGGGGCTGGGGTGGGGCTGGGGGGCAGTCTCCCTCCAATTGCCCAGAGCCCCTCCCTCAGTGCCGGTTGCGCTGCCCCCAGGGCTTGTTGGCGGGCCCCCTCCTCTCTTGCCCTTCCCTGCTGTGGGCTCCGTGAGGCCCAGCTGAGGCCTGTATGTCTGCAGCTGCTGTGAGACACAGTGCTGGGCTCCTGCGGCCTTGCAGCTCAGACGCAGCTCTTCCCGGACCCTCCCTCACCTCGCCTCCTAGGACTGCCAGCAGGGCGCAGAGGCAGCGTGAGGTCCCATGGGTCCTGTCCCGACCCCCAGTGCCCACCACGGGACTCTACACTGAGGGCATGACCAGGCGTCCCCATCCTACCCCAGACCCGGGTCCTGAGGGCAGGGCCAGCCCACGTCTCTCCAGCCCCGTCTGTCTGTTTTGGGGTTAGCTCTGTTCATT
Organism: Diceros bicornis minor; assembly: GCF_020826845.1. Lineage (NCBI taxonomy): Eukaryota > Metazoa > Chordata > Mammalia > Perissodactyla > Rhinocerotidae > Diceros > Diceros bicornis. The sequence goes on along the minus strand of NC_080747.1, from coordinate 257,190 downwards.
GGGGGCCTCCCACTGGCCTGGGGCTGCCCCACGGGGACACTGACCAGGTGAGGCCAGGGTCTCTGGCATCTGGGAGGACGTTGGAGCCACAGGCTGAGCTGGGCTCTTGCAGAAGGAGCAAATCGGGAGGCGAAGCTCCAGAGTTATGCACTGGGGAAGATGCTTTTGACTGAAATTACAGAGAACCAGGCAGAGAGTGGCTTGAATCGAGGTTTGTTTCTCTTATGTGACAAGGTGTCAGGAGGTGGCCCACCTGCTCAGTGGTGCCATCAGGGACCCAGCTCTGGCTCTCGTTGTGCCGCTGTTGTCCCAGTGGAGCATTCATGCTCAGCCTGCTCCTCGTAGTTGCAAGGTGGCTGCTGCTGCTCTGGCGTCACATCCACATTTCGGGCAGGAGGAAGGGGAGAGGCTAAGGGAATGTGTTTGTGGAGTCTCATGGAGGGTTTCCGTTTATGTGTCACGAGCAAGAAAGGTCTGGGAAGGTGAGGGCCAAGGTGGCACAAGGGAGGCGGTATTGGGCAGGCAGCCTGGCTCACATCAACTTGGAAAATCTTGATTTTCAGATGCAAGACCCCCAGACCTTGAGCCCCAGAGGGAAAGGGTGCCCCCCATCCCCTGCTCACCCCTGAGTGCTGGCTCCTTCTCCACAGGCAGCTGGCAAATGCTTGATGGTAAAATACCAATGGTCATTTGGAATGGGCTTCCCAATGCCGTGTTGGCTTGAGACTCGGCTCACTTCACAGGGCTCAGGAGAGACACTCCTTACCCCACATCTCTTGGAGGCCAGAAGGACTTCAGAGAAACTGCCTTTTCTCCCAACACCGGGCAGACAGTCCTTCCCTCAGGAGAGGAGGCCCCTGGTGGGCTCAGCTGCAGCTCAGTTACAAACGCTTCCGCCCAGCGTGGAGGGAACGGACACCACGCACTCGAACCACAGAGCCACGGGCTTTTTGCCTCGTTGGTTGGGATTGAAGCGTTTAACAGCTCCTGTGTGGTGGGGCTCTGTGAGAATCTCGTGCCGACATCAGACTGCTCAACAGGCTCGGGAACGTCATGCCTTTAATGCTGCGACATTCAACAGAGCAAGGAATTAATGAAAACTTCAGAATGAGCATCAAGTTCTGGCAAACCCTGACGCTGACAAATTTCAGAGACCCCCAAACCTGGGTGGAAACAGACCAGGCGGGGGAAGAGCACACTGGGCCCCCGGCAGCTCTGGGCGGCCCCCTGCTCAGGGCTGGTGCTCTGGGTAGACAGAGAGGAGTGTGCAGGGTCCTTCTGAGATTCCTGCAGTCAGCCAGTGGCTGCTCAGAGCACCCCGATTCTGTCTAGGGGAGAGTGGGGACTCCGACTGGGGTCTCTCCGGATTCCTGTCCTGGCCTCCTGTGCTGCAGCTTTGCACAAACCACTGTTTTCCCGCATTGCCTCACTTTTCCCATCGTGTGGACAGGGGAGAGCGTGGCTCCTCTCACCCCTGCAGGGGTCAGTCAAGACCTCTGGCTTCCTCTAGGCGGGCAGCTTGGCAGGGTTGGCAGAGGGCCCTCATCCCACCTATAGGTCCTCTATAGTCCCATGGGCTTGACTGTGAACTGTAGCATCCAGGCAGAGGGGGTAGGCTGAGGCCGGGCAGCTGCTCAGGGCCCAGTGGAGGGCTCAGGGTGCTGGGTTCTGAGTGCTGGGTCCTGTGTGCTGAGTGGTGGGTGCTGAGAGTGCCAGGTGCCATGTGTTGAGTGCTGTGTGCTGGGTTCTGAGGGTGCTGGGTGCTGCATGTTGAGTGCTGAGTGCTAGATGCTAGTATTGGGTGCTGAGGATGCTGAGTGCCAAGTGTTGGGTACTGAGTGCTAGACGCTAGTGCTGGGTGCTGAGTTCTGAATGCTAGGTGTGAGGTGCTGAGTGTTGCATGCTAGTGCTGGGTGCTGAGTGCCAGATGCTGGGTACCAGTGCAGATGAGACCTAAGGGGTTGAGGACTTGTGGGGTCAGACAGCTGGCCAGAGCAACTCTGACAGAGCCTGCGGGCAGGTTGGCACCCTGGTCTGCCCCTTTGGGCACTAACAGCTGTTCCTGACATTTCCGTGGGAACACAAGGGCCTTGTCCTGGTGGAAACATCAGACACTGGTGCTGAGCTTTGCTGTCTGGGGTGGGTGCTGGGCTTCGCCAGGACAGAGCCGTCCACTGCATGCACCCCAGGCCATCTCAGCCCCCGGCCTCTGCCTTCACCTTCCAACTCCCAGAGGCCCAAGAACTGGCAGGGAAGACCACAGGCCCGGGCCTCCTGGGAGAGACAAGAAAAGCAAGTGCTGTGTACACATGGCGAGAGGAGGAATCAGGGGAAAATAGAAAGGGTTTTAACAGAAGGCGAGGGGTGGTCCTGCGGAGCCCTCCAGAAAAGCCACCATCCTCCAGCCCCCAAGGGTCCTCGGGGCCAAGGGGACCACCCTGCACTTAGCTTTCCTTCAGAAGGAAGGCTCTGGAAATGTGGACCACCACTCCAGGCTGCGCACCTGGTCCACGGGGTGAGAGCAGTCCTTGTGGTGCTGCCGAGAGCCACCAGGAGTCGGGCTCCCCTGTCCTCTGTCCATCAGGCCAGGCGGACGCCCTGCCCAGCAGAGCCTGCCCTGCCCTTGGGGCTCCCTGTTGGGGTGGAGACATCGTGGAGGTCCCTGAGACTCACTCGAGTCCCCCTGTGGAATCTCAATCTCCCCCTTGAGTGTTGCCGTCCCCCCAGCATCTCAGTCCCCCTGCCAGCCACTCCAGCTCCAAATGGGCTGTGGTCGAGGGGTCTGGGAAGTGCTCCTCGCAGGGCCTGCATGGAGATCCACAGCAGGTAAGGATTAGAAGGGGCTTCTGTTTGTAGATCCTCCTGGGAGGGCAGCAGCCCCCCACTGCTCCTGCCCCAGGTTGCCTCAGGGGCCAGGAGGTGTGGGGCCGGGGGAGGGTTCCTACACCAGGGTCACTCAGCTCCAGTCAGGCCCCTCTTCCCCGGCCCCTGCACCTGCTCCCCACTTCCGGTCCTCGTCCCCCTCAGCAGACAGGGTGCCCGAGGGCAGCGACCCCCATGGCCATGGCTGCAGCCCTGCCTCACCATCGACGCTGGTGGCCCGGTGGCCCAGTGAGTGGCAGATGGCTGAATGGAGGGACGGACGTGCGAGGATTACAACCACCCTGGAAGCCGGGCGGCCGTGCCATCTGGCGGAGCTTGGCTGCGTTTGGGCTCACTAATTGGCGTTTTCATCTCGCCTCTGTCTCCGTTGGTCCTCTCCCGAAAGCCAAGGCTAGACGCTCTCCTCCTGGCGCCCGGCTCTGCAGGCAGGGACAGCACTGGACAGGTGGCCACAGCCGCGGCCCTGGGGTCCCCTCCTCATTGGGGTGCAGGGCATCTGATCATCACCCAGGCTGAGGGGAGGAGAGCTTTGTTCTTGGCAGGAGAATTCCCAGACAGCTAGTAAGCGTTTGCGAAACCACAAAAGGAGTTGACAGGGAGGGAGGAGGGGCGTTGGTGCTTCCTAGTGGGTATACAAGCCAGAGAAGCATCGCAGAAAATTAGGAGCAGTGAGGTGGCTTCCTTGAGGTGGGGCTCGGCTTCCAAGATGAGGGGGCAGTGATCCTCCAGCCAGCCGCTCACGGCGCCCCTCTGTCAGCCTCCCGAGGCAAGGCTGCCAGGCCCAGAGCCCGGGCCCCGTCAGCTGGGTGGGACGGGGCCCCCAGCACCTTGTCCCCACCTGCTGGGGGCTTGGAGGGGCGGGACCTGGGGCGCCCAGGCTGGGCTCTGACGCTCAGGAGGGCACTGGGCTGTCTGTGCCAGCGAGGACGGTGCAGAAAGCCAACTTTCTTTCAACCAGTTCACCCTTGCTTGTTTTTCTGACCCTGGCCAGCGGGCTGGGGGCGAGAGCCAGACGGGCATGTCGGAAGCCGGGCCCCAGGAGGGTGGCACCCCAGGCCCCGTGCTGTGCGGCAGGCTTTATTTCTCTTTGGAAGCTAGTTTGTTCTTGACCCAGATGGCCCAGAGAGTCCGGCGCAGGCCCAGCCGTGGTGCTGCGGGCCCTCCTCCTCACTGGGGCAGCGGGTGGGCGTCCGTCGGGGGACTTTGCTTCAGTAAAACTCTCACTGTTTAGCGTGTATCCTTACAACGGACACGTCTGATCCCCTCTGTCATCCTGACTCTGGCCTTTTAAACGCTTCCTTACTGTTTCACTTATTTTATCTGGATATAGGGATGGAATTTCCTTTGTGAAAACCTTCTGCAGTGTTTTGGAACCTATGTGCCCTTTTAAAGAGTTACTTCAGCTCTAATTGTCACGGTCGGGATGCTGCTGTGTGTCTGTGCCTCTGCCAACGCCATTCCAGTTCTCTGCACTTCCGCTGTCTTCCCGCAACCATGCCTGCCGTGGTCTGTGATTTAGGGCAGAGGGTTGGGACGACAGTCGGTGTTTCTTAATATATGAAAAATATTTTGATCTTTGCATTCAATTTTATGAGATGTTTGTACATATTTGTTTTTTTAACATGAAAGTAGATTTTTTTACTATTGTTAAAATAGTAAATATTCGTTGTAGGAAATTGAAATAATACAGAGAAGTATAAAGAGGTGACATGGAAAATTGAGATGCAGCATTGCTTTAAAATTCATTCGTTAGGATCACTCATGACTTTATTTAAAAATATTTTTTCAAGGAGAAATGCCTTCAGATCCATTTCTAACTTTAAAAGACTCTGCAAAGTCCCTTATGCTGTTGGTTTCCTAGAACTAGTTCGGGGGGTCAGCGTTGGCACCAAAGGGTGGGAGCAAAGTCAGCTTCCCGAGGTGACTGTGGCTGAGAGCTTCCAACGGCAGACACCGTGATGGCGTCGTACCCCACGGCCACTCTCCGAAGGCGGATGATTTAGGTAAGTCTCTGTCCGTCTTGTAGACAGACAGACAGATTGAGCTGCAGAATCAGGACAGAATTAACTCCAGCTTCCAGGAGCAGTTTGTAGATCTCTGCCCGCCGCCCTCCTGTCCTCCTGACAGGCGTGGGTGAAGGTGTGCCTCTAATTCAGACTGAACACGATAATACAGAACTAAAGTCGCTTATTTCTCGAATCACCCCACTGAGAGGTGTTCTTGTGCGCACGCGTGTGTCCCTTCGTGTCTCTCGGTAACATGCTCATCACTCATCTCAGACATTTTGTCGGTTTCTTGTAATGGACTGGGGGCACAGAGCTCTGCCCCTGGCTCCCCACGTGGCCATATCAGCAACTGTGCAGGCTTCGTTACGACCGTGTACGTGGTCTTCACCGATGCAGTGCACTGCGACCACATTTCTTTCTTACCAAGCCTATGGTTTGCCCATAGTTAACATAGGTCTCTAATTCCTTGCACACCCACCAGCAGCCCCCTCAAAACAGTATTCCCATGTGGTTAAAGGCTCCAGATGAGCTGTGAGTAGTTTCTCTCCTCTGGAGCAGCTGCCTCAGGACTCTGGCACCTTCTGCTCCTGTCTGCACTGGTTGCTGTCTAGGCCATCACGAGACGTGGGCCCGGATCCCCCCATCTTCTCTCCTGGCTGGATCCTCAGGAACCTTCTGAGATGGACTGCATGGAGGGCCGACAGTCTCTCTACTCCAGCTGGTGCACGATTGATAGTTAGGCTGGGTATAAAATTTTAGATTCAAAAGAATTTCATCCTAAAATTTTGAATTCATTTTTCTGTTGTCTTTCAGATTCTAAAGTTGCTATTGAAAAGTCATGTGCTATTACTTCTAGTACTCTTCACGTGACCTGTTGTTTTCTCTCTGGAGGCTTATACGGTTTCCTCTTCAACCCTGGCATTCTGAAATTTCCAGGATTTAGGACCTTGCTGTGGGTCTCTTATTGACCCTGCTGGTGCACGTTCTGCGGTTCTGGGACACTGCTTTTCATTGCCTCCATGGTGGTCCCGTTGCTTCCTTCTTCCTGCCTCTCCACTCAACTTTGGGCTTCCTGCACGGATTCTGTATTTTCTTGTATTTTCTCTCCATCCGTCTCCATATCTTTAGTTCTACTTTCTGGGATATTTCCTTAATTTTATTTTCTAACTCTTCAACTGAATTTTTAGTTCCCTGTTGAGCTTCCAAGAGCTCTTTGGCATGTTCTGGATCCCCCTAGAGGTCCCCTGTCTGCTGTGCTGTCTGGTCCTCTGAGCCCCTCTTGCCTGTCTGTTCAGTGGGGTGCTCTCATCACGTTGCAGGCTTTCCTGGAGCACACTTGTATTTCAGAGTGAGTTATGAAAGCCTGGCTGGAGTCTTGTGTGCTGTGTGGGACTTCTGGGCATACCCAAGGGATGAGCATGTGGGTTTTTGTTTGGCTTTTATGTTTGGGGATCTCCAAATGTCAGGGTCTCTAGGTCTTGTGTGAGGGCGTGGTTCCATTACATGGCTGCATGGTGGACTCTGTGAACAGGGCAGTGGACAAGGGCTTGGGTGAGGTCTCATCTTTCAGGAGACAAATGTCCACATAACACCTGTTTGCGGGTGGACATATCACCTCTGCCCCTACGTGCCTGAGACTGGTCTGAATGTGGAGCGTCTCTGGTTCAGTGTCTCCAGGGAAATGACTGCTTGATCTTCCCTTGCTGCTTGGGTGGTGGGTCCCCAGGGGAGGGAGTGCAAGTGCCCCTATACAGCCCCCAGCCCATCCCTCATTACCCCACCTCCCACAGGACCTGGCGCCTCCAATCCCAGAGTCTTCTGGAGTTCTGCCACCAAGTTGGCTTCTCAGCGGCATCTCCCTCTGCCGTTATTCAGGTTCCACCTGCATATCTGCTTCCCATTTTCCCCAAATGTGATATGTCAGTTACCTCATTCTCTCCTCTCCTGTTCTGTTTGTCCTTGTGGAATTACACTTCTAAATCCCTTTACTCTCATTTTAGTGGGGGTGTAGAAAGGGCGGTAAATAAGCGCATGTGTTCAATCCGTCACGTTTAACCAGAACTCAGCATACCGTCAGGTGTAAGGACACCTAGCATTAGGACTCCTAGTATTAGGACATGTAGCATAAGGATAACCAGAGTTAACATGCCTAGTTTAGCAAGACTAGCATTAGGACATCTAGCATTAGGATGAGTAGTATTAGGACACCTGGTTAGGACACTTGGTATTGGGACACCTGGTACTAGGATGCCTGGTATTAGGATCCTTGGTTAGGATGCCTGGTATTAGGATCCCTGATTAGGACACCTGGTACTAGGATGCCTGGTTAAGATGTCTGGTATTAGGCTGGTATGAATTCACTACTGTTGACTTAACCGATGCCTAATGTTGCGCATCACACTTCCAGGCTTTTTGCTCTTATAAGCAATGGCCATCCCTGCAGTTATAGCCTACCATTCAATCAATATTTATTGAGTTCTTACCATGAGCCAGACACCTAGACAGTCTGTCTTGATGGAGCACACATTCTAGTGTGGGACATGGATAAACAAAACCAGGTAAGCAAACACTGTGCCTTGAGTCGGCGATAGGTGCCACAGAGGAAAGAAATCAAGGTGGGGATTGTCTTTGGGGCAATTTGTTATATTGAGGTGGCAGTACCATGGCTGCGGGAGGAGTGGTCTTTTAGGAAACCATTGTATCCTTATTTGCATGAATACCAGACGGTGGAAGGATGTGCAGAGCTACCATTCCTCTAAATAGATCACACAAATCTCCATCCCCAACAGTGCTCCATACTGCAGATCACACACACACTCCCTAACATGGGGTTTCGTCAAAGTTTTGCTGATTGAATGGATAAAATTGATCTCATTTTTAATTACATTTTCTGAGTGACAGTGTGATTCAACATCTTTCCTTCACTCAACAAAATTTCGGAATCTCTGGTAGTTGTCATTTTTATGATTTATACATCTTAGGTAATTTTTCCATTATTTACTAATACCTTTCCATGTTTGTCATTTGCTATTTAACTTTATGATGTTCGATGTATTTCACCACACTTATTTCCACAGTCAGCTCCGTCGGGTTTGGGGGTGGCTTCCTCGTTATGGGCTGGATTATCCATGTCTCTACAGCCAGGTAACTGTTCAGTGGATGCCAGCCATTGTGCCTTTCACCCTGTTGGGTGCTGGATGTTTTATTTTCCTAAACATATTCGTGAGCTTTGTTCTGGATGTGGTCAGGTACTTAGAGACAGTTTGATTCTTTCCTATCCTGTTTTTGGGCTTCGTTAGGTGAGATCAGAGCAATGTTTAGTCTGAGGATAATTTTCCCCACAATCAAGGCCATCGCTTACTCTCACAGATGCCCGTGACTTATGGCCTTTTCCACTCTGGCTGTTGGGAACACTCTTGTTAAAAGGCAGAGATTGTTGGATTGGGTAGAAGATGAAGACCCAACTTTATGCTGCCTACAAGAAGCCCACCTTAAATATAAAGACACAATTAGCATAAGAGTAAAAAGATGGACAAAGATAGACCACACTAATATTAATCAAAAGAAAGCTGGAGTGGCTACATTAATATCAGGCAAAGTGGATTTCAGAGTAAAGAATATCACCAGCGATGAAGAGGGGCCTTTCCTGATGATAAAGGTGCCCATTAATCGAGGGCGTAACAGTCCCAGCCATTTCTACACCTAATAACTGAGCTTCAAAATACATAACCAAAAACAGGTAGAGCTTAAAGGGGAAGTAGACAGACCCCAAGTGTAGGTGGACATAGTGAACTCCATCCTAAAGAGACAGACAGACAGAAAGCAGTAGGGACATACAAGACTTGACAACTCACCGGACCTAACTGACCTGTACAGAACACTTCCATCAACAGCAGACACACCTTCTTTTCAAACATACACAGAACATTTACCAAGATAGACAGCATTCTGAGCATAAAACCAGTCTCAAGAAATATAAAAGATTCCAGTCCTGCGAAATATGTTCTCTGACCACAATGGAATGAAATGAGAAATAAATAACAGAAAGATATTTGGGAAATTCCCCAAATATTTGGAGACTAAACAACATGTTTCTAAATAATGCATGAGTCCAAGAAAGAATCAAAGGGGAATTAGAAAGTATTGTGAACTGATTGGAAATGAAAAAAAAAAAAGATTAAAATTTGTGGGATTCAGTAGGGCAGTGTTCAGAGGGAAATTTATATCACTAAACACCTCAATAGAAACGAAGAAAGGTCTCAAATGATTAACTTCAGCTTCTAACATCAGAAACTAGGAAAAGAAAAGCAAATGAAACCCAGAGTAAGCAGAAGAAAGGAAGTACTAAAGCTCAGAGCAGAAATGAATGAAATAGGGGGAAAATGAAACCCAAATCTAGTTCTTTAAGATCAATAAAATTGGACTTGTATCCAGAATATATAAACATCTCTTACCACTCAGTAAGAAGACCAACAACCCAATTAAGAAATAAGCAAAAGCTGAGGGAGGTGGGCCATAACCCCTACCTTGCAGGTGGGCTGGGTGGGGAGATGGAGGTCCACATTCCTAGAGACTGGTCATGTGACCATCGTAGGATGGGATGAGAAGGGCACTCTGCCTCTCTGGTCCTCCTCCCCAGACCTATAACCTCAGTCTAATCCTGAGAAAAACATCAGACAATTCCTAATTGCAAGACATACAAAATTCCCGAAAAGCCCTCCTCAAAACTGTCAAGGTCATGGGGGCCGGCCCAGTGGTGTAGCGGTTAAGTTCACACACTCTGCTTGGCCGGCCCAGGGTTTGCAGATTTGGATCCCGGGCAGGGACCTATGCACCGCTTGTCAAGCCATGCTGTGGCGGCGTCCCATATAAAGTAGAGGAAGATGGGCACGGATGTTAGCCCAGAGCCAATCTTCCTCACAAAAAAGAAAAAAAAACCCATCAAGGTCATCAAAACAAGGGAAGTGTGAGGAACTGTCTCAGCCCAGAGGAGCCTGGGTAGACATGGTGACTAGTCACATGGGTCCTGGGGCAGAGTAGGGATGTCAGGTGAAAACTGAGGAAACTTGAATACACTATGGGCTTCAGTTAATCATGTCGTTATCAACGTGGGCTCTGCAGTCGTGGTGAGTGAACCACACCTATGTGACATGTTAGCAGAGGGGACGGTGCAGGGCACATGCGAATGCTCTGTACTATCTTTCTTCACAATGTTCCTGTAAATCTAAAATTGTTCTCAAATAAAAAGTTTATTTTTGAAAGTGTGCAAAAGATTTGAATAGGTATTCCACCAAATTAGATATAAAAACAGCTCTTAAGCACATGAAAAGATGCTCAACATCATTGGTCATGAGGGAAATACAGAAGCCGCCATGAGATGCTGCTTCGCGCCCGCTCGGATGTCAGAATCACAGAGACGGGTCACGGTGTTGGCAGGGACGGGGAGGAACTGGAACCCTCAAACTGCTGGTGGAGTTTAAAATGGTAAAACTACTTTGGAAAACCGTTTGGCAGTTTCTTAAAAAGTGAAACCTGAGTTTACCGTCCAGCTCAGCAGTTGCACTCCTAGGTGTTTACCAAGAGAAACGAAAGCACACGTCCACACAGACTTGTCCACGGATGTTGACAGCAGGGTTCTTCACCAAAGACCCAAACTGGAGACAACCCTCAGGTCCACCAGCAGGTGGAGGGATAACCCGATTGTGTCCATCCCTGCAATGGCGCCTCCTGGACAGGAAGCAGGAATGAACTGTAGACACACAACAGCAGGGACGGCTCTCAAAGTGTCTCGCGCAGTAAATGGAGCCAGACCCCTCCCCCAAGTACTGCCTATTCCACGATTCCTTTATGTAGAATCCTAGAGAACATGGCAACCTACGGGGACAGAAAGATGATAAGCGGTTGTCCGGGGGTGGTTTGGTGGGAGCAATTATAGGGGCCACCTGGAAACTTTGGGGGACGGATGTGTCCATTGTCTTAACTGTGGTGATGGTTTCATGGATGTGCACATGGCACACTGCATGATTTATAGTGTGTCAGTTATGCCTCCATAAAGCTGTTTTAAAACTGGGTTGTGAGTGTTAGTGAGGACACCTGCCTTCGCACCGGTCTGCCGTGGACGCGTGGGGCCCCCTCCCCCGCCCCTGTTGGAGGCAGGATGGGGGCAGGGAGGTGGCAGCGGGCTGGCAGAGCAGCAGCCTCCTTCTGGAGAGAGTGAGAGCGTCCTCGCCCCCTGCCCCACCCACTGGCTGCAGGGAAGAGGGAGACACAGCACGCCCTCTTCAGGAGGAGAAGGCGAAGAGGGGCGCCAGGGCGTGCAGTGACGCCCACCCCGTGAAGGTGGGCCATGCCTGAGGACAGCGTCGGAGCGGAATAATTTTCTAATATAGAACATCTTTACTTCCCTGAAATGAACCCCACTGAGTACAAGTCTGTTTTCCTACAGAATTCTGTAAGAAATGCCAAATCCACGTTCCATCTCCGGTTCAGTATTTTGCGCTGCTGTGTCCGAGGGAGCTCGCTCTGCGCTGATTTTTGGCATCATTATTATGCTAATTTCACAAGAATAACCTGGGGAATTTCCTTCTTTTTTCTCCCTTCCAAGAACATTCTAAATATCATTGGAATTACCTGTTTCCTGAATGTCTGAAAGAATCCACCTGTGAATTCTTAGACATGCTTCTCAGTTTTTGACATTTTTTAGAAAATCTACTTCATTCCAGTTTTCAAATGTATTTGGATAGAGTGTAAATCATTTGATCCTTTTAACGTCCTTTCGATCTGCAGCTCTTTCTCCCGTTTTCCTAATTTTGTGTATCTTCATGCTTTCTTTCCATCTCGCCCTGAGCAGGCTGCTCTATCTGTGTCTTTCAAGATCCACCTCCTGTCTAATCCACTGCTGGTGGGAATGCAAATTGGTGCAGCCTCTGTGGAAAACTGTATGGAGATTCCTCAAAAAATTAAAAATAGAAATACCTTATGATCCAGCTATCCCACTACTGGGTATCTACCCAACGAACCTGAAATCAACAATCCAAAGAGGCTTATGCACCCCTACGTTCATCGCAGCATTATTCACTACAGCCAAGACATGGAAGCAATGCGTGTCCCTTGACTGATGAATGGATAAAAAAGATGTGGTATATATATATCATGGAATACTATTCAGCCATAAAGAAAGACAAAATCGTCCCATTTGCAACAACATGGATGGACCTGGAGGGTATTATGTTAAGTGAAATAAGCCAGAAAGAGAAGGACAAACAGTGCATGATTTCACTCATATGTGGAAGATAAACCAACACACGCACAGATAGAACTGTTTGGTGGTTACCAGGGGCTAGGGCGGTGGGGGGTGGCCACAAGGGGTGGAGGGATGCACTTATATGGTGACTGATAAACAATAATGTACAACAAAAATTTCATGATAAAAAAATTAAAAAAAAATAATATTAACATGTCAAAAAAAAAAGATCCACCTCCTGGGTGTCGTGGTCTCTTCCTTGATGCGCTGCCTCTGCTGTTACTGTGCTCGCTCCGTCCTCTGCTTTCCTGGGTTCTCCCTCTGGGGGCTGGGCAGACTGTGATCCCGCTGTATCCCTGCTGGCTTAGGAATGCGAGTGTTCAGGGGCATTCGAGGCATCAGCTGCCCCCTGAGCTTTCGCTAGATCACAGCCTCATTGTCTCTGATTCCCAGATATGCAGTATTTGTGTTTTTACTCATTTGTCGTTAGAGATTTTATGTCTACGAGGGTTGGAGAGGAGAGTTTGTTCCTGGTTTCGCTGTTTGTCCTCTTTCCGCTTTCCCAACGCCGTCAGAGATGTGGTCTTATTCCTACTTGGAAAACGTATTGAGGTTGTCTTCGCAGCCTGACATTTTTTTGAGACATGGGATTATAAGTCGTTTTAAAGTTATGCTTCAGGCCGGCCCTGTGGCTTAGCGGTTAAGTGTGCGCGCTCTGCTGCTGGCAGCCCGGGGTTCGGATCCTGGGCGCGCACCGAGGCACCACTTCTCCGGCCATGCTGAGGCCATGTCCCACATACAGCAACTAGAAGGATGTGCAACTATGACATACAGCTATCTACTGGGGCTTTGGGGGAAATAGAAATAAATAAATAAAAATTATTAAAAAAAAAAGGATTTCCTTTCAAAAAAAATAAAGTTATGCTTCTTTTTTAAATTGTGATAAAATATACATAACATAAAATTTCCCATTTTAACCATTCTTAAGTGTACAGTTCAGTGGTATTAACTACATTCACATTGTTGTGCAGCTATCACCACCATCCATCCACAGAACTTTTCATCTTCCCAGACTGAAACTCTGTCCCTTTTAAACCCCATCCGCCCTCCCCCAGCCCCTGGCACCTACCATTCTATTTTCTGTCTCTTTGAATTTGATGACTTTAGGAATCTCATCTCTGTGGACTCATACTGTATTTGCTTTTTTATGTCTGGCTTATTTCACTTTGCATGATATTTTCAAGGTTCATCCATGTTGTAGCAGGTGTCAGAATTTCATTCCTTTATAAGGCCAAATAATACTCCATTGCATGGATGGACCACATTTTGTTTTTCTGTTCATCTGCTGATGGGCACTTGGGTTGTTTCCACATTTTGGTTATTGTGAATAATGCTGCTATGAGCATGGGTGTACATACACGTGCTTTCAATTCTTTCGAAGTCCCTACCTTCAATTCTTTTGAGTATATACCTAGGAGGGGACTTGCTTGATCATATGGTGATTCTCTGTTTAATTTTTTGAGGAATTGCCAAACTGTTTTCCACAGTGGCTGCACCATTTTACATTCTCACCAACAGTGCACAGGGGTTCCAATTTCTCCACATCCTCGCCAACACTTTTTATTTTCTGTTTTTTGTTTTTTAATTTTCTAAATACTTGTCCTAATGAGTGTGAAGTGGTATCTCATTGTGGTGTAGACAATATCTGATTGCTCTTTGTAAACATTCCATGAGAGTTTGAAAAGACCTTGTCTATTTTTTTCAGGGTTTAGGTTTGGTGTGAACATGGTTGTAATCGCCAATCCTTTTTCTATCTGTAGATAATCATGAAAACATGGATGTATTCATCCATAGGGTTTTTTCCTCCTTGCTTTCCAAAAATGGCATCTGTGAGATAACGCTTGTCTGCACCTGGCTCTGATAGTGCTCACGGCCACCTGGGATTCCCTGACATGTGTGCATCATGGCCGTGTGGCCGTGTGCCCAAGGTGTCACCTCATCTCCCGCCATTTGCCAGGGCTGCAGCTGAAACAAACAAGCTTTGAACATGTCTGTGGGCACGTGCTTCTTCAGGGAGGAGCATTTGTTTTAATGACATGGACGTCTGGGCTAAGGGGATGGGCTTGAAGGGTGGGTGGATTCTTAATGTGCTTAAGAATGTGGATTGCTGCTCCAGCTGTGCCATCATCCGCTTTCCTGTAGACTGAGAGAGCCCCTTCCCGCCCCAGCAAGAGGCGTGAGCACCTTCAGAGCACGTTCAGAGAGTGACCCTTTGCTGTCACTCTCCTGATGTGCGAGGGACTCACAGCGAGGGGGCACTTTCCCATCAGTGTGGCATTCGGATCAGATCTTCTCTGACATTTATTATGAACCTTAATTTTATCTAAACCCCCGAAAAAGAAAAAAGAAAGAATTGTTGGGCTTTAAATTGCGTGCACGGTATGTTAATTTTGGTGTAACGGGCATCTTTATGATATGAAGCCTGCCCCTGAAGAACCAGTGAGTCTGTCCAAAGCCATCACGTTGAAGGAGATGAAGTTTTCTACATGTAGGTTCTATAGATTGCTGCGTTAAACTTATTCCTAAGTATTTTCTCTTTTTATAACTATTGTGATTGGAACATTGTCCCCATTTGTGTTTCTAGCTTGCTGTTGATAGTATGGTGCACAATGATCCCTTTTTCTCTGTAACTGTTCATCTGACCCTTCTGCCGCAGGCCACGGTTAGTTCTCGTGGGTTTGCAGCAGTGTCCTGAGTTTTTAGGTATGTGATCCCGTCACCAGCAAAAGAAGTGGGTGGGGGAAGAGTGAGAATCTGATATCTTCTTCTACAATATAATACTCATCATTCGTTTTCTTATGAAATTCAGAAGAACCCCAACACAATGTAATAATGGCGGGCACGTGCGCCAGGCTCTTGATTGTAATGTCTGGAGATTTACCCATCCCCTGTTTTTATTTGTTTTCTACTTCAGTTACAGCTTTTATCTTTATTAATTCTCTCTTCCTGTCTTATTTTGGGTTATTTACTATCTTCTTTAAAATTTTTAAAGATAACAATGAAGTTCCTACACTTGCTGTTTTTCTTCTTTAAAACTAAAAGCTATAATTTTTCCTCCAAAAAAGCTTTTAGCCATGGACCCTAAGTTTAAACATGTAGTGTTTATTTTTCATTGCTTTCTAGAGTTTTTACAGTTTCAGTTTTTATTTCCCCTTCAATTTAAGGGTTAATTGGGTACATGTTTCTAAAACTTGAACTTCTATAGTTTGGTCATCTTTTTAGTATTTGTTTGCAATTTGATTAGATTACAATCAGGGAAGTTGGCCTATAATGTCTCTAGTATTTAATTTGTTAGGATTGAGATCAAATTGATTGTGGTGTGATTTGTGCACAATAAGCACTGCCCACTGATAGGGTACATTTCCCTGAGTTGTGACTGAAACCATGACCCCTTTGTGGTCTGTCCATCCTGGGTCCCAGGCGATCCCTGATCTGCTTACTTTCACTATAGACCATCTGCGCTTCCGTTTACATGAAGGAGATCTCTTCATTCGTGTCTGGCATTTCTCCCTCAGCACAGTCGAGATTTTGAGACTCCTTCGTGTTGTCGGCGCATCAGTGGTTCGTCCTTTCTACTGCTGGGTGCCTTCCGTTTGTGTGTCCGTTCACCTGTTGACGGACATCTGGGGTGGTTCTAGTTTTGGGCTGTTACAAATAAAGCTGATGTGCATGTTCCCGTTCTCTGCATGTGAACTTGCGTATCCATTTCTCTTGGGTAAATACCTAGGAGTGGAATTGCTGGGTCATGTGGTAGGCGTATGTTTAATTTTATAAGAAATTGCCAAACTCTTTCCCAGAGTGGTTGCACCATTTACATTCGCACCAGCAGTGGATGAGCATTCCCGTGTCTTCAGGTCCTCGCCAACACTTGGTGTGGTCAGTCTTTTCCATTCGGACAGCTGAGTAGGCAGGTAGTGGTGTCTCTGTGACTTAAGTTTGCATCCCTTATGCCTGATCATGTGGATCAGCGTTTTTGTAATTGCCAAGCACATCTTCTCATGCACGTATTTACCATCTGTATCTCTTCTTTGGTGAAATGTCTGTCCAAATCTTTTGTCTGTTTTGAGAATCAGGTGCTTTGTATTTTTTTTTTTTATAATTTTATTTACTTATTTTTCCCCCCAAAGCCCCGGTAGATAGTTGTATGTCATAGCTGCACATCCTTCTAGTTGCTGTATGTGGGACGCGGCCTCAGCATGGCCAGAGAAGCGGTGCGTCGGTGCGCTCCCGGGATCCGAACCCGGGCCGCCAGCAGCGGAGCACGCGCACTTAACCGCTAAGCCATGGGGCCGGCCCAGGTGCTTTGTATTTTTGTCATTGAGTTGTAAGAGTTCTTTACGTATTCTGGAATAAGACCTTTAGCAGATAGATGGTTTGCAAATATATTCTCTCAGTCTCTGGCTTGCTTTTTCTTTCTTTTTTTTTTTTTTTAACAGTTTCTTTTGAAGGACGAAGGTGTTTAATGTTGATGAAGTCCAATTTATCCATTTTTTCTTTTAAGGTTTATGCTTTTTGTCACCTGTGTAAGAGATCTTTGCCTAAGTCCAGGGCACAGACATTTTTCTCTTATTCTTTCTTCTAGAAGCTTTATAATTAGGTCTATGATTGAGCTTTGTATAAGGTTTGAAGTAAGGGAAGAAATTTATTTGCATAGGGTGTCTAATTGTTTCAGACTATCCTTTCCTCGTTGAATTATCTTTGCAGCTTTGTCAAAACATCAGTTGACCATACATGGGTGGGTCTCTTTCTGGACTCTGTCTGTCCTGTTGACCCGCACGTTATTCTTTTGTCAATGCCATCCTGCCTTTTTTTTTTTTTGAGGAAGATTGGCCCTGAGCTAACATCTGTTGCCAATCTTCCTCTTTTTCTTTTTTATCCCCAAAGCCCCAGTACATAGTTGTATATCCTAGCTGTAGGTCCTTCTAGTTCTTCTTTGTGGGATACCACCACAGCATGGCTTGATGAGCAGTGAGTAGGTCCGCGCCCAGGATCCAAACCAGCGAACCCCGAGCCACCGAAGGGGAACGCGCGAACTTAACCGCCACGCCACCCGTCCAGCCCCCCATCCTGTCTTGATTATAGTCAGTCTTAAACTCAAGTGGTGTAAGTCCTCTAAAATTGTTCTCCTTTTGAAAAATTGTTTTGTCTATTCTAGGTCTTTTGCCATTTCCATATAAATTTTAGAATCGGGTGGTAAATTTATTCAAAAAAGCCAACTTGCATTTTCCTTGGGATTGCATTGAATCTATAGGTCAATCCAGGGAAAATGTGATCATAGCAGTATCGAGTCCACGGACACGCTCTCTCTCTATTCATTTAGGTCTTGAATTTCTCTCCACAATTCCGTTGTTCTAGGTGAAGCAGGCTTGCACATCTATTAAAAATATAGTCATAGATATCTTATGTTTTTGCCAGAATTGTTCATGGAATTGTTTTTAAATTTTATTTTCCAGTTGTTTGCTGCTAGTATATAAAAATCCCTTTGTTTGTTGTTTATTAATCTTATATCTTGTGACCTTGCTAAATTCACTTATTGGTTCCAGAAGTGGTTTTGTAGATCCTTAGGATTTTCTGAACAAATGTTCATGTTGTTTGTTAATAAAGACAATATTAGTTCTTCCTTATTGATCTTCATGCCTTTAATTTATTTTCTTGCCTTCTGCAATGGCTAGTCCTCTAGCACAAAATGGATGGGAGCCATGAGAGGAGCAGCCTGTGTGCGTCGCTGAGCTAAGAGGAAAGTGTTCAGTATTTCACTATGGACCATGATGTTAGCTGGAAGGTTTATTTGTGGCTGAGTACATGATATGTATCTCTTAAATTTTTTAAAATTCTTATTCACCAAATATTTGTCGAGCACCTACTCTGTGCCAGGCACCGATCCAGGTGTTGGGGGCACAGCTGTGATCTGGTCAGGGTCCCTGCTCTCAGGCAGCTTACTGTCTGTCAGCGGAGACTGGCAATAAAAGAGCAAAGATGTATCATTTCAGATCATGGACTGGCTGTGCAGGAGAACAAAGCTGGGAGACAGGAAGGAGGGTGATGAGGGCTGTTTTCTCTTTGCCCATTTTTATTTGGGTCCATATTCAGATCTATAATCAACAAGAATTTCTGTTGTTACGTGGGAGTCCAGTTTCATGCTTCCCCACAAGAGCTCCATTATCCCAGCCCCACTGAGGGAAATCCAGCTCTTTCTCCCGGCTGCTGAGGCCCCACCTCTGTCACTGATCACGTGTCCAAGGCTTGTGTCTGTGTTAGTGGGTCTGCATACGGGCTGTCCTCTCTGATCCCTTTTCCTGGTTCCTTCCCCTGCAGCCAGGCCTGCCACACCACGCACACCACAGTGGCATCTGGTAGATCCCCTCCTCCCGTTCTTCCTTCAGGCGCCTGTCCTGGCTAACAGGGGCCTTCTGCGTGTCTATACACAACACTCTCAGCTTGCCAAATTTCACAGAATTCCCTTTTTAACTCTTGCTAGTTTGACTGGGATTGCACTGATCTGTAACTCAGCTTGGGGAGTCTCCCCGTCCGTGAACATGACAAGTGTCTTTACTTATTTAGGTATTTTTTCGTTTTTCATTAAATTTTATAATTTTCCCCATAGTTTTTCTTTTTTTTTTTTTTTGTGAGGGAGATCAGCCCTGAGCTAACATCCATGCTAATCCTCCTCTTTTTGCTGAGGAAGACCGGCTCTGAGCTAACATCTATTGCCAATCCTCCTCCTTTTTCTCCCCAAAGCCCCAGTAAATAGTTGTATGTCATAGTTGCACATCATTCTAGTTGCTGTACGTGGGACGCGGCCTCAGCATGGCCAGAGAAGTGGTGTGTCGGTGCGCACCCGGGATCCGAACCCAGGCCACCAGCAGCGGAGCGCGCGCACTTAACTGCTAAGCCACGGGGCCAGCCCTCCCCATAGTTTTAATTCAAGTTAAGACATATTTTTCTCTTTTTAAAAATTGACTTTAATCTCAATACAACATGATATCCCAGATTGGATCCTGGGACAGAAAAACGACTTTAGTGGAAGTAGTGGTGACATCCCAATAAAGCCTGTAGTTTGGTTGATGGTCTTGCACCGAGCGGATCACTTAGCTTTGATGAATGCATCGTGGTTGATGTTAGCGTAAGCTGGTCAAGTGTGTGTGGGAGCCCTTTGTCCCACCTGTGTGACTCTTCTGTAAATCTAAAAGTATTTCAAAATGAAGTTCTAAAAGTCAACTTCAATTTGTGTATTATTTAAATATGCATAATTTCCATTATGTATAATGTACCATAAATGAATGCACTCGTCATAGTGCACTGAGTGGGGTTTTGACCACAGGAGTGACTGGTGTACATGAGCAGTCCCAGGAAAACCCGTCTGGGAAGACACTGGGTTGGGAGCTAGTGGGACAAAGTTCAGGGAAGGGAGCTCTAGGAAGAACAACAGGTGCAAAGGCCCTGAGGTGGGAGCATCAGAGCCCCTGATCCCACCCCCACCCCCCAGCATTGTGGAGAAAACTTCTCAGCCTCCCCATCTCCTGCAGAGTTGCCGGGGTGGGAGGGGTAGAGGGAGCCCCCATCCACTGGCTGCGGGGGTGGTGGGCAGACCCCCTGGGCTTTTCTAGGCTCGTGCTCTTGTCGCAGGTGCTCCATGGACGTGGGTGAGTGGCTCTCTTTAGCTGCTGTTGGATTTCTGCATAACACCCTCCCCCAGGATGGGACCTGCTCCTGGGTGGAAAGGCGCCCCACCTCATCCTGCACGGGGTTGTGCCCTGGGGTTGTCTGGTTGTTAGGGGAGCGGGTGGGAAGCGCTAGCGGGTGCTCCAGTCCCCATCTCTCACCCAGGAAGCTGAGGCTGAGAGAAGAGCGAGGGCAGGGTGGGGTCGGCCCCTGCGCGGCCAGCGCGGACCCCCAGCCTCGGATCTGACCCGCCTCCTGCAGGACGGGCCTCAGGCACAAGGGGGACCCACTGGGTGCCTCAGTTTCCTCCTCAGTAAACGCAATGTCGTGCTTACTGGTGGGGGAGCGGGGGGGCTTTTGGAAACGCACTGTGCGTAGCACCGGCAGCTGAGGGGGTGGCGCGGCGCTGGGATTGTGGCCTCTCCCAGGTGGCACTGTGGACACCCAGGAGTGGGTCCCATTTGGACAGCGAGTGGCTTTGCAGCCTGCCCGTGAGCATGAATCTGCTGCGGTGGAGTGACCTCTGGTCCTCTCACCCCCACCTGGGAGACGTCGTCCTGCCTCCCCCAGCCGCCCCTCCATCTGCTGGGCTAGCTCCTCCCTGGGCCTTCCCTAACCCCATAGGCCAGGTGGACCAGCCCAGAGCTCAAGTGGGGGCAAGACAAGAACAGGGAGACCTGGGGCAACCCTGACACACAGAGCCAGAAGGGCCCCAGGAAGCCCCCCAGGCCTGCACCTGGTGTACAGAGCTCAGCACACAGTTGGTGCTCAACAGGTGCTGTTTTGTCACTAGACCTATAGCCCAAGGAATGCGTTGGAGGAGATTTAGGGATCCAGCCCACCAATTGAAGGGCCCCCTCCAGCCCCTGCCTTAGCCACCACACACCTTTCTCTCTCAGGAGAGGGATGTAGATGAGAGGGGGTCACCCACCTCTGCTTTAAGATGCCAGGACTTTCCAGGAGGGAGAAGGAGCTGTTGGCCACTCTTGCTGTAGTGTGAATTAGCTTGTTCAAGTGGGGAGATTTCCGTAAACGCAGTCCACACATGCTGCCAGTGGCCCATGGGCCAGGGAGGTCAGGAAGAGTGCAGCTGTCCCCCGATTTTCCTGCCCCCGCACACACCTGCCGGGGACAACAGCAGCACCGGGAGGCAGAGATCCTGGCCTAATTACCTGGAGAACTGTTACAAGAGTGTATAAGCGACTCTATGACCCAGTTTCCCTCGAGTCATTGGTCTGAAGTCTGCTTTGCAAAATTTTGCAGATGTGGCTGAAAACGGACCATGAAGCTCTTAGATTTCTGTCAGAGTCTGAATTTGTGCCATTGGCCAAGTACCTGGTACAAGTGGGCTCCCCATCCCCACAGTGACAACGGTGGCAAGATGGCCTTGGCCCCCCCCACCCCAACCTTTGTAGTAGTTTCCAGCAGCTAGAAAGGCCACATGGTGTAAACGTGGCCCAGCCTGACAGACATCTAGTTTCCAGCTTAGAACACTCAACAAAAAAGTTGTTCTCTTCCCACCAACAGCGGGTGGCCTTCCAAACTACTCCCTCTGCCCACACAAGAAGAGGTCACTCCTGAGTAACTGGCAAAGGTGGCGTTTGGTACAGAAACCTGCAGTAAAGGGAGTCTCTCCAGGTTCAGAATTGCATGGACCTGTGCACTATCAGAGTAGTACAGCAGTACCAAGAGTGCCAAGGACGTGGAAGTGGAGAATCAGACCATGCAGTCACTGAATTCAGAGAGGGAGCAGTACAGAGCTGGGCCTCAAAGCCAGGGGGGAATTGGGACACTTCTGGGTATGAGGGGTGGTGGTGGTAGCACCCACCCACACAGACCTGTTTGGGGGATTCTCATGCATTCCCACATCAGGGCGTATTCCTGAGGCGTGGACTCAGCCAGCCTTGGGCAGTGCTTATGAGGGCTCCTCAAGGGATCCGCAGACAGAGGCAAGACCTTCAGAGGCCCGTGCCTGGAGGGGCCAGGGAAGCAGACTGAGGGGCATCCATGGGAGTGGGGACAGAAGTCACCGGCCCTGCTTGGGATCATGGGAGGAGGACGGCAGGCATCGGGAAGCAACTGGGGCAGGGGGGTCCCCTCATGAACGTGGCTTGTTCCAGGGGAGCATGCAGGGGTGATGTGCACGGTGGGCCTTGCTCCTGCTGGCCATGTGTGAGTGCGGGGTGCCGTTGAGGGGCTGGCCCCAGCTGACCTGCATCAACCACCCTGTACCCCCCGTGCCCTTGTGTCTGGGTGCTGTGGAACCTGCGCACTCTGAGGTGGTAATTACCCGTCTCTGTCCTGTGGGCAGAGTCACAGAGGGCATCCGGGAGGTGTTTGTTGTTGCCTGTGAAGCAGGAGCTCATGAGAAAAGTGGTGGCTGCTGTGGCGAAGAAATTAGGGCCTTGGTGCCGCGCCACGCAGCCGCCAGCTGCTCCGGGCCAGGGGCCACCGCCCCACCCCCTCACACCAGAGCCCACCAGGCGCCGGTCCCAGGCCAGCTCCTCAGTCCACACGTTCCTGTGTTCAGCCATGCCTTCCACCACCTTCCAGAGGCTGAGCCTCTGCTGGACACGGGACCCAGAGAAGACACACACTAGCCCGCAGGAGCTCACACACACACATGCACACACACCAGCCCCGCAGGAGCTCACACACACACACATGCACACATACGTACACACACCAGCCCCAGCAGCTCACACACACACATGCACACACACCAGCCCCGCAGGAGCTCACAGACACACACATGCACACATTACGTACACACATAGCCCGCAGGAGCTCACACACACACATGCACACATACGTACACACACCAGGCTGCAGGAGCTCACACAGACACACACATGCACACGTACATATACACACCAGCCCCAGCAGCTCACACACACACATGCACACACACCAGCCCCGCAGGAGCTCACACACACACACATGCACACATTACGTACACACACCAGCCCCCAGGAGCTCACATAGACACATGCACACATACATACACACACCAGCCCCAGGAGCTCAGATACACACATGCACACAATCCTACACACAGACAGAACCACAGCCGTACACACACAACCACAACACAGTCGCAGGCACACGCAATCACACTTCCCTTACAAACCAACCTGCCCAGCACTCACACCCCCTCCACCCCCCCACCCCCTGACACACACAAGGACCACGCTTCCCCTGATGGATAGAAAGCTCCAGAAGGAGGGTGGGGAGTAGGGCCAGGTGGGAGGAGAGCGAGGAGGGACCATCTTGTCTGGGCAGCGCCGTCCCACCGCGGGGTGACTGGATCACCACTTTTCTGTCCCCAGGGGCCACCAAAGACATGGGGAAGATGCTCGGGGGCGACGAGGAGAAGGACCCTGACGCCGCCAAGAAGGAGGAGGAGCGGCAGGAGGCGCTGCGGCAGGAGGAGGAGGAGCGCAAGGCCAAGTATGCCAAGATGGAGGCAGAGCGCGAGGCCATGCGGCAGGGCATCCGCGACAAGGTGGGCCGCACCTCACTGGGGGGCGGGGCCCTGAATGAGGGAGGCTGCCCCGGCCTCCTCCGCCCCTCCTGTGCGGCGCACAGGGCAGACCTGACACGGGAGCTCCGGGAGGTGGCCCCGGCGGAGGGAGCAGGACAGGGGCGGCCCCCCCACCCCGTGTCCGTCCACCCCAGGCTTGCCAGGGTCAGGCTCCCTCTGTGCCGCGAGTCCAGCCTCTGGGTGGGGGCTCCCAGGCTCCTCAGATGGGGCGGTGGTTTCTGCAGGAGAAAGCCCCCAGCCCTGCCCCTCCTGGTGCTATCTCCCAGGACTGCCCCCCAAGGACTCCCAGGAGAGGCTCTGCCCAGTCGGGGAGGGGCCTGACTGCCCACGCTCACAGGCCGGCCTTGCCTGGGGTGAGTTGTCCGTGGGCAGGGGGAACGCACCTGACCACCCCCGGGGGTCCTCATACCTTCTGAGATTCGCAACAGGGTTGTTGGGGAGCAGGCCTGCGGGCTGTGAGGTCTGGCTGGGGGGTTGGCTGTGAGCTGGTGGCCACACCCTCTCTGGAATCATCTGGGCAATCTTCCCCGTGAGGGGGGCAATGAGAGCGTCGTGCCTGTTTTCCCGCAGAGGGGGAAACTGAGGCCCAGAACGGGAGCAGGCGTGCGAGGCTGAGCCGGCAGCTAGGCCCGAATGCTTAGCACAGGTGCTCTGTGTCCCCAAGGCATGTCCCTCCAGTGGCCAGGCTGGAAGGGTGGCCGAGGTCTGGAGAGGGCAGGCATCGGGGCAGCTGCTCCAGCCTCATCCAAGAGGAGACGGGGCCCTGCCCTGGGGGCTCTGGCTGTGTGAGGAGTGGCCTGGGCACGAGGCGCCCCTGAACCCCAGGGCTTTCCATGGTCCTCGAGGCCGTGTGTCTCGGGGCTTGCCTGCCGCCCTTGGGCTGCACCAGGCCAGGCCTCCTCCGTCGGAGGTGCTCACGGCTGAGTCACTGGGTCCGGGCATCGGGTGGGAGATGTGGCTTGGGGTCTGCCTTGCTGGGTTCCTTCCTGCCCCTAACCCTGGTGCCTGGCTCTTCCCAGACCTTGTAGATGAAACCTGTGGGTAGGCTGCCGGGTGGGCGGTGGTGGGGACTCCAAGGGGATCTCCACGGTTCCCTGCTCTGGAGCAGCTGAGAGGCCCAGGCTGTAGGGTGGGAAAGCTCAGACTCCAGGACCTCCCGCCTGCCGGGTTCTGCCTCAGTGT
Organism: Diceros bicornis minor; assembly: GCF_020826845.1. NCBI lineage: Eukaryota > Metazoa > Chordata > Mammalia > Perissodactyla > Rhinocerotidae > Diceros > Diceros bicornis. The sequence continues at coordinate 232,610 of NC_080747.1, read as the reverse complement.
ACCCGGGAAGGGCCAGCTCCACCCAGCCTGATGCGGAAGCCAGACCTCCCAAGGGGGCACGGCACAGGCGGGGCTCCTGCAGGTCTCTGAGCCCACAAGCCCCCCCCCACTGATGGGGGCCTGGGGGCTGCACACCCTGATGTCCCACTGTGGGTCCCTGGCACCTTTCCTGGGGACCTGCAGAAAGCTCGAGTCGATTTTGCTGCAACAGCAGCTCATGACCCCGCTGCCCCCAGCATGGGGAAGAGCCAGGAAATGCGCACCATCGACCAGACACCAGAGAGGCAGCCAAACCCCACTTAGGCTGTGCCCAGAAATCAGTGTATCGATCGGGAAACGGGGGGCAGGGCGGGAGAGGGGAGTCAGAGGACAGAGAGACAGAGAGAGAAAGAGACAGAAACAGAGAGAGCTGAGAGCTGAGAGACGTCCAGGCAGAGTGTCTCCTGGGAGGAGAGGAATGGGAGGGTGGCCGTGGCGGGGAGCTGGGGGAGGGACAGAAACAAAGAGATGGAGGGGGCGGGGGTGGAGGAGATGGCTGGAGCAGCTGTGTCTGGAAGCTCGTCTGTCTGTCTGTTTGTCTGTTTCCAGCCACCCAGCTGGCCACGGCTTTGCCCCAAGTGGACAGCGGTGGAGGATCCTGGGGGTGAACTTATTTGTCCCAGCCCTCAAGCCTCACGAACAGGTCACAACCTTTGGACAGGCCTTGGAGCCTCTGAGGATGTGCGGGCTGTAGGGGGGCCTCCCCCATCGGGAGGCAGGTGCCCCCTGAGGCCCCGCCCCTGAGCCCAGGCCTGGCCCCCAGGTGTGCTTGTGGGGTGGGGGCCAACAGCTTGGAGGGGGTGCGGATTGTGTGAGTTCCTTTGCGTAACACACACCACTCTTTTTAATATGAAACCCCTTCTGTCCCTCCTGTCTTCAAACCCTCCAGTGGCCCCCATTTCATCCAAGGCCCCAGGCCTGTGGTGACTCTGCCCATGGCTCCCATCTCCCCTCGCCGCTGCACACACAGCCTCATGGGGCTCCCATTGAGCCCACACTCGCACTGCCCCAGGGCCTTTGCGCGGCTGCTTCTCTCTGGAGCGCTCCCCACCCCTGCCTTCATCTGGTGCACTTGGGTTTTTACTTGTTTGCTGTTCGTCGTCCATCCACCATGTGGAGGGCAGGAGCTTCAACTCTTGGGCAGGGCTTGTTCCCGTTGATTGAAACGGTGCCTTGTCCTGTGGATGCTGAGCGAGCAAATGAGTGAGCGAGCGAATGAATGAATGGGCATCACGTCAGCCCCAGTGACCTCTTCCTCCTCGTGGGGTCTGATGGGAACTGAATGTCACAGAGTGAGTCCTGGTGGGAGTGGGGGGATGTGCCCTCACCCTGAGGGTCCTGGGGTCCTGCGGCTCTGTGGGCGGGCAGGGGGCTGGGTGACCCTCACCAGCGGCCCCCAGCAGATGGGTGATGGATCATGTGCCCCCCTCAGAACCGCCAGCTTCTGGGGTGGCCATGCAGAAGGCTGCACCCCTCGGTGGAGCCCCAGGACCCTTGGCCTAGTGCCACAGGGGTCCCCTGGCCAGGGGTCCTACCTCCCCAGATGAGCACTCCCCAACCTGGGACCCCCTTGGGTGGGCTTGGCACCTTCACCTTCTGAACCCCCTCCACAGGCTGTTCCTCACTTTCTCTGCCAGCCCCCAGCCCCTCCAGGCTGAGAGCTCCTTCCTGTGCCCACCCAGGGCTCTGGTCCCGCCAGCCCAGGGGATGCTGTGGCATCTGCTGAGTCCAGTTGCCAGGGCAGGGGTCAGATCCCGGCCCTTATCCCACTCGCTGGCTGGGCCAGGTTCCTAACCGGCCCTGCCCAATCATTTCAGCTGTTGTGGGATTAAGCAGGACTAGTGGGCCAAGGCCTGTCCCCAGAGGGTCCCTTGCAGGGAAGCTGTGGGGTGTGGGGAGCAGACACACACCTGCTGGGGGCCCCCTGCTGGCCGGTGCGGGGAGCTCAGCGCCTGGCACCTCCCGTCCCCGCGAGGCCCGCACCGTTCTCCGCAGAGCCCTCCTCCACCTGGGTATGCCCAGGTAAGCCCCCCACTGCCCTCCTGCTCCTCTCTGGTGGGACCCCTGCCCTTTAGGTGTGGCTCCCCCAGGTGGCCCTCACTGGCCCCCGGGCGCCAGACCCGGCTTCCTCCAGCCCTCCATGGGGCTGTACCATGTACCCCCAGGCCTCGTGGGGGCTGGTCAGAGACGGGTGCCGAGCTGCCTGGTCCAGAGCCCCATCAGATCGGGCGCCAAGGGGCCGGACCCGGTCGAGGGGAGCGGAGCGGACATGCTGGACTTCTCACCGCAGAGGCTGTGAGCAGCGCCTCCCCCTCCCAACTCGGTCACGATGCCGTCTGCGGGGGAGATCAGCCCACCTGCGCGTCATTTGCATACGCGCCGCCTGGTTTGCATACGCACGTCCTGATTTGCATGCGCACCGCCAAGTTCGTGCTTCCAGCCGCTCACGTTCCGCAGCTTCCAGCCAGAACCACCCCCTCCCGGTGCCGGGCCGGCGGATCGCAGTCCAGCTGGCCCCCACGTACCCCCGAGATCACTCGATGCTCAGCCTGAGGTTTGCGCTGATAACAGGTGTGACTGTGATTGCTGATTATTAGTTGTTTCACCATGTTACAGATTTTCACCGTTAATTAGCACCGCGCTGGCGGCCCTGGGCTCCCTCCCGGCCACAGGGTATGGGATGGGGTCCTGCCGTCTCAGTAGTCAACAGGGATGGCTGGGCGCCTCAGTGGTTAGTGTTGCTGGTGACCAGCCGCCGATGGACGCCTGCCCCGGCTGTGGCTGGGCGTTTGTCTCCGGTACTCGGAAGCCTCAAACCGGCTTTCAGCCAGACCACATGGGAGCCAGGCTCCGGGGTAGACCCCAGCTCAGGAGCCCCGTGCCAGCAGAGTAACCGTGACCCTCAGGTCAAGCCCGGAGTGGCCTTAGCCTCAGAATGACTTTGAGCCTCAGTGGAGCGACTGGACTGGGGTCTGGGGTCTCCTTCCTGGACCCCAAAGGGGGGGACCCTGACACTGTTTGCAGACAGGGCTCCTCCCAACCCCATGTGTGGCTTCCCTGGTCAGGGAGGGTCCTCTGCTCAACGTGCACCACGTGTTCTCGCCATTACCCGCTGTTCCCACTGCCACTCTTGTGTCTCTGCCAGCACCGAGTGTTTCTCTGAGAAGCACACTTTGGCCAGGAGCGTGAGCGCAGGCTCTGGCGGCACAGCCCTTCCCCCCAGCACACACGTGTTCCTGCTGTGTGCACAGAGGTCCTGTGGCTGTAGGAGCCTGCTGGGCTCCGTGCCCCTGGCTGGAGGGAAGCTCTCTGGTCTCACCTAGTTTCTGGTGGTGTCCCTCTCTCCGGCTCACGACCCACCCCACAGCACTGAGCCACATGTTCTACCCTCCCTCCCCTTCTGAGACCGGGGACTCTGCCCTCTGTGGTGAGGTTGTCCCCAAGGGGTGACCCAGGAAGTGGGCCCGTGCTCCTCGCACGTCCCGTGGAAGTGCCTGGTGTCTGGCCAGCTTGTCACACTTGTGCCCTCTGCTGACCTGACGTCAGTGCTCAGTAGGGAGGACACTCTGGACAATGTGCCCGCTGCTGAGGACGTTCTCGGGATGCCCTCACTGCCCCTCACTGAGACCCTTCCAGTGCTCCCGGCTTTTGTTCAGGGTGCAGAGAGGGCTAAGGACCACTCAGGGCCCCTGCTGAAGAAGCCTAGACATCATCCCTCATCTCTCATCCCCCTCTCCTCAGTGGCCGGCTGCGGCCCGGGAGGGCCAGGTTGTGCTCTGGTCACAGGTGGGCCGAGAGTATGGCTGACTCCTCTTGGACCTCTGCTGAAGGTGGACTTTGCCTCCCCAATGCCTGAAGCCACCTGCAGCCTCGGAGGAGGAGACAGTGCAGAGGTTTCCCTCAGCAGGCTGGGGGTGGGACCCGGCCAGGCCCCCCCAGTCTGGAAGGAGAGAGAAGGGCCTTCTTGGAGCGCCAGGGTGCCACCCCCCCGCACCAGAAGTAGAGCCCACCACTTCTTGCAGGAGGAGCTGGTGAGGAGAGATGAGCAGGCACTGGGGGCTCCACCATCTGGGCAGAAGCACCTCTCCCCAAGGCCAGCAGTCCTGCACTTGTGTGCTCCCGGCAGGATTCTGACACTCACGTTCCCCCAGCACGCCCTCTTTACCCTCATTAATGCTTCTGCTCTCATGCACTCCCTAACTTGTGGCCAAGGACCTCAGACCTGGCCAAGGGGTGCCCCTTCCCCCAGCCTCGGTGGGTCCTGAGATCCACCCACCCAGTGGACAACCAGCCCCCCACCCACAAGGCTGGCTTGGCCCCACCTGGTTCTCACCAGCCCTAAGGCAGGAGGTCTGGTGTGGTCTTGTGGCATCAATGCTTGTCTCCAGAGGGCTGGTGAGGATGCTAATGGGCCTGGTGGGGGCGTGTATTAGTCTCCTGGAAATTTATACTCTCAGTTTTGGAGGCCAGAAGTCCAAAATCAAGATGTGGGCAGGGTTGCGCTCCCTCTGAAACCTGTAGGGGAGAATCCTTTCTGTCTCCTCTAGTTTCTGGTGCTTCCTCCAGTGTTCGGTGTTTTCGGCTTGTGGCAGTGGCTCCAATCTTTCTCCATTTCCATATGGCTTCTCCCTGTGTGTCCTTTTCCTGTACAAGGAAACTCTTGTTGGATTTAGGGCCCAGAATGACCTCATCTCTATCCTTACTTTAATTACATCTGCAAAGACGCTATTTCCAAATAAGGTCACATCGTGCGGTTCCAGGTGACATGAACTTTGGGGGGACACGGGGCAGAGACACACACAGGAAACCCAGGCATGTTGGCTGAGGGCACATGGAGGTGGAGGTTCCAGGACATCCAGCTACAAGTAACTACTGGGCACGCCCCTCTGCTGCTGCCCACCAAGTGTACAGAGTGACTGCATGTCCCCAGACCAGGCTTCTGGACTGTGTGCGGTGGGCCAGCACGGAGCGACGTGTTCTCTCCCCTGACGTCCTGCCCGCCGCTCCCGGCCACTGCCCAGGCCAGGCTGTGGACAGCACCGAGCACCCCCCACCAAGTGGGACCGCAGGGGCGGGGTTTCGGGGGGTCGTGGCGTTGGTGCCCCCTCAAAGGGAGACGCGGCCTTCCCCCTGACCCCCCGTAGTTCCCCCTTCAGCGCGGCCCCGCCGTTCAGGCTGCCGCACTCTCCGTGGGGGTCTCCTCCAGGCCCCCTCCTGGGTGGGGATGGTCCTGGTGGCCGTCGGTGGCGCCAGGGGCTCCCGCACACGCCTCTCAGCTACAGGCGCTGCCTCTCGGGCCCTTGGCCGATCCCCCCCCGGTGCAGGGAGACAGGTCGGGACGCTCGGGGTGTGCGCGGTCCCCCGCCCGCCTGACCCCGCGCTGTCCCCTCCCCCACAGTACGGCATCAAGAAGAAGGAGGAGCGCGAGGCTGAGGCCCAGGCCGCCATGGAGGCCAACTCGGAGGGCAGCCTGACGCGGCCCAAGAAGGCCATCCCGCCGGGCTGCGGGGACGAGCCGGAGGAGGAGGACGAGAGCATCCTGGACACGGTCATCAAGTACCTGCCCGGGCCGCTGCAGGACATGTTCAAGAAGTAATGCCCGGCGCTGGACGGCAGCCCGCCAAGCCCGGAGCCCCCACCCCCGACCGTCCCCTTCGCCCACCCCCGGACATGCCCTCCGCGGAGGCCCGCGGAGGCCCCCGAAGGGATGTCGGGAGCAGAGTGCAGCCCCACAACGCCAATATAAGCCATAGCCCTGTCTATCAGCCCCATGCCCCCTCACGCCTTGGGAGCCTCCGCCCCCCTCCCCCCTCCCTGCACTGCCATCGCCACCGCCACCGGGGGAGGGGCGCCCTCCCCCTCCCCAGGGGCCCCTGCGGTCCGTGCTGGAGGCCCCGGGAACAAGTCCACGTGCTCCTCTGGCCGCGGGTGGGTTGGACCCGCCCCCAGATCCTGGGTCGCCCCTTCCTCCCGCCCTTCGCCGCTCACTCAGCAGCGCCCGTGGCCAGGGCCACGGAAAGGGCCAGGCCCTCGACCACCCCTCGGTGCGTCGTCCCTGCGTTGGTGGGCGCTTGTCCAGGCCCAAACTCAGGAGCAGAGCCATACGGGGGGGAGGCGGTCGTGCAGGCAGTGATGGGGGCTGGGAGGGGCAGCTGGTGCCCAGGGCCCTCCTGGGGCAGGGGTGGGAAGCCCCTCCCACTTAGGATCAGCCTGGACCCCAACCCCTTCCTCCTGCACTCACACCTGGGTTGCTGGATCTCGGCATCATCCTGTCGGCTAGTTGCCCACTTCTCTCCATCTGCGCCCCTCACGTTCTTTGTCCGTCTGACTCTGTCCTTTCCTCTCCCACTCCTCTGGAAGGCTTTGCTTCTTAAGAATGCCGTGGCCCTGTTCTCGTACAAACCAAGGGAAACAAAGCAATAGGCTTAGGGAGGAAATTCTCAGAGCCCCCACCCCGCCCCTGTGTGGCGCACACAGAACCCCTCACACACCCGTCTAACTCTCGCTCCCCTCTCTGTCTGGGCCTGGCAGAGCCCGGCCCACTCCCCTCCCTGGGTGGCACCTCCTGTCTTCTCCTCCCTCCGAGGCTGCTCTGGGGGGATGGCCAGCCCTCTGCCTCTGAACACCCACACCTTCCACGAGAGCTGCGGAGGATACCTGGAGCTCTTGGGGGCGCGTGCTGTGCCTCCGGAGAGGTGCGTGGAGACAGGAGGCCGGTCCCTGCCCTCCTCCGCCGTCCGCTCCTCGGCAGAGTGCGGCCCCTCGAGCTGGGGTCTTTGGGGTGTCCTTGGCACAGCGGAGGCGGCGTTTGACCAACCACCGTGGGCCGACACAGCCGGGCCTTTGAGCCCTTCCGTTTTCTCCATCCTTGTTTAATCTGCATCACAATATGTTGAATCTCAGGTAAATGAGGTCTTCTGCATCGGAAGAGTTTTATCTTGACGGACAGCCCGTCGCCTCACTCCCCAGGGCCCTTTCTGTCCACATCAAAAATTCATTGTGTCCACGTGTGGCGGGCCAGGGGCGTGGCCCTCCTTGCTCTTTAGAGAAGCCATATGATTAGACCGCAATACTCACCGCGCCCCTCCCTCCGGAGACGGAGAGCATGTCCCGCCCGCGCCGCGCCGGTGTCCTGCGCCCCGACCCTCCCGGTTCCACGTCTGCCTGTTTCCACACTTTAAAAAGCCAGCTCTGAGCAGGCAGGGTATTGTCTTGTAGAAACCCCGCATAGTTCCCAGGCAGGGGGCGCCGAGCAGCTGAGCTTAGTAGACGTGGGTGTTGTCTGTCCGTCTGTCCCCACGCTGCGCCCCCTCCTGCATGTTGGAGGCCGCAGCGTTTGTTCCCTCCGGATGGAATCACAGCCAATAAACACCAGTGATTTCACACCGATCAGCCTCTGTCTCTGAGTCCTGATTCCGCCTGGGAGGCCAGAGTGGCGGAGGGGAGGGCACAGCCCGGGGTCCTGGAGGGGGGCTGGACCCCACAGGGATCTGCACTCTCTGGGATCTGCTGGACAACCCTCGCTCACCCCACGCCCTGCCAGGTAGAAAACACCTCCCCTCTCCCTGGGGCGACTGCAGCGTCTCCCCACTGCCCTGACCCAGATTCTCTGCTCTGATCCGTTCCTTAAGGCAGCCCCAGAGTCATCTCCATCTACAACACAGATCAGCCCCTTCAGGGCCCCAACCCCTTCCATGACTCTCACCCTGCAGACCCTGTCACAGGCCTTTCCTTCCCCACGGCTATGCCAGGCCCTGGGGGCACAGGTCCCACTGTGCTGGCCACATCTCGGGCCCACCTGGCAAATTCCTGCACAGCCCCGAGGGTCTGACCCTCTGCCTCTGTGCCCCACTGCAGCTCTGGGCCCCACACTCCACAGGGGACGCCTACCCATCTGGGCTGAGACCTGATGGGGTGGGATATGCTGGCTCTCTGGCCTGGGCCTGGGCACCCCAGCCCAGCCCAGCGAACAGCCCTGCTGTCTCCTCTGGGCCCCTGCCCATGTCCTTCCTGTGCCCAAAGCCCACCCCAAGGTGCTGTGGCTACTCGTGTTCCCAGAAAGGCCTTGTTTGACCCTCCACTTCTGGGGGCCTCTCTCCAGGGAGGCAGCAAGCCCGGGTCACCTGTGGTTTTCCTCATGCTGCTGGCTGGGAATGCACATGGGGCTTCCAGTAACATGTGCCCAGTGTCAGCGAGCAGAAAGGCCACACTCGCCCCGCCCCGCCCCCGCCCCTCCCCACCGAGCTGTGCACTGAAGGCTGCTAGGGAGCTAGGCCCCTTTGCCTCTGCCTCCATGCTGGGGATGCTGGGTGGGGTCGGGGAGGGATCTGGGAGGGAATGTGCTCTTCTCCGAGCATGTGGGGGGGTTGTCTGCTATCCCCCCTCCTCCTGCCACTGGGGGGAGTTTGGCCCCCAGCCCCAAGTAGTGCTGAGCAGCCAGTGCGCCTTCCATCTCCTGAGGAGGGAGCGGCTGTCCGACAACCTTCCTTCCCTGGATCCCAAACTCGGAAGAAGTGTTTGCCGCCCACTCTGTGGCTTGGGGTCTGCACGCCGCCCCGCAAGGTGCTGCTAGGAGTCACCGGAAACTGCACCCACCACTCAGCCTCCCCTCCCCCGACAGACACAGCCTGGCCTGGACCTGACTCGGTCCTGAACAGCGACCTGGACATGCCAGGTGACCCGGTGCGCCTTCCCCCAGCCCTTCTTCAGCGACGGGTAGGTCAGACCTCTCAGGGGACGGGGTCCGAGGGCTCCAGGGAAAGGCACTCGATCGCTTGTCCGGAGCCCCTGCGATGCGCTGAGCTCAGTTCCAGGCACCGGGCATGACTGAGGCCCCTTCCTCCTGGAACCCTTCTTTCCAGTGGCAGGAGACAGATGATAAACACGAGTCAAGGGGTGATTTCTCCTGTGGAGCGAATCATGAAGGATATACAGCATGGTGATGGCTGTTCTCTCACCTCTGAGGGGTGACATGTGCAGAGATACCCCCAGGAAGGGCAGAGGGATCCCTGTGGGCCTCTGGTGGAAAAGCATTCCAGGCAGAGGAACAGCCCTGCCAGCAACCTAAGGCAGGAGCCACCCTGGGCCTTTCAGCACAGTGACCCTGATTCCAGCTGACCTGGCCTTTTCAGGGCAGTGACCTCCACTCCAGCTGACCCGGCCTTTCAGGGCGGTGACCCTGACTCCCGCTGACACGGCCTTTCAGGGCAGTGACCCCCACTGCAGCCAACCTGGCCTTTCAGGGCGGTGACCCCGACTCCAGCTGACTCGGCCTTTCAGGGCGGTGACCCCGACTGCACCTGACCGTGCACCTGTCATGTGACATGTGACACTTCTCTCTTAGCAGAGTCTCTTTCTTTCTGGGCGTTTAACTCTTTGGACAAAGCAGAGCACACTTTGATTCTTGGTACCCTCCAGGGATGTCCTCCACTGGCAAGCAGCCAGGTCCTCCACTCTCCCAGCTCCGAGAACCTCTGTGCCCTGGTCCTGCACACAGCCAGCCCCAGGCCGGGCTCTGCTTCCGTTTCCTGTCTCCCCTCCTCTTAGGCGACCTGCCCTCCCTCAGCTGCCTGAGCCACAACCCACTTAACCATCAAGGCTGTTAGGACAAACTTTTAAAGGTCTGGCAATTAAGGACCATTTTGTCCAGTTCTGCTAATCCACAGCTACACAAATCCTGCTGTCCACAGTCGGAGCCAGCGGGGCCAGAAAACCCTGGATCTGGGCCGCTTGTCCACATGGTTTGCTTTTTTTTGTTTTATTAGTGAGGAAGATTGTCGCTGAGCTAACATCTGGGCCAATCTTCCTCTATTTTGTACATGGGACATGGCTATAGCATGCCTTGGTGAGTGGTGTGCAGGTCTGCACCCGGGATCTGGGCCCACTAACCCCAGGCCGGAGAGGTGAACCTAACCACTACGCCGCCGGGTCAGCATTAGCTCAAGCGGTTACTCTGCACTCTCGGGAACTGCTTCCCTTTAATCCCTTGGTGTCCACACAATTTGGAAATGGCTCCACTCCAGTCTCAGCCGCTTCCGGTATGGTCTGAAAGGAGGGGTCCCGTCACGGGTGAGAGGTAGTTTCCACGGAGCCTGGCTCAGGCCGGACTGGGCTGGGGGGGCGAGGTGAGGCGGCGGGACCAGAGGCGGGTTTGGGGCTTGGGCTGGGGCAGGACGGGGTGGCATTGGCGGGTATCCAGCTGGGGGGGATTGAGAGTCGAGCCGGGGGTCGAGCTGGGCGTGTGTGCTGGGGGTCCGGGCTGGGGGCAGGATTGGGGTCAGGAATGGGGACGGGTTTGGGGGCTCGGGCTGTAGCAATGCCAGGCCAGAGTCGGCCACGCACGCGAGGATGGAAGGGCTTCAGGGCAGGGCTCGGCCCAGTGCCACTCAAGCTGGGCGCTGAGGCCACGCATCCGGTAGCCGAAGCCCGGCCTGTAGGGTCCAGGGCGCGGGTCCCGCGACCTCCAGGCTGCCCGCGCAGACCCTGGGTGCCCACCCCACGTCCCTCCCGGCTCCGCCCCCTCCCCGCCCAGCCTGCCTGAGCCAATCAGCGCATGCCAGATCAGACCTCCACCATTAGCTCTCAGAGAGTCACACGGTGGAAGCCTGGCCAATCAGAACCATGGAGACACCAATGTATGGAGGGTGGAACATGGCGTGGAAGGGAGCCTCCGAGTGTCCTCCCCTGGTCGTCCTCCCTCGAGGGTCCTCCCCTGAGTATCCTCCCTCGAGGGTCCTCCCCTGAGTGTCCTCCCTCGAGGGTCCTCCCCTGAGTGTCCTCCCCCGAGGGTCCTCCCTCCAGGGTCCTCCCTGACTGTCCTCCCTGTGTCCCCCCACGAAGCCAGTCCCGGTTGGAGTTGTCCCTCCTGCTGCCCTGCCCCCAACTGGCCCCCCTCAGGATGAGGCCGGTGGGGTATGAGGCCCGAGTGGGCCGGAGCTGGCCGAACGGAGGTGCATGCCGGTCTGAGAACAGAGTGGGGGCAGGCCCCATGCAGGGGTCCCTCGGGACCTCAGGAGCTGAGGAGGGCTGGGGATGGAGCCGGGTCTAGTGGCTTCACTCTGCCGCCTGAGGCTCAGGGAAGACCCACAGCCCGGCGGGTGGGCTCAGCGGCACCCAGAGTTCTGCGCTGTTCACACCGCCCGTCTGGAGGGTGGGGCCTGGTGGCCTCCCTCCTGCTGGCCCTCAGGAGCCCCTCAGGGCTCGCCCCAATGGTGCCCAAGGTGATTTCTCTCAGCCCCAGAGGACAGGGCATGGGAGTTGAAGTTTAGTTGATTTCTACAAAATAGAACACTGTTTCTTGCACCCTTGAGTGAGTCCACTGGGATTTACGCTGCGCAGAGGCAAGGAAGGCCTTTGCTGGAGGGAGGGAGGGGCCCCGGCCTGGCTAGGGGAATGCCTGGAGGCTGGGATGGGACAGGGCGAGGGCCTGGCAGAAGCTCAGGCTGCCGCCCTCCTGGAGCAGGAGACCCAGGGACTGGTGACGGAGGAGGTCCCGGGGCACGGCTCCTGCTTCTGCTACCCCCAGCTCTCTCTGCAGTGCCCTGTGTAAAGACCATTCCTTGGAAAGGCAAGTGTCACTGTGTTATTACCCAATCTTCCAGGCCAGCCCAAGCACTGACATTTAATCTGCTTTAAGAACAAACCTTTGGTGCAGGTTCTGCTGGCAGCCGCAGAGGGAGCTTGCCCACAAGCAGGGCCCTGTGCTCTGTGCCCATGTGTCCAAAAACCCTGATTCTCTCAAAGGAGTCCTGGATTCCAGGGCCCACCAGCCAGAACTCATCCTCTGTTCACATGCGTCCACTGGGCCCAGGCCGTGGGCCCAGAGCAGGAGGGGCACACCCCCTCACACCTCCTGGCCCTCCCTCACACCCAGGCCTGGGAACAGGTGGGGCCTGCTGGAACTTCCAGGCTAAGACTGACGATTGACACTCTGCATGGCTTCTCTCTCCTGCAGTTAATTCGTCATACACTGAACAGAAATAAAGTTAAATGATCAAAAGTCACCAACCAGGAGAAATTCATCGACAGCTGGGGCAGGAAATATACAAGATGACCCTGGAAGCAAGGAGACGCCAAATAACAAGCAAACACAAACCCACAATTATGGGGCATGTCAAAGGGCACCACAGCCCCTGGCCCAGCTACCAGTGGCAGAAGCTGGAGCAGTTTGAACGACAAAACAGTGTTGGATTATAACCCAAGTATCAAATAAATGTCCATGAGTCCACACTGATATCGATGACTGAATAAACAAATAAACACAAGAGAGAGACAGGTCTCCTGTGCAGAAGGTTCCAGCTAACTTATGTAGACGCCGTCCTCAAAGGGGAGCAAACTCTCCACTCCAGGTGTGGCTGCATGTGGCGACCTCCTTCCACAGAGCAGGTCCGGGGAGGGCTGAAAAGACAGGTGTGCAGTGCAGAGATCTGACTCACCACCCCAGGAAGGCCCTGGTCGGCATCCACAGTGAAAGGTCACGTGATGATGCGTGCCCCTGAGGGGATGGCATGAGGAGGACACTTCACCTCTGTGGTCCTCCTCCCCAGACCCATATCCCCAGTGGAACCATGAGAAAAACATCAGACCGACCCCAGCTGAGGGGTGTTCTACAAAATAACTGCCAGGGGTCCTTGAAACTGTCAAGGTCATCAAAAACAAGGGCTGTCTGAGAAACTGTCACAGCCGAGAGGAGCCCATGGAGACATGACGACTGATATAATGTGATGTCCAGAAACAGAAAAAGGACATCAAGTGAAAACTGAGGAAATCAGAAGAAAGAATGGACTTTAGTTAATAAAAACGCACTGGAGTTGGTCCATGCACTGTGACAGGTGCACCACACTAATGGAAGATGCTAATACAGGGAACTGGGGACAGGGTATATGGGAACATGCTGCACTGTCTTCACAAGTTTTCTGTAAATCTAAAACTGTTCCAAAATTAAAAGTTTACTTAATAAAACATTTAACTGGAAAAGGCATAATCCAATTCAATGAACATTACAACCAACAGCTAATGCAAGACGGGAAGAGAGGGGAGTGCCCCTTACCAGCTCACCTGCCCGCAGAGCCCCAAAGCCACACAGGAGAATGGGCAGTCCTGGGGTTCTTCCTGAACGTTCTCTTTCCTCCCCTTCCAAAGAGGCAAGTTCTGCTAACTATGAATAAAGCTGTTATGAACATTTGTGAAAAGTTTGTGGGGATGTAAGTTTTCAACTCATTTGGGTAAGTACCAAGGAGTGTGACTGCTGGATCGTATGGTAAGATTATGTTTAGTTTTGCGAGAAATTGCTGCCTCCCTACCCTCCAGAGCCCTGGGGTCCTAGGACCACCCCTCATCTCTCCGGAGCCCTGGGGTCCTACAGACAGTGGAATGGCAAACACTACAGGTACCAGAAGCACCTCCCAGGACTCTCCATTAGAATTTATGCCCGTTTTGTGGTTCCCAAGGTCTTAGTGAAGGAAGCTATTTCCCACCAACAAGAGTATATTCTTAGTCTGAGCATTTTTCATACTTGGTCCATTTGTTATAAAGCCCAGACTCTTTTATCTTTCAAAAGGTTTTTGACTAAAAATGTTCTTAAAGAAGCAACTTTGTTTTCATAGAACCCCAATACATTTTAAAAACCATACGAATAAATGTAATAGTCAAATAATTTATTCTTTTATGTCCAAATAAAACCCAGAGCTGTGACAAGAGTGCTATTGTAGAGAGAACACATTAGCCTGTGCGTGGTTTGGACACACACGTCTGTCTCCTCGGGAGCTGGAAGGGGTCTTGCTGCCATGTAAACTGGAGCAGAAGGTCAAACTAGAACAAATGTCTCTGAGGGAGGGAGTGACTTGTGCATCCTGCAGGAGATCGTTTTTATAAAAGTACAGTAGTATTTCAGTACAACTAGGAGAGGGGGACATAATTTTACCATTCCTGTGAAGGGGGCCATCGCTAAGCAGTCAGCCCCCACCCCACTGCGGGTCTGGCCTCAGCGGCCCCTTATGAGAGGTTTGTTGCACCCACTGGAGATTTTATCCTTAAGAACCAAAAATCAAAGGGAGATGTTTATCCTGGGCCAAGCGGCTGGCGTTGCAGAGGCCTCTGGCTGCAGTGTGCGTGTGCTCCTGAGATTAAGGCCTTTCCACGCAGGCCGAGGCACAGCTAACACCATTTCTTTTGCACGCACCTGTTGTATTTTAAGGGACACACAATCGCGTCTGTAATAGCACTTAACGGTTAAAATGGGAGTTGCGCATTTTCATGCACACGGAATGGCACTGGAGAAACAAGACACCCGCGAGAGCTAAAGGGGGAGCTGCAGACGGTCACACGCGGCCCTTTGAGGCTGATGGAGGCTGCGCGGCACTCGGTGGGGCACAGACCCGGCTGCTCACCCGTTCTTCTTTCCCACAGTCGCCTTTTGTGGGGTGTTGACCTGGGCTTAGCTTTGCAGCATCTGCAGCCCGTGGTTGGCGGCTGGAGCCGGGGGGGTCCACCTGGAGACCCGCCTCAGACCCTGGCGCCCACTGGCCTCCCCTGACGGCAGACACGTGCATGGCCAGCGAACAGGCCCTGATGGTGAAGACTCCATGTGGTTTACTCCAGTATCTAAACAAACACGAACATTGACGTGTGGTTTCAGCCAATATCTTGACATTCGTTGGATGGAGTAAACGACTTACTGAAAGTAAGTAAAACAGGTAAAGTCAGGTTCTTAAAACTACACTTATCTGTAAAGTTACTGAAACCTGAGACAGGATATAATTTTGGTCATCGTATTCTCCCTTTTCGAAACTCTAGTTTTCTCAGATTTTCAAGATTGCTGTAAATTACTTAAACTTTAAAAATTAAAGTTTGGGGCATCTTTTCTTCCTCCCGTCTGTGAATGGTCGATTTCGTGTGTCAACTTGACTGGGTCCCAGATGCCCAGATTTAAAGGATTTGGGTGTTTCCAGACAAGACCAGCGTGAGAATGGGTGGCCGGAGCCTCCCGAGTGTGGACGAGCATCACGCAACCCCTGGAGGCCTGAGTAGAACAGAAAGGTGGGGCAGGAGGGCGTCCTCCTGTCTGACTGCCTGACTGGGACACCGTCTTCTCTGCCCTTGGATGGCACTCGCCCTGGCCCTCCTGGGTCTCCAGCTGGCAGATGGCAGATGGGGGCCTTCTCAGCCTCCACAATCCTGTGAGCAGACCCCTCGTGATGTCTCCTTCTATATCTGTCTCTGCGGAGAGTTATGTACGCGTACACACCTCCTGTCGGTTCTGTTCCTCCAGAGAACTCCGACTGTCTGACAGAAGGAAGGAAAACAGTCTGTCAGCCCACCCGCGAACTAGCAGGTTCTCTGTAACATGACTTTCACTGGCACATGAAGCTCTAAACCCAAGTTCTCTCTTCACACAAACGGATGCTCAGTGTGGACATAGAGTTCCTGTCAAACCTCTGGTACCAAATGCTGGACCGATTTAAATGAAGCTCTGCATCCACGGTGACAATCACAAACGCCACGTGGAGCAAAGCGATTAAGGTGGTTAACCTGTGAGGGTTCAGGACTGGGGTGTGGCAGGCACGGAGTGTATGCGGTGCACGTGTGTGCGTGCAGTCTGCACCCACACCTGTGGTGTTCCTGCTACCCCGTCTTACACTAGTGTGTGCACGTGCATATGCGCTCGCAGTCTGCACCACCTGTGGTGTTCCCGCTACCCCATCTTACACTAATGTGTGTGCACATGTGCTCGCAGTCTGCACCAACTCCTGTGGTGTTCCCGCTACCCCCGTCTTACACTAGTGTGTGTGCACGTGCTCGCAGTCTGCACCAACTCCTGTGGTGTTCCCGCTACCCCGTCTTACACTAGTGTGTGTGCACATGTGCTCGCAGTCTGCACCAACTCCTGTGGTGTTCCTGCTACCATCTTACACTAGTGTATGCGTGTGTGATCGCAGTCTGCACCCACACCTGTGGTGTTCCGGCTACCCCATGTTACACTAGTGTGTGTGCACGCACGTGTGCACCCACATCTGTGGTGTTCCCGCTACCCCATCTAACCCTCAGATTATCTACTGTACAAATGCTCTTACAAATATTTCAGATGATAAATTTCCAGGCTGAAAGAATTTTAGATAAGTTTTTCTTTTGCTTTTATTACAAGCATATAATATTAATTGGCAAAACACTGAATACAAGCTTCACTATCATAAAATCAAAACTTTTAAGCAATATTCCAAAAAAGATTTTAGACAAAAACTAGCCACCAATAGTACAAAAATTACACACCAACACAAAGCATAAAAAATGTAAACTTTCAAATTAAACAGTCAAAAATATGTATCTGCATTGTCATCTCCATAAATCACGACAGCTTCCACGTTGCCACATGTGGCGAGCAGGCTCAGCGGCGACCTCGCCTCTAAGCCCACATTATTGGGAAGAAATGGTTTTCTTATACCCAATCAAGTTGTTGGACAGACATTTACACTAATGCTACACACGTTGGGGGCACTCACACTCCAGTCCATCCTTCAGATGCACTCGTGGACATGGTGAGTTACACACGACGCCCTGCCCAGGCTGGCCGTGCCACACCCACTTGTCTGGCAGGGATCTTTGTTGAGACTACGGTGTAGTTTGAATGATGGTTTTCTAATCTACTTTCCCAACTTATTTACTTAGTTTGTTTCAATACCAAGGCAGAGAAACGCATCGGTTTATCACCGAAGGTCACATGTGATGCGGTGAAGTGTAAATGGTTTCCTGAGGAAATAGAGAAACTGGATTTTTTTGTGATTTAGCCATCTGCACTAAATTTATCTTCAATGTTTTGAGAGCACACCAAATACTCACATACAAGGCCCAAACCAGCTGGCTCGTTCCTATCCAATGACACATCTCAAGTCATTGTAAAATCCATCCTGTGCGCTTTGAGGAAAAGAACCAAACGAAGTTCTAAAGACTTCGAATGCCACAAGGAGGCATCAGAAGCCGCACGCCCTGGAGGGCTCAGGAGCCCTGGGCAAGCAGCACCATCACATTTGTGGTCGATATGGGGTGGTGCATCCAGGGCTGTGAGCAAGCGGGTCTCAGGGCACGAGCCCCGGGCGGCCATGAGGCTGGTCTAGGATGGCGTCACACGTCACTTCACGCTGCCTGCCCCGTCACGTACTTCTAAATATTGCTGACAGGTATTCTTACACAGGCACACGCACACGCACAATCCCAATAACAGCATTCCTATAATAGTAACAATGAGAAAGGAAAAACCAAATGGCTGAATGTACATCTTTTGAAGTTCCACCTACATTCCCTTTCAATTTAGCAGAATAGATGCTACATTACAATTTAAACATCTGTCTAATAAACGCATTTTGGAACCTATTGCACAAAAGCATAAACAATGCTCTTCATCCATATAAAATAAAAACATACAAATTAAAAGCTACTCAAAGTAAAAAGAAGAAGCTTGCAAAACATCTCACAATTTCATTTTATATGCCTGTAAATAAAGCTGGACCACTGAAACCAAACAATTGGATGGGAAAATATGATAGAAGGCTTAAAATAGAATAAATAATTTTATAAAGTTTTCTTTTTTTAACCCCCCAAATCTTAAATTCAATATTATATATTCTATCTGAATTTTCTATTTTCATGAAAATGGTGTCTAGTGAGACCGTGTGCTGGGTGAGGTCCCACCGCTGCTGCCGTGACGCAGGACGTAACTGAACACTAGCTTCACCAGCACCACAGTTGTGAAACTCCTTCACAGTAACTCCATCTGTTAAAAAAAACCTTAATAGGATCCAATCATTAACCGATCCTGGCTTTCACGCTGGAAAAAATAAAATTCAGCCTTTTGATGTTAAATGAAAGCACAACAAAATGAAGGAGACCCCAGAAGCTTCCCCGTGATGGCAAGGTTCACCAGGCTCGAGTCTTGATAAGGCCGTGGTCAGACCCAAGAGGCCACAGGTCACCAGGGATCGTCCTGTAGTGAAGACGGTCTGCAGGAGGAAATCTTAGAAAAATAGGTACTTTTGCTGCTGAGGTTTCATCAGGTTAACACGGTTACAAAAGCAGGTCACACAGGAGGGGTGAGTAACCAGCGGGAGATGTTGACACTGGCTCCGACACATCTCCACCTCTCTGTATATTTAAATATATCAACTTAGCACCATAGCAAATTCAAGTGATTTTGAAGATAGCTACAAAGTTACAAATATATATTATGAGATTATTACAGCAATATTAAGTTTAATCTGAACTGTGAATTAATTTTATTTGAATTTGGATGCTCATACTGTTTAATCCTTCCTTACTTTCACCACACAGGAAAATACCTAAATTCTAATGTTTACACTTAAAACTGCATTGTGATAACATGGTTTTACAGAATGCTTCAGCAGTAAGATATCTTTTGAGGTAGACAGGTAATATTTACTCACACACATCTACTCATTGAACCTTGCAGAATAACTCTAAATATGATTTGGATGAACAGCAAGCTTAGGTAACTGAATAACTCAAACGGCACCGGGAGTTAACGGGCTTAAATAAAGAGGTAAATTTTGACCAATTCCTAACAAAGAACTTGTTTTTATGTTTTTAAAAGGCTTTACATTAAAATCACTTGGATTGACTTAATTTGTATGTTCTCATCACTAACACTAGGTCTCATCAGTAGCTGCTTCTGACATTTATGTATATGAAACAGGAAGCAGAAGAAACAGGAAACAAAACTGAGTGTCGATGAGCCCAACTTCAACTTTCAAAGCAAATTCAGGAAAAAATTCTAGTTACTGAAGTGAAATACTTCGTGGAAAATGCAGTCCTCAGGGCCACCATCAGAGACCCGGCCCCTGACAAGGGCAGTGGGTGGACAACTCCCGCCAGGAGGGAGGAGGACCTGAAGCTCACCCATAATCAGTGGACACGCAGGGGAGGTGACAAGAAAGCTCCAGGACGCACTGCGACTGCTCCTGTGACTGCTCCAGAGCAGGGTCCTGTCTCCTTGCTCCTGCCTTTACACAATTTTAAAGGAACAGATATCTATGTGCTGGCAAAGAGTTTATTCTCTGATTCCACAAAAATACTACCATTTGGGAGGAGGAGGCTGTGACTGGCGCTGTAGGTCACCAAGTCCCTGGAAAAGCAGCCTCTGCCGCACGGGAGCCCACTCCTCCGACCACCCCGCTGCCCACCCGCTCCTGTGTTCTGCCCATTAACAATGGCCTCGAAGTGTGCGAGCAATCTCCATGAGCCTCCACGAGAGAGGAGGGAGGGCAGGAAGCCGGCTGCCTTCTGGCGGTGGCTGTGGTGGGAGCCGGTGTCACCTGCAGCTGTGGGAGCAAACACCTTCACAGGGCAGCAGCCCCCCGCCCGACGGATGGCACCGTCTTAGGGCACTGGGCCCCTCCACGAGCGCCACCATCTCTCTCTTCAGCAGAACGAAAATGGGAGAGAATAAGTAAGAAATTAAATGAGGGCATGGAACAATTTGTGCCCTGTTTAATAAGCCATTTTTTAGAACAAGAATTGTTCAGTAAACCAGTGGTAAGCTGGTCAAACCACCTCTGGTCACCTTGCTGGGCATGCTGGGGACGGCGAGCACCAAGTCTCAGCCATGTCCATGTTCAGGGGGCAGCGGGATGGAGCCCTCCCTGCTGAAGGGCCACCTGGCCCCCAGTGTGTCTGCAGAGCAGTGGAGGCCGAGGCTGCCACGCCGCACCAGGCGAGTCAGGCGAGCTGCTGGCCTCGTTACGTTTTGAAAATTAAATACCGTGGTTGACTCATAATATTAATGGAAGCCTCTTTTGGTATGCTTTTAAATTAAATTTTTATGTATCTTTGAAGTCTTCAGGAAGCTAAAGGCAACATAAATATCATTCACCATGAAAAGATATTTTTCAATAACTTATGAAGGATTCAATGAACATACAAGTATTTTTGAGGCTTATTGTGAAACCTAATTCATAAACTAAACTGAAACGACCAAGATTTTCAAGACCCGGAAAGCGAGCAAAGGTCCCACGTGTCAGGACAGAGCGTGTGCACTGCTCCTCTGGTCGGGAAACCCGGGCGACAGGAGCTGCCAAGCGACGTGCGGCTGTGAAGCGTTTCATCATCTGTGACGTGGTGCTGGTAGTGTCTGCTTGAGTGGGAATTCTCTCTCATACAAAAGTTATAAATACTCTCTATTCAGAAGTCTGGTCCACACGACACCCAGAGGCAACATTCTCAAGCGCGGTCGTGGGCCTGCCCGGCCACGTGCTCGCCTGGGGCCCCCGGGTACGAGGGCCGAGTCCCGCTGCGCTGCCCGCCTCTCACAGCAAGTCCATCTTGGGTCTGTAGTGCAGCAGAAGCGGCGCCTTCTGTAAGACAAACCGGCAGAGCTGCTCTTAGCAGGGAGGGCGTGAGGACAGACGGGCACAGCCAGACTCACAGGAAGAGACCAGACCACGAAGCGTGTCTGAAACATGCTACGGACACACTCGCCTCAGCTGTGACGAGCAGTCAAGAGGGACGGAAGCTGAGAGGAACAAGCCCCGTGCTCCGGGGCCCCGGGAGCCCTGCTCCTCCACTGACCCTGCTCCTTCTCTCTGGGCCTCCTGCTCCCTCAGACCCTCAGCCCTGGTCGTGGTCAGCCCTGGCTCTCTCCTCATGCTCCCAAGGGCTCGAACGGTACCCTCCAAGGGCAGCGGCCACTCCCTCCCCAGCTCTTCGCAGGACGCTGGTCACCTCGACCAGGAGGGCTGGGGTGAGCTGTGAGCCCGGGTCTGGCGCTGCTGGGCGCTTCCTCAGGCCACGCTGACTCTGGGGTTGATGGTTTCAGAGTGACTGTGTTTCACAACGGTGCTGTGACTGAATCATTACTTCTAGGCTCTTAGAGAAAAGTATGCACAGAAAAGTAGCTGCATTTGTAGCAGACTCTGCAAGTCAAATAAAACATCATCACGAAGTAACAAGCCTCACCTTGAATCTCCACCTCGTGACAACCACAAATTTGAGTGTGTGGTCCTTGCCCAGGATCTCCTCGTTGCACAAAATGTCCAGCTGGCAGGAGAAGAAGGCTCCAGTCAGGGCCGAGGGCTCGGCACACCAGCCTCTGGTCTGCACCAGCTCCGCCAGGCCCGTCATAAGGTCGCAGTCAGCCACAGGGCTGTGCCCAGTCTCTGGGCAGCAAAGGTGGGAGGGAGCACTTGGACGGCCCCTCCCCAACCCACCCGAGAGGGCCCAGAGCACTGGGGGCCTTGTCCACTGGGGGCCTCCATCCACACCCGCCCACTGTGGGGGGGGCCTCAGCCCACATCTGCCCATGGAGTGGGCCCTCCGTCTACACCTGCCCACTGGGGGGCGTCGGTCCACACCTGCCCAAGGGGTGGGCCCTCCGTCTACACCCACCCACTAGGGTGGCCTCCATCCACACTTGCCAACTGGGGGAGGGGGGTTCGGTCCACACCCGCCAACTGGTGGGGGGGCTCGGTCCACACCCACCATGACAGCCCCCCCCAAGGGGTGTGGCCTCCAGGCTGCTCCCCCAGAAAGAGTATCCTGTCCTCCCACTCTCCCCACCTCAGTCCACCTCTTTGCCAAGCCTGTTCCTCTCACCTCAGTGGAAAAAGGGAACGTGCTCCTCACACGGTCTTTTTCCTTTTCTTTTTTTTAAAGAGACTATTTTAGAGCAGTTTTAGGTTCACAGCAAAATTGAACAGATGGTACAGAGTTCTCACATACCCCGTCCTCAGACACACATGACCCCTCGCTGTCAACATCGCCCCCCACAGGGCACATCTGTTACGGTCAGTGAGCCTACACGGACACACTAGCATCATCCGAAGTCCAGAGTCCACAGGAGGGCTCCCTCTTGGTGTGGTACCTTCTGTGGGTCCAGACATACCTAATGACGCGTGTCCACCACACAGGGCCTCTTCACCCTCCTCCCCACCCAACAACCACCGATCTGTTCCTGTTGCCACAGTTTTGCCTTTTCTGGAATGTTGGAATCATCCAGGGAGCAGCCGTTTCAGACTGGCTTCTTTCACTTAGTGATATGCATTTAGGGTTCCTCCATGTCTTGATAGCGCATTTCTTTTCAGCACTGAATAAGATTCTGTTGTCTGGACGTACCACACTTTATCCATCCCCCTACTGAAGGATATCTTGGCTGCTTCCAAGTTTTAGGAATTATGAATAAAGCTGCCACAAACATCCGAGTGCAAGTTTTTGTGTGGACATAAGTTTTTTGACTCCCTTGGCTGAACACCCAGGAGCATGAGGCTGATCTCGTGGTAAGGGTGTTTCTGCGTTCCCACCAGCAGCGAGTGAGCGCTCCTGTTGCCCCACGTCCTCGTCACCATTTGGTGGTGTCAGTGTTCAGGATTTTCATTCTAATAGGTGTGTGCTATGAGTGGTATCTCCTTGTTTTAATTTACATTTCCCTGATGACAAATGATGTTGACCCAGAAGATCATTTAAACTTCTCCCTCAGGGTAAGGGAAGAAGGGTCCAGAATCTGTGTGCACAGCTGGGCCGTGCGGCAAACATGGGGCCACCTGGGCTGGCTCTGAGAGGCCTGGTCATTTCACTAACAGACCACACTGACCTGCACTTGCAAGGACAGAACCCTCCAACCTCCCCCCACGCCGCCTCCCTCCTCCACTCCAACCCTCTGGACAACCTCACTGTGACCCCAGGAGCTAAATGGCACCATATGCCAAGGACCCCAACCTCGGCCCCAGAGCCGACACTCACCTCCCACGTGTCACCTCTCCACTGGGTGTAGGCAGCGGCCACAGCAACCTGGCCCCAAAGAGGCCGTCCACCCAGGTGCCCAGGCCCCAAACCCAGGGGTCACTCCTGACCCCATTCTTCCCCAAACAGCCCCACCTAAACACAAGAGCAAATCATTTTGGCTCTCTCTCTGTCAGTCTCCTGCAGCTGCAGTGGAAACACCACAACCGTGGGGCTTAAACCAACAGAAATTTAATCTCTCAGAGTCTGTCTGAAAGCCAGCACGTCATGCCCTCCAGAGGCTCCCGGGGCCTCCTGACTCGTGGCCACATCCCTCCAACCTCTGCCTCTGTCATCACGTGACTTTCCACTCTGTGCTTCAAATCTCCCTCTGACTCTGGTGTGTGTGTGTGTGTGTGTGTATGTATCAGTAGTTAATTCCTTTTTTTTTTTTTAAATTGTGGTAAAATGCACATAAAATTTACCACCTTAACCATTTTTCAGTGCACAGTTCAATGGTATTAAATAGATCCATATTGTTGTGCAGCCATCACCACCATCCATCTCCAGAA
Source organism: Diceros bicornis minor (assembly GCF_020826845.1). NCBI lineage: Eukaryota > Metazoa > Chordata > Mammalia > Perissodactyla > Rhinocerotidae > Diceros > Diceros bicornis. The sequence goes on along the minus strand of NC_080747.1, from coordinate 209,283 downwards.
CCTTTTCATCTTATAAAACTGAAACTCTCCTCATTAAACAATAACTCCCCATGTCCCCTCCTCCACGCCCCTGGCAACCACCATACTACTCTGTCTTTATGGATGTGACTCCTCTAGGGACCTCATATAAGCGGAATCCTACAATATTTGTCTTTTTGTGATTGGCCTATTTCACTGAGTATAACGTCCTCAAGGTCCATCTATGTTGTAGCATATTGCAGAATTTCCTTCCTTTTTTAAGGCTGAATAATATTCCATTGTATGGATGGACCACATTTTGTTTACCCTTTTTTCTGTTGATGGACACCTGAGTTGCTTCCACACTTTAGTTATTGTAAATAATGCTGCTGTGAACATGGATTCACAAATGGGTGTCACCACTGGGTGTACAAATAACTCTTTGAGACCCTGACTTCAGTTCTTTTGGGTATATACTCAGAAGTGGAATTGCTGGATCACATGGTAATTCTATATTTAATTTTCTGAGGAACCTCCATATTGTCTTCCACAGTGGCTGCACCATTTTACATTCCCACCAGCAGTGCACAGGGTTCCAATTTCTCCACACCCCCGCCAGCACTCATTTATTTATTTATTCTAGAGCAGCCATACTATGAGAGTGAGGGGTATTGCACTGCAGTTTGGATTTGCATTTCCTTAATGATTAGTGATGCTGACCATCTTTTCTTGTGCTTATTGGCCATTCGCAAATCTTCTTTGGAGAAATGTGTACTCAAGTCCTTTTTGCCCATTTTTGAATCCGGTTGTTTTTTTGTGTGTTGAATTTTAGGAATTCTCTATGTATTCTGGATGGTAATCCCTTATCAGATACATTACTTGCAAATACTTTCTCTCATTTTTGACAAAATCTTTTAATTTTCAGGAAGTCCAATTTGTCTATCTTTTCTTTTGTTACCTATGCATTTGGTGTCATCCAGGAAATCATCGCCAAATTCAATGTCACGAAGCTTTTCTCTTATGTTTGGAGGAAGATTAGCCCTGAGCTAACATTCGTTGCCAATCTTCCTCTTTTTGCTGAGGAAGATTAGCCTCTGAGCTAACATCTGTGCCCATCTTCCTCTATTTTCTACGTGGGACGCCACCACAGCATGGCTTGGTGAGTGGTGCATAGGCCCACGCCTAGGATCGAATCTGCGAACCCCGGACTGCCTAAGTGGAGCACACGGACTTAACGGCTATGCCACGGGGCCGGCTTCTCTGTTTTCTTTTAAGAGTTTTAGTGTTTTAGGTCTTATGTTTAGGTCCTTGACGCATTTTGAGTTAGTTTTTGTGTATGGTGTTAGGTAAGGGTCCAACTTCATTCCTTTGCATGTGGATATACAGTTCTCTCAGCACTATTTGTTGAAAAGACTGTCTTCCCCATCAAACGGTCTTGGCACACTTGTCAAAAATCATTTGACCACACATGTGGAGGTTTGTTCTGGGCTCTCTGTTCTAGTCCCTTGGTCTGTCTTTGTGCCAGCACCACACTGTTCTGATTACTATAGCTTTGTGGTGAGTTTTGAAATCAGGAAGTGTGAGTCCTCTAGTTTCTTTTTCTTTTTCAAGATTATTCTGGCTATTTGGGTCCCTTGAGATTTTGAATGAATTTTAGATGGGTTTTATAATTTCTGCAAAAAACATCATTGGGATTTTGATAGGAATTGCACTGAATCTGTACAGCATTTTGGGTAGTAATGGCATTTTCACAATATTAAGTCTTCCAATCCATGAACTTGGGATGTGTTTCCATTTATTTATGTCCTCTTTAATTTCTTTCAGCAATTTTTGTAGTTTTCATTGTACAAGTCTTTCCCCTCCTTGCTTAAGTTAATTCCTAGGTATTTCATTCTTTTTGATGCTATGGTGAATGGAATTTCCTTTTCAGATTGTTCACTGCTTGTGTACAGAAAAGCGACTGATTTCTGTGTTGACTTTGTATCCTGCTACTTTGCTGAATTCATTTATTAGTTCTAACAGTTTGTGTGTGTGTGTGTGTGTGTGTGTGTAATCTTTAGGATTTTCTACATATAAGATCATATCATCTGCAAACAGAGAAATTTTCACTCTTCCTTTCCAATTTGGATGTGTTTTCTTTCTTTTTCTTGCCTACTTGTTCTGGATAGAACTTCCAGAATTATGTTGAATAGAAAGGGTAAAAGTGGGCATCCTTGCCTTGTTCCTGATCTTAGAGAAAAAGCTTTCAGTCTTTCACCACTGAGTATGATGCTTGTAGCAGGTTTTCACATATGGCTTTTATTTTATTTTACTTTCATATACGGCTTCTATTGCTAGTTGAGTGTTTTTATCACGAAATGGTGTTGAATTTTGTCAAATGCTTTTTCTGCATCAACTGAAATGATCACGTGGTTTTTCCTTCATTCTGCTAATGTGGTGTATTACATCTATCGATTTCATATGTTGAATCATCCTTGCATTCCAGGAATAGATCCCACTTGGTCATGGTGTAAAATCCCTTTAATAGCTGCTGAATTCCGTTTGCTGGTATTTTCTTTTTTTTTTTGTGAGGAAGATCAGCCCTGAGCTAATATCCATGCTAATCCTCCTCTTTTTGCTGAGGAAGACTGGCTCTGAGCTAACATCTATTGCCAATCCTCCTCCTTCTTTTCCCCCAAAGCCCCAGTAGGTAGCTGTACATCATAGTTGCACATTCTTCTAGCTGCTGTATGTGGGACGTGGCCTCAGCATGGCTGGAGAAGCGGTGCGTTGGTGCGCGCCCGGTGTCCGAACCCGGGCCACCAGTAGCGGAGTGCGCGCACTTAACCGCTAAGCCACGGGGCTGGCCCCTGCTGGTATTTTCTTGAGGATTTTTGCATCAATGTTCATGACGACTACTGGTCTCCAGTTTTCTTTTCTTGTAGTGTCTTTGTCTGGCTTTGGTATCAGGGTCATGCTGGCCTCCTAGAATGGTTAGAAAGAGTTCCCTCCTCTTCAATTCTCTGGAAAAGTTTGAGAAGGATTAGTGCTTCTTTAACTGTTCGGTAAAATTCACCAGTGAAGCCATCAGGTCCAGGGCTTTTCTTTGTTGGGAAATTTTTGATTACTGAGTCAATCTCCTTACTAGTCATAGGACTATTCAGATTTTCTAGTTCTTTGTGATTTAGTCTTGGTAGGTTTTGTGTTTCTAGATTACCTGTCAATTTCATCTAAGTTATCCAATTTGTTGGTATACAATTGTTCATAGTACTTTCTTATAATCCTTTTTATTTCTGTAGAATTAGAAGTAACATCCCCACTTTCACTTCAGATTTTAGTAACTTGAGCCTTCTCTTTTTTTCTTAGTCCACCTAGCTAAAAGTTTGTCATTTTATTGACCTTTTTGAAGAATCACTGATTTTCTCAATTGTTTTTCTATTCTATCCTCTATTTTGTTTATCTCTGCTATAATCTTTATTATTTCCCTCCTTCTGCTAGCTTTGGGTTTAGTTTGTTCTTTTCCTAGTCTCTTAAGTTGTAAATTTGGATTGTTGATCTGAGATCTTTCTTGTTTTTAATGTAAGCATCTATAGCTATATATTTCCCCCTTAGCACTGCTTTCACTGTGTCTCATAAGTTTTGGTACACTGTGTTTTTGTTTTCATTTGTCTCTAAGTATTTTCTAATTTCTTTTTGATTTCTTCTTTGATCCATTGGTTGTTTAAAAATGTGCTGTCTACAGGCTCAGAGTGAAAGGATGGAAGACAATACTCCAAGCTAATGGCAAACAAAAGAAAGCAGGTGTTGCCATACTCATATCAGACAAAGTAGATTTCAAGATAAAACAGGTTGAGAAAGACAAAGGGAAATATATAACGATAAAAGGGACACTCCATCAAGAAGACATATCACTTATAAATATATATGCACCCAACATAGGAGCACCAATGTACATAAAGCAACTATTAACAAACCTAAAAGGAGAAATCAACAACAACACAATAATAGTAGGGGATCTTAACACCCCACTTACAACAATGGATAGATCATCCAGACAAAAAGTCAATAAAGAAATAGTAGACTTAAATGAAAAACTGGACGAGATGGACCTAGTAGACATATACAGAGCACTCCATCCAAAAACAGCTGACTACACATTCTTCTCAAGCACGCATGGAACATTCTCTAGGATAGACCATATGTTGGGAAACAAAGCAAGCCTCAATAAATTTAAGAAGATTGAAATCATAACAAGCATCTTTTCAGACCATAAGGCTATGAAACTGGAAATGAACCATGAAAAAAAAACTGGGAAAGTGACAAAAATGTGGAGATTAAACAACATGCTACTGAAAAACCAATGGATCATTGATGAAATTAAAGGAGAAATCAAAAACTATCTGGAAACAAACGAAAATGATAATATGCCATATCAAACCATATGAGATGCAGCAAAAGCGGTCCTGAGAGGGAAACTCATAGCGATACAAGCCCACCTTAACAAACAAGAAAAAGCCCAAATAGGCAACCTTAAATTACACCTAACAGAACTAGAAAAAGAAGAACAAACAGAGCCCAAAGCCAGCAGAAGGAGAGAAATAATAAAAATCAGAGCAGAAATAAATGAAATTGAGACCAAAAAAACAGTAGAAAGGATTAATGAAACAAAGAGTTGGTTCTTCGAAAAGATAAACAAAATCGACAAACCCTTAGCCAGGCTTACTAAGAAAAAAAGAGAAAAGGCTCAAGTAAATAAAATCAGAAATGAAAGAGGAGAAATTACAACGGATACCACGGAAATACAGAGGATTATAAGAGAATACTATGAGAAATTATATGCCAACAAATTGGACAATCTAGAAGAAATGGATAAATTCTTAGACTTATACAACCTCCCAAAATTGAACCAAGAAGAAATGGAGAATCTGAATAGACCAATAACAAGTAAAGAGATTGAAACAGTAATCAAAAACCTCCCAAAAAATAAAAGTCCAGGACCAGATGGCTTCTCCAGTGAATTTTACCAAACATTCAAAGAAGATTTAATACCCATCCTTCTCAAACTATTCCAAAAAATAGAGGAAGATGGAACACTTCCTAAATCATTCTACGAGGCCAACATCACCCTGATACCAAAACCAGACAAAGACAATACAAAGAAAGAAAATTACAGGCCAATATCGCTGATGAACATTGATGCAAAAATCCTCAACAAAATATTGGCAAACCGAATACAACAATACATTAAAAAGATCATACACCATGATAAAGTGGGATTTATACCAGGGATGCAGGGATGGTTCAACATCCGCAAATCAATCAACGTGATACATCACATCAACAAAACAAAGAATAAAAACCACATGATCATCTCAATAGACGCAGAGAAGGCATTTGACAAGATACAACATCCATTTATGATAAAAACTCTCAATAAAATGGGAATAGAAGGAAAATACCTCAACATAATAAAGGCCATATATGACAAACCCACAGCCAACATCATACTCAACAGGGAAAGACTGAAAGCCATTCCTCTGAGAACAGGAACGAGGCAGGGCTGCCCACTCTCACCACTCCTGTTTAACATAGTACTGGAGGTTTTGGCCAGAGCAATTAGGCAAGAAAAAGGAATAAAAGGAATCCAAATAGGTAACGAAGAAGTGAAACTCTCACTATTTGCAGATGACATGATTGTATATATAGAAAACCCTAAAGAATCTGTTGGAAAACTATTAGAAACAATCAACAACTACAGCAAAGTTGCAGGGTACAAAATCAATCTACAAAAATCAGTTGCATTTCTGTATGCTAATAATGAACTAACAGAAAGAGAGCTCAAAAAGATAATACCATTTACAATTGCATCAAAAAGAATAAAATACCTAGGAATAAATCTTACCAAGGAGGTGAAGGACCTATACAATGAGAACTACAAGACATTATTGAAAGAAATCCATGATGACATAAAGAAATGGAAAGATATCCCATGCACGTGGATTGGAAGAATAGTTAAAATGTCTATATTACCTAAAGCAATCTACAGATTCAATGCAATCCCAATCAGAATCCCAATGACATTCTTCACAGAAATAGAAAAAAGAATACTAAAATTTATATGGGGCAACAAAAGACCCCGAATAGCTAAAGAAATCCTAAGAAAAAAGAACAAAGCAGGAGGCATCACAATCCCTGACTTCAAAACATACTACAAAGCAATAGTAATCAAAACAGCATGGTACTGGTACAAAAACAGACACACAGATCAATGGAACAGAATTGAAAGCCCAGAAATAAAACCACACATATACGGACAGCTAATTTTCGACAAAGGTGCTAAGAACATGCAATGGAGAAAGGAAAGTCTCTTCAATAAATGGTGTTGGGAAAACTGGACAGCCACATGCAAAAGAATGAAAGTGGACCATGTGCTATCGCCATTCACAAAAATCAACTCAAAATGGATCAAAGACCTGAAGGTGAGACCTGAAACTATAAAACTCATAGAAGAAAATATAGGCAACACACTATTTGACATTGGTTTTAAAGGAATCTTTTTGGATGACATGCCTACCCAGACTAGGGAAACTAAAGAAAAAATAAACAAGTGGGACTTTATCAGATTAAAGAGCTTCTACAAGACAAACAAAACCAGAATCAAGATGAACAGACAACCAACCAGCTGGGAGAGAATATTTGCAAAACATACATCTGACAAGGGGTTGATCTCCATAATATATAAAGAACTCACACAACTGAACAACAAAAAAACAAACAACCTGATCAAATAATGGGCAGAGGAAATGAACAGACACTTCTCCAAGGAAGATATACAGATGGCCAATAGGCACATGAAAAGATGCTCAACATCACTAATCATCAGGGAAATGCAAATCAAAACAACACTAAGATATCACCTCACACCCGTCAGAATGGCTATAATCACCAAGACAAAAAACAACAAATGTTGGAGAGGATGTGGAGAAACAGGAACCCTTATACACAGCTGGTGGGAATGCAAACTGGTACAGCCTCTATGGAAAACGGTATGGAGATTCCTCAAAGAATTAAAAATAGAGATGCCCTATGATCTGGCCATCCCACTACTGGGAATCTATCCAACGCACCTGAAATCAACAATCCAAAGAGACTTATGCACCCCTATGTTCATTGCAGCATTATTCACCATAGCCAAGAAGTGGAAGCAACCTAAGTGTCCCTTGACTGACGAGTGGATTAGGAAAATGTGGTATATATATACAATGGAATACTACTCAGCCATAAAAAAAGACAAAATCGTCCCATTTGCAACAACATGGATGGGCCTGGAGCGTATTATGTTAAGTGAAAAAAGCCAGAAAGAGAAAGACAAACACTGTATGATCTCACTCATATATGGAATATAAACCAACACATGGACAGAGAAAACTGGACTGTGGTTACCAGGGGCAATGGGGGTGGGGGGTGGGCACAAGGGGTGAAGGGAGTCATATATATGGACAAACAAAAATGTACAACCCAAAAATTTCACAATGTTAGAAACCATTAAAACATTAATTAAAAAAAAAAAAAATGTGCTGTCTAGGGCCAGCCCTGTGGCCTAGTGGTTGAGTTCAGCGAGCTCTTCTTCAGCGGCCCTGGTTCTGGGGTTTGGAGCCTGGGCGTGGACCTACACCACTCGTCTGCTGTGCTGTGGTGGCGACCCACATGCAAAATAGAGGAAGACTGGCACAGATGTTAGCTCAGGGCAAAAAAAATGTGTTGTCTAATTTCCACAATTTTGTAAATTTTCCAGTTTTCCTTTTGTTATTCATTTCTAACTTTATGTCATTGTGGTCAGAGAAGATACTTTGTATGACATCTATCTTTTGAGACAATGTGTCTGAACTTCTCTTATAAGGGCTGTTGTCACTGGATTTAGGGCCCACCTGGATAATCCAGGATGATCCCTTCATCTCAAGATTCTTTTTTTTTTTTTTTGTGAGGAAGATTAGCCCTGAGCTGACATCTGTTGCCAACTCTCCTCTTTTCGCTGAGGAAGATTGGCCCTGGGCTAACATCTGTGCCCATCTTCCTCTACTTTATATGGGACGCTGCCACAGCACGGCTTGACAAGTGATGTGTGGGTCCGCGCCCAGGATCCAAACCTGCGAACCCCAGGCTGCTGAAGCAGAGCCCGCGAACTTAACCGCTACGCCACCAGGCTGGCCCCAAGATTCTTTTTTTTAATAATTTTTTTTTTTTGGTGAGGAAGATTGTTGTTGAGCTAACATCTGTGCCCATCTTCTTCTATTTTTAATATGTGGGACACTGCCACAGCATGGCTTGATAAGTGGTGTGCAGGTCCATGCCTGGGATCCGAACCCACGAACCCCAGGCTGCCACAGCTTAGTGTTTGAACTTAACCACTATGCCACCAGGCCAGCCCTCAAGATTCTTAATACATTTGCAAAAACATTTTTTCAAATAAAGTCACATCCACATGTTTTGGGAGTTAGGAAATGGACATACCTTTTCATGGAGTCACCATTCAGCCTACTACAGTCTGCCTCTGGCTTCTCAAAATCTACAGCCATCCCACATGCAAAACACATTCACCGGATCTCAACATCCCCAAGAATCTCAATCCATTCCAGCGTCAACTCCAAATTCCAAAATCTCATCAGCTCCAAAGTTGCTGATCTTATCTTCCAAATCATATGAATCAGGTCTGGGTGAGACTCTGGGTATGATTCATCCTGGGGCAAAATTCCTCTCTAGCTGGACCTGTGAAACTAGAAAACATGTTATCTGCTCCCAAAACACAAGGGTGGGACAGGCACAGGACAGATATTCCTACTCCAAAAGGGACATATATTAGACATAAAGGGGTCACTGGTCTCAAGCAAGTTTGAAACCCAGCAGGGAAAATTCCACGATGTTTCAAGACCTGAGAATACACCACTGGGGGTGGAGGTTCTGCCCCGAGCCCATGATGGCCTCACTCTCTGGGCCCGAGGCTCTGCCCTTGGAATCTTTCTTCCTTTTTCTTCAAGGGTAGCTCATATTTGTAGCCAAGTAGCTCTATCAGCCTATTTCCTGCACGTAGAATTTTGGAAGGCTGATAGTCTTCTCTCATTTCTTCCTGTCTCTGTCCCTTTCAGTCCCAGCTGGTTATGTTTCTGCTGATATAATATTCTCAAAAGCTTTGTGGGTCTCCCACGTATGTCATGAATCCAGGCCATTAGACATGAATATTCTCTACAGATCTTTCCTGGATAACTCCTCTCCATTCCTGGGTTCTGTGAGATGGCTGAGCCAGCATGAATCACACAACTAATCTCTTCAGCAAAGGTTGTCCAGCCACTCCCCTAGCCTTCTCTCCAGAGTGTGCTTCCCCAACAGTAAAACTCCTAACTTTACCGTCTTTTTGCAATCTGAACAGGCTGTGAATTTTTCAAGTCATCAAGTCGTGGTTCCTTTTTGCTCAGCAGTTCCTGCCTGGATTCACCTCTCTCCTTCCATGTTTTACTATAAGCAACAAGAAGAAACGAGACCACCCCTTCAACACTTTGCTTGGAAATCTCAGCTAAACATCCAAGTTCATCACTTCCAAGTTCTGCTTTCCACACAAGTGTAGAACACAATTCAGCCATGTTTTCTCCCACTGTGTAACAAGGATCACTTTTCTTCCTGTTTCCAAGACTATGCTCCTCTTTTCCATCTGAGTTTTCATCAGAAGTGTTTTTAATCTTCCTATTTCTACCAACATTCTGTTTGTGGTGATATGTACCCTCTAAGATGACAGAAGCTTTCTCCACTGTGTTCCTCAGTTCCTTCTGGGCTATCATCAGAATCATCTTCAATGACCATGTTTCTACCAACAGTGTCTTCAAGTCATTTTTAAAATCTAGGCTTTTTTATTGTGTTCCTCAAAATTCTTCCAACCTCTCCCTAATATCCAATTCCAAAGCCATTTCCACATTTTTAGGTATTTGTCAACAGCAGCACTTCACTTCCTGGTACCAAAAAGTGTTTAGGTTTCCTGTGGCAGTTGAGATAAAGTACCACAAACTTGGTGGCTTGAAACAACAGGAATTTACTTTCTCACAGATGTGGAGGCTAGAAGTCTGACATCAAGGTGTTGGCAGGGCTGCCTTCCCTGTGGAGGCTCTAGGGGAGGATCCTTCCTGCCTCTTCCAGCTTCTGGGGGCTCCAGGCGTTCCTTGGCTTGTGGCTGCATCACTCTAATCTCTGTCTCTGTCCTCACATCACCTTCTCCTCTGTGTGTCTCCAATTTCCCTCTGCTACACTCTTGTAAGGACACTTGTCATTGGATTTAGGGTCTACCCAGACAACCCAGGATTATTTCATCTCAAGATGCTGAACTTAATTACATCTGAAAAGATTCTTTTTCCAAAACAGGTCATATTTACAGGTTCTGGGGGTTAGGATGTGGACGTATCTTTTGGGGGGCAACTGTTCACCCCACTACTCTCTCTAAAACAAATGTGAAGTCCACCTACTTCTCTCCATCCTCACTGACCACCCCAGTCCACCTCTCCTGGGACTCCTGCCACAAACACCCCCAGCTGGCCTTCCCTACTTTCCATTTCTGCACCCCAACAATTCATTTTCCTCACAGCCTGAGGACTATTTTAAAACTATACCTCAGATCACGTATCCCCTGTTTAAGGCCCCCCAGTGCCATCTCTTTACATTCATGTATGCGCAGCTGGCCCCTACTGACAACTCACATCTTAGTGTAAGTGGTGACACTTACGTGGAGGTGTCTTAAGTGGAGGGCTCCCCAGTGACTCCTAAGCTAAAGTGTTTACTCAACCCTCCGTCCACCAACCCCACTGTGCACCACGGGCCACCAGGTTTTCTCTTATTCTCAGCATTTATTACAACTTGAAAGTATTTTGTCTATCTACCTATCTGTCTATTCATCCCCCATCTACCCATCCATCCATCCGTTTGTGAAACTAAACAAGAGAAAATCTTTAACATATTGTAAACAATCCCATTACCCTCCTCCTCAGCACTCTCTCTTCTATCAGCAGCAGTCCCCACGTTCATGGTCTCTGGGCCTTCCACTATCCTCACTGCTATATCCTATCAAACTATCTGGAGACAGACAAGACAAATTGAGATTTTTTCCCCCTGATTTAAAATCTTAAAACAAAGTTGTTAAAAAAAAAAAAAAAAAAGAACTTTGGAAGTATCACTTTTACAAATAAGAAGCGACTTGTTACAGTTTCTATTTATGGTGCACCAATTACCTCATTGAAGGACGAAAGGTTGAGTTTTTTGGCGATGAACTTCTTCAGATGCAGGACCGTGGCTTGGGCTGAGCAGCGGATCCATTTCCGTTTCAAGCCCCGCAGTTTGCTGCTATTGCATTCCAGACAGATGCTCACCTGTAAAAGAAAGCACACAGAGCCAGGCAGGCCTTGTCACGAGGGATGCTACTTGCTCTTCTTGGGAGGCTTTCTTAGGTATCTACTAATCCCATCTAAAAATGCTCACTCTTTTGAAATCAGAAATCTGTTTTGACCTCAACACTGCAGAAAAAGAATTTTACTTCAATCATTTTACACACATTATCTTAAAATCTGTTTATTATTTGCCATTTTGTGAAATATAAGCTAACACTGTTAATTCTGTCTTATTAACGTAGTACTTTAAAGTAAACGCGAGGATTATTTATCCATTGTAGGCGCTGTACTGGTCTCTGAGTTAACCTGATAAAGACTGGAACCCTGTTCTGAAAGCTTCTGCCAGCGGTTCCCCCACAGGCTGTGCTGAGCGCTCTGCCAGCATGAGGAGGAAAGACACACAGCAAAGACCACGGTGGGCGCCAACGATTCTGCATGAACGCATCAAGGAAGGTTTTAGGAAGGAAGTACTATTATGCTTGGCCTTGAAAGAAGAGAGCAAACTCACTAGAGAAGAAGAGTTCTCTGCGCAGAGGAAAAGCATGAGCAAAAGCACAAAGTCTAAAAGTTCACAGTTACCTTTTGGATGATCATCAGTTCTGTGGGGTTTGAGTGCGTGGTGTGTGATAAGGAACCATAAGATAACACTCCAAGTAAAAGTGATTCTAGGATCATGGGGTGCCCGGTAGACACAAACGTGAACCTGCCAAGGACAGACAACGCCAGGCCATGCAGGACTGCCGAGAGAGCCCCACAAGCAAATAGTTCTCCAGGAGCAGCCACAAAAATGGCACAATCAGACCCCAAAATCAGACATGGGAATTAAAGGAATTAATGAAATACGTATGTCTGAAATTACTAGAGATACAAAAGAAGGAATTAAAGATGTAACACACTCACTGAAACCAAAATAAAATAAAAACACACTCACTGAAACCAAAGCTCAACGGGTGGTTGAGCCACAGATCAGCCTTAGCTGAAGACAGATCACTTTTCTCAAAGACCAATTTGAGGAAATCACTCAGAAGTGTATGAGCAAGGATATCAACTAAAACACAAAACAAAGGAAGGTAAGAGGCATGGAGACAGACTCTAACAAACGTGTCACAAGAGTTCCAGAGGAAAGCAGAGAACCAACGAAAGGCAAGGTGATGAAAGACATCAATCCTCACAGTCAGGAAGCAAATGAGTCCAAAATAAAAGAAATTAAAGGAAATCTACACCTAGACAGAGCCGGCAACACCTCAGAACACAGCAGGCAAGGCCCTGAGAGCAGCAAGAGGAAGCTCTTCAGACGTGGCCACTGAGCAGGGAAAGCAACCTTCCCCAGGTGGAGACAGAAAATAGGTAGCTCAAGGATCATTCAAGAGTGAAAATGAAACAAAGCTATTTACAAACAAAAACAGGAAATAACTAGGAGAGGCTGTAGTTTAGGAAGAGACGTGAACCTGGGAGGAAGACGTGAGACGTGGGAGGAGAGGTGAGCCCGGAGGTGGGGTCCTGAGCCAGGTGCAGCGGCTGGCTGGTCTGGGTTGGAAGACGAGGAGGACCGAGTGGCTGACTCTAAGCAGCAGGGCAACCCCAGGCCAAGCAAGCAAGGCTCCAGCGTTGTTTAGGAGTGAGGAAGAGACTCAGATAAACTTTGAAATTTTTAAAAATGTCAATATTCATTTTAGAATTTCATAACAACTAAAATAATAAAAGTAGTTCATATAACTTGCCAATTCGTTGCCAAATGCAGGCAAAAAAGAGATTAAAGAAGACTTACTAATTCAATACAAGGCAAGAAGGAGGAGCATAAAAATACAAATGGGAAGCACAAAGAAAGCAGAAATAAATTTACCAGTGATTGCTGTGAACGTAAAATAACTTGTCAGTTAAAGGCATTTTCTGATTTGATTTTTTTAAAAACTCAGGTCTATGCCATAAAAAGTGTCACATTTAAGATAGATATTTGAAAAACTGAAATAACAGGGAAATATTAACCAAAATAAAGCTGACATAGCCATATTAATGTTAGATAAAGCAGACTTGAAGAAGGAAAGCTTAAGAAAACATTCCCTAAGGATGGGAAACCTTTCTCAACTTGCACCTAGTAACAAACTTAAGTTGACAGACCGATGAGAAATGGTGCAGTCCACACCAGGGGGAGGACTCTACTCTGCCCTTGAGAGCTGCACGCCTTCTCAGGCACATGCACTCTCGAGCGTCTGTGTCCAGGCCCAGGCCTCACGCAGACCCGTCTCTACCACCACAGTCAATCAAGTCAGAAATCACCAGCAAAAGGAGACACTAAACCTGCCACCACCGGGTGTGGTGTGTGCGAGGGTCGGCACTGCAGACCAGCTAGAGATGGCCCGCGTGCCCACCAAGAGGCTGCTGACCAACAGATAAGGCACAGACACCCCAACAAAGGAGCATGGAGGCCTGTGTGTCCCAACACGGAAAACTGCAGACTGAAGGCGACAGCCAAAGAGAGACGGAGATTAAACAGGAGAGGTGGAGGGTGGATCCAGGAGTTCCAGAAGGCAACAGCCAGAGAGAAAAGGAAGTTTCCGGGAATAGAAGGAAGTCCAGGGTCCTCAGGACAGAAGGTGGAACCCAAATGACAACAAGAATAATGGAAGAGACGGATTCCTGGAAATCTCTGAACTCCCAGCATAAAGAGAAATCCTACAAAGTTCCAAAACGGGGGAAAAGCACCACTCACTTCCAGAGGAAAGGAAGTGGGTCTGTACAGGGAATTACTGGAAATGGGGAAATGCAGGCCTGGTCAGGACTGTTGGCTTAGAGCACTGTGAGAGTGATGGATCATGTCTGCATCTCTCAGCAGGTTACTGAACTTGTCTCCCTCAGGAGAAAACGGGCCTGAGCCCAATCGTCCTGGGAAGCCTGTTCCTCAGGCGGGTCTTGGGCGGTGGCCAAGCCCACCAGGCAGTGCTGGGGAGCCGGGTCAGGGGAACGCAGAGGCTGCTCAGGCAGATGGGAGCAGAGGTGGTCACATGCACGGCCTGCTGAGTCAGATGCTGTTTTGAGACGCAGCCCCTCCAAATTCCCTGTTGAACAAAAACCAGAGCTGCAGCCCAGTCACGGTTCTCATGAGCATCAGGTGTCAGCGTCCAGACACAAGAAAGCATCCAGACACAAGAGGGTGTCCAGTCGGGAGAGGGCGTGCAGATGGGAGAGGGCGAGCAGATGGGAGAGGGCATCCAGTCGGGAGATGGCGCACAGATAGGAGAGGGCGTGCAGATAGGAGAGCATGTCCAGTCGGGAGACAGCGCACAGATGGGAGAGGGCATCCAGTCGGGAGATGGCATGCGGATGGGAGCACTCAGGCCAGGAGCAGCCTGGGGGTTGGGTGGCTTATACTTCTCTCACCCGTTTTTCTTTTTTTAATGCTTAGTGTTAAAAGTACACAATTCAATCAGTTCGCCTGAGTGACTTAGGAAGGCTTGTGTTAAAAGTTACGAGGAAAAGGTATTTTGAATTTAGAATTCTATACCCAGCCAAAGTATCATCCAAGTGTGGGGGATGAAGACTATTCCGACGTGCAAGAACTCAGAAGTTCACTATGCACACGCCCCTCTTCAGTGATGGAGGAGGCCCCCAGAGAAGCAGACTCCATGGAGAGGAAGACAGGATAAAGGCAACAGTATGTGCAGAAGCCCACAAAAACCTTTACATCTTTTGTCAAATCTAAACAATTGTTAATATTGTGTCAAAACTCTAAGAAAAACATTAGGCGATAATTCTGAGAATAAAAGTAGTGTAAAATAAAATTAAAAACTACCAAGAATGATTGGGAGCAAACTTTAGATGACCTGAACAAATTGTGGAAGGTGGGTAGTGATTGGGGAGGGGAATCAGAAAAACACATAATAGAAGTTTTGTCTTGTTCTGAGAAGCTACAGATACTGATTAATTCTACAAATTGACACCAAATGCAGATTTAGACACGTTTGAAAATTTAAGGGCAACTACTAGAGGAACAGAGAGAGAGAAACATTCCCAAACCTCCAGAGGAGAAAAAGAAAAGGAAGAGCAAGCCACGATGGGAAGGTCTGAAGAGGGCGGAGGACGCGCACCACGGCACGCCGGCCAGGGCCCAGCCCCGGACACCAGCACCCGCAGCTGCGTCAAGGCCTCACGACGCAGCCAGAGAGCCGGCAAACATCACCTTCAATGCATCCAACAGAAAGGAGACAACGCACAGGGGCTGAGGCCGCAAGCGAAGGGGCCAGGGAAAAGGCTTTCAGAAAACTGAACACTCGATCCACTAAAACCAAAAATCGGCTCTTTTGGAAGCAACCAACCAAATAGACAAATCTTGGGCATATTTGGGATAAGAAAGAAACGGCAAAAATTAGTAACAACAAACACTGGGAATTCAAAACTGACAAAAGAGAGACTGAGCTAGAGGAGAACACGGCGCACAACTTCACTTGATGCTCAGCCTCGTGCCTGGAGGGGCCCGGCCAGCAGCACTGACCCCGAATCCATGTTGCGACGAATTCACGTCGCAACCAGATCCCAGTCCTCCAAGGTGGAGGACTGGTCTAAGCACATGCACTAACAAGAGGTATTGCAGGAGGACTCCATCACTCAGCTGAGTTAAAACCCCGGGGAAGGGGAAGAAGGGTGCCCTTCCCCTACTCCACCCGTAGCTCCAACGACCTGAAATGCATCCGGCCACAGCCTGCATTTCCACAAAGACATGGTTCTATTTCTGCAATGCTCATGGGAATTTTTGTAACAATACAGAAGTTTATAAACTGGAAAATTAAGATTCCGTTACTCTATTCTTGTACCCACATCATTTTAATTGTGTCTTTAATAAATGTACGTACACATGAATATGTATGTATATTTGTGTGTATATCTTGTTTACTAGACATGAACACGTCAGAATATATATAAAAATACATGTGTGTGCACTACACATTTATCACGTATATTCTGATATGGCGACACCCCTTGTTTCCAGGGCTATTCTTAAGCTTTTCCTCTCCCAGATGAGATTCAGAAGCAGCTGGTTAAATTCCATAACAAATGGTTAAAATCACAGCTACTGAGGTTAATTTGGGGAGAACTGACATCTTAACGTCAATCTTCCCATCCAGGAATATCCAACTATGGAGATGTTTCTCTTACACTCTTCCATAAGGTTTGTGTGTCTTCACTGAGGCCTCACACCTTTCTTGTTAGGCTATTTTAAAGTTTTTATTGTTATGTGAATAAAGTCTCCCCCTCTTACCTACTGATTATTATATATTGATCTTATCTTAACAAGCAACAATAAGCCCTATCAGTCTCCCAGTTGGTTGTCTTAGGTTTATGTCAGACAATGGTATGATCTGAGAGCAACAGCATTTTGTCTCACGCATGCATCTCATTTCTTCTGTCTCCCTCCTGCATGGCTAGGAACTTGAGAATCACACCAAGCACCAGTGATCATGGGTATCTGTTTCTGACAGATACCCATTTAATGAGACGACTGTTTTATCAATGAAGTATAATGACTGTCACAGCTTTCAAGTTAAGATACTACATTAGAAAGTTTATAGACACGGATGTGGGATTTTATAAATTCTTTTACAGCATCTCTCGAGCATTTAGTTTTTCTTTTTCAATCTGCTAATGTAGTAACCGATGCAGGAATAGATTCCTTGATGTGACATTTTCACTGTTAACACGCAACTGGACTCCACTTTCTTCTATGTAACAGGGGCCTGTGCACAGAAAGTGCCTGGGCCAAACCACGCAGTGACACCAGGGGGCGGCTAACACCCCCAGGGGAGCTCTCATTTTCTTATATTTAAAATGTTTTACAGTGAGCGTATATTACTTTGGTAATTAAAAAAAGAAAGAAAGAAAAATATAAAGTAAGGAGCTGGGAGGAGACACGAGCAAGCATGTTGACATTTCAACATCTCTACTCCCTCTCGGCCTCTTTCTTTTTTCTTTTTTGTGAGGAAGATCAGCCCTGAGCTAACATCTGTTGTCAATCTTCCTCTTTTTTCTGAGGAAGACTGGCCCTGGGCTAACATCCGTGCCCATTCTTCTCCACTTTATATGGGATGCTGCCACAGCATGGCTTGATAAGTGGTGTGTAGGTCCGTGCTCTGCATCTGAACGTACAAATCCCAGGCCGCCGAAGAGGAGTGTGTGAACTTAACCACTATGCCACCGGGCCGGCCCCAGCCTTTTTCTTTTTTAAACAAGAAAACATTCAGTGGGGAAGTTTCCAGTGCATCTGTTTTTTGTTACAGTTTTAGGAAACATACTGCAGCACGCAAGCACTGAAACAAACAATTCTTTCACGTTCACAGAAATGAAACATCATCTACCTGCTCGTCGCTTCTGTGATAGTCATTGTCCTCCTCCTGCTTCTCTTCTGCAGTTTCTTTGTTCGAACTGTCATCTGCTTTGGTTTCACCTTTTCGCAAAAACAGATAATGTATTATGAAATCTAAAATGTTAAACCATTATTTTTTTAACTTACAGTATACTCAAAACGCTATAAAAAATTCAGTGTAATACGACAGTTTGCACCATAGAGCGTGTATGAGTCAGAGGAGAGCTAGTTTACAGATCGTCTGTTAGAACGCATGCTCCTTAAAGTGAGGGAGCCCCAGGAGGCGGGGTTGGCCGCACATGGGCCTGCAGGTGCGTGCAGGGCACAGAGCAGCTCCCCGCCCCAGTACTACGCAAGGCTGACACCTCCCTGACCCGCTCAGTCTCACGTGACTCCTCTAACTGTTACTGTTCCAACACCACTCTCAAAATTAAGACTCCACTTCAGGTAAAACGGCTGGGACAAGACTCCTGGATCCCCAAACATGCTCCTAACCGCTGCCCTGGGGCCCCATGACGCAAGCAGAGCCTGCAGTGCTCTGCCCTTCCCGGTGACAGCCGGAGCCTCGTCTTATCCTCAAATCGTTAGAAATGCACAGGGCGCCTAAAATTTCTTAGGAATTGTGCGTTCCACTAGAAGAATACCATGGCATCGAAGATTTGAATAATTTGTTAGGATATGTACAGATTTTAAAATATCATTAATTTTACATCAAAGACAAAATGTTATTTTGCCATTCTACAATAAAACAAACAAAACTGAAGCAAAGAGTCTTAGGAAGCCCATCTTCCACATTTCCCATCGTCCCGCCACACCCCACCTCCAGGCACTTTCTGGGACCCCCTTGTGCATCCCCTCGCTCCACCCCCGCCCCGCCGCGTGATCTCTCTGTCTGTGACACTGTTTCTCAGTGCCATCCCACGTTCCCATCAGCAACAGCAGTGACAGAATCCTGGCGTCCTAACAACCGTCTCATACTCCCATGACAAAATTTTGTTACTCTATGACATAAACCGCCTGAGGGAGGGTGAGAAGGCCTTTAGGAAAAGGCCTAAAAAATAAAATCCCCTCAATTTCTCAACAAACACACAGAAGCCTACTCACCATTCCGATGGGAATCTAAGTGTTGTTTTGCAGAACAAGTCTCCCCCTTGATGTCTCCAGGCACTTCCATGCCTAATTTGTGGTAGAATTCCCTCTGTTTTCTCATTTCCGCTATTAAAAATTAATACATAATCTTTAATCTTAGGTAGGCAAAGAATTATATTAAAATTCTGTTCACAAATATCACATGAAGAGATCACAGACGTGGGTTACAAAGTTTTGAAGGCTGCTGTGAACGAGAAGGTAACCACTGGGATTGTAACTCCTGCAATCCTGGAGCGGCTGCCAGTTCCGGATGGCAGGAAGCCCCCTGGTATGGGAGCTGCGTGAGTCTCTGTACTCGCTGAGCCCACCAGGGCCCAGCACGCAGCATAGACCCCGAGCCCACGCAGGCTGTGCAGACAGGGGAGAGGTCGTCCAGCAGAGGGAAGGATGCCTCCCTGGACCTAAGCCCCTTAGCTGCCCGTGCGTCTGGACCTGAGCCGTCACGTGGCATCAGGCGAACCTTCAGGAAGACTCACCGTGGCGTCTCCCACTGACGCCAGGGCAGCACCCCGGGCACTCGGGCTTTCTGGCACCTCCCACCGTGCAGCGGCAGCTTCGTGACCAGAGGTGCTGCTGGTTCTTCTAACATCCCTTCACAGCCACACTGGACCCTCCCAGCCCAGAGATGCCAGCAGGGGACCACGAAAGAGCTCTCACTCACCTAAGGGAAGGACGACAACCCGAGGCAGCCCAAGTCCCCGAGTTCAACTCATCTTCACACCTGCAGGGTGGGCTATTCACAGCTGTGGACAGCCACCTAGGTGTGCCCAACGGCGGGTAAAGGGTACCCCCTGGTGTCTGGGGCTAGTTGTCACAGCTTGCCTGAATGCTGGGGACGAGATGGAGATGCCCACCACAGAGGAAAGGGTCCCCTCTGCACCGCTGTCTTGTCTCCTCCTCAGTACTAACGTCCGTTAAGACCCCTGCCCTGGGCAGTCAGCATGCCAGCCACCGAGAAGGTGCTGGGCCTAGGCAGAGAGAGGCCAGGAGATCGAGGCTGGAACCTTGCACATTCCAGGGAAGGGCCAATTCCGTGACCAGGCAGCTACCAACCGACTTTCCTTGAGTCCCACCCACATGACTCCACAGCTCACACCCAGATGAGGAAGCACTAGTCACTGCTCAGGGCCACGCAGCAGACAGTACAGGAAATTCAAACCTTAGTTGCTTAAATCAATGACCCATAAATCACTCTGTGAACGGCATCTCTGAGCAGCTGACCCAGGGACGCCCCCCAGGAGCACATCTATCCGTTCCTGGACCTACACAGACCCTCTGAAAGGCCCGATTCTGCAGGAACGAATGAACGCACACGGCAATGGCCCCAGAGGGAAAAGAGGGCTGCCTCTCAGAATTGAAGAGCTGTGCGAGGGCTGGCCCAGAGCCAGATGAAAGGCTGGAACCAAATATGGCAAAATCCAGACTAAAAGATTAGTACGGAAAATTTGTGATCAGCTTGAAAAGAAACATTTCCCTTAAAGAATCATACAAAAGCTGGCTCGGGAACCAAGGCCTGAAACACACTGCTTGACTGTGCGTGGCCATTCCTATCAGTTCTCCAGAAGGGTGGTGATCCTTAACCTGATAGCCTCACAGACTGACACCAGAGGGAACTCTCACCTAACAGGTGGAAACGGTGCAGCTTCAAATACCTTGTTTCAAGTCCAATTTCTTTAATTTTCATCTATCAGAATGAAAAAGGATTGAAAATAACAACACTCAATGTCAGGTAGAGAAATGTTAACTGGGGTACCTTTTCACGAAGGTAACTTGGCTATATATATAAAAAAAGTTTAAAAACTTAACCACTGACCCAAAAATTCTGCTAGTAATCTATCCTAAGGAAATAACATGTAAGTGCATAAGAAGATGTGAATCCAGATGTTCACTGAAGCCTTATTTACAACACTGAAATATCAGAAACAATTTAAATGCAAAACGTCCAACAACAGGGCCTGAGCCGATCAGAAGAGCTGACCTCCCTGCTGCACATGTGCCAGCCTCATTCTGCAACCCCAGACACTTTCATGAGATCAAGAGAGCCTCAGAATCCTTCTCAACACTACATTTGAGATACCACGACCATCCACTACTGACAGTTGACGTGCAAGATAAATCTAACTTATTTCCTACGTGGGATAAGAGTGTGAGTCATTTATTCAGTGGAACACTTTGCAGCCATTAAAAAAGATGATACATATCATATTTATTGACATGGAGCAAGCACCACAATATACTGCTATGCTAAAGATAGATTATGTAGCATTATAGATATAATGTGATCTCATTTTTTGTCAAAACTAAAAGTTATAATAGTGGTATGACTAGGATGCTATGAGAATTCGGTGGGGGAGAAAAGGCTTATAAAAAGTAACAGTGCACTGGGCACGGAATCCGTCCCTGTCATCCACTGTACTGACAAACTGAAAAGACAGAAACCACACGATCATCACAACAGATGCAGAAGCAGCCAAAATCTGGCCTCCGTTCCTGACACACTCGCAGCACCTCCTGCACCTGATGAAGGGCACACACAGGACCCTCAGCTAACCTCATGCTCAGTGGTGGAAGACCGGCTGCTTCCCCTAGGGTCAGGAACCAGACCAGGACGTCCACCCTCACCACTGACCTAAGGTCAGGAACCAGACAGGGACGTCCACCCTCGCCACTGAGACTGAACATCATACTGAGAGCTCTAGCCCAGGGTTCCAACGTTTTCTGTCAACAAACAGAGAGTAAATATTTGGGCCTTTGGAAACTAAAGGGCAAAACTGAGGTATTATATAGGAACTTACATAATAAGAGAGAAAATCAAGGTTTTTATTGATGAAATTGAAATAGATGTACATAAAACATGTCCATAAGCATGCATATCAGATGCATTTTGCCATTATTACTTTGAGCAGACTGTTATCTGTAAAATCAATTAAGAAAAATAGAAGTTTTAATTTTACCTTATTCCTTCTCGGATGCCCTTCCATTCTTTATGCAGATCCGAGTTTCTGATCTGTATCATTGTCCTTCGCTCTGAAGAACTACTTTTACCATTTCTTGAAGGCAGGTCAGTCACTGAGGAACTCCCTCAACCTTTGTTTGTCTGAGAAAGTCTTTATTGCTCCTCCGCTTCTGGAGACTTTCACAGGGCGCAGAATTCCGGGTCGGTGGGTTTTTCTCCCAACACTCGACACATTTCGCTGCCCTCTCTTCTCACCTGCATGGTTTCTGAGGAGAAGTCGGCTGTAATTCTGATCTTCGCTCCTCTGTGGGGCAGGTGTTGTTTCCTCTGGCTTCTTTCAGGATTTTTTGTCTTTGATTTTCTGTCGTTTGAAAGTGATATGCTGAGGATGTAGCTTTTTTGGTATTTATCCTGCTTGGTGTTCTCTGAGCTTTCTGGCTCTGTGGCTTGGTGTCTGACATTAATTTGGGGAAATTCTCAGTCATTATTGTTTCAGATGTTTCTTCTGTTCCTTTCTCTCTTCTCCTTCTGGTGTTCCCATTATGTGTGCGTGACGCCTTTTGTGGTTGTCCAAAGTCCTTGGGTACTCTGTTCTGGTTTTCTCAGTCTGTTCTCCTGGATTTTTAGTTTTGGAGGTTTCCGTTGAGATGTCCTCCAGCTCAGAGGTCCTTTCCTTGGCCGTGTCCAGTCTGACGAGCCCATCAGAGGCACTCGTCATTTCTGTGACAGTGCTTCTCATCTCTAGCCTTTCCTTCTGGTTCTTTGAGGACTTCCATCTCTCTGCTCACATTGCTCCTGTGTTCTAGCATGCCGTCTGCTTTTTCCATTAGAGCCCTTAGCATAGTAATCATAGTTAAGTTCCCGGTCTGATAATTCCACACCCCTGCCGTGTCTGGTTCTGATGCTCGCTGTCTCTTCAGACTGTGCTTCTTGCCTTTTGTGTGCCTCATGATGTTTTCTTGGTAGCCAGGTAAAAGGAACTGCTGTAAGTAGGCCTTTATTATCTGGGGAGGTGTGGGGGCTGGGATGCCTTCCAGTCCTAGGATTAGGCGACTCTGGTCCTCCATGGACTACAGAGCCTGGCCTCTGGATGGGGAACCTCACCACTGCTCCTTAGGTCCTGCCCCCCAAGGCGGGACAGGATGTAGAGCCAATGGGAGCTGGGTCTTCCTTCCCCAGGTCAGTCAGGCTCTGAGAACACCCAGCAGGTCAGGCACTAGTCAACTGGTTTCCCCTGAGGACAGACCTTGTTCAGAAGAACAGAGTGCTCTGGCCTACTTCAGAAGAGTGCCTCCCCCTTCCCCTGCTGGAAGCAGGAGGGGTTTTTCTCTGATATTTCCTGTGAGAACCTGGCTGGGCTCTTGCAGGTGGATCTCATAGTATTGTAGGAACCCCCGTGACTGGGTCCCCCTGCAGGTTATTTATTTTTTTTTTTTGGTGAGGAAGATTCACCCTGAAGTAACATCCGTTGCCAATCTTCCTCTTTTTTTTTTTGCTTGAGAAAGATTAGCCCGGAGCTAACATGTGCCCATCTTCCTCTACTTTGTATGTGGGATGCAGCCACAGCATGGCTGATGAGTGGAGTAGGTCCACGCCTGGGATCCAAACCCACGAACCCAGGCTGCCGAAGCAGAGCACACAGAACTTTACCACTCTGCCACGGGACTGGCCCTCTGGGTCCCCTTGCTGGTTTAAACTCAGTGGTCCACATGGAGCCCCCAGCAGCCCCTTGATTACAGGTCAGGTTTTCTCGCCCTGGCTCTGGCTCCCGGGGAGGTTCCCGCCTGAGTCTCTGCTCTGGGAAGCTAGGACACCCCGTATCCGCTGTCAGTCTCTCCAATCTTGGGGGCAGTGGCTTGCCAAGTCCGTCCCTCTTCACCCCAAGAAGAGTTGCTGAGTTTTCAGTCTGTTCAGCTTTTTACTTGTTGCTGGGGCACAGTGACAACTTCCAAGCTCCTTACAGGAGGAACCAGAAACCGGAAGTCACGAAATTTAAAATACAGTAAGAACAACTGAGCATAATTTTTTGTAATACAGGCTACCAATGAGAAGGATGGACTCCTTTTGGGAGGATAACATTTGTTTAAGTGGGGTTAAAAGTTAGTGTTCCTTATCATCAAAACTGCACGGATTTCATCTTTGAAGTGTCTTTTCACACAGCAATACTGACCTCAGTCCACGAGCTCAGGACTTCATCTGAGCACGTGGACCACTCAGAAGGTGAACCTGGAACTCTACTAGGTTCTTCTCTTGGTGTTTGTCTCATCACGCTGTTACACTGCAGGCTGGTCACTTCCCACTGAAGGTCAGAGGGAAGCTCCTCGACGGCACAGGTGAATGAACCTGACACATGGAAACTGCCTCTGCGCTGAGGTCCAAAAACCCTGCTGGGCTTGCAGCCAGAGCTCAGGCAGTACATCTGCTGCAAATCTGCGTGGGGATGGAGGTCTCGCTGTGCCTTTTACCTCCAACGGCATGGGACCTCTGTAAGCAGCCTGACAGTACTTGTGATTCACACAATTTTAGCTGTTGTTGAAATGACTTTATTGCATTATAAGTTTTGCATATAAGTATTGTTCTACCTCATGATATTAAGCTGAATTCATTAAGAAACATTGTCAGGTCTTTAGCAAAAGCTAATTGCCAAAGCCATTCAGTGTTTGACATAGTACCTAAAGGCACTTCTTTTCATTCAGGAAAATTTCAATCTGCCCTTAGCTCAAAAAAATGAAAAAAAAAAGCACAAAAAAACTTTACCACCACGAAGGTATCAAAATGCTGTGTGGCAGGAAGAGCCAGGGTACTCGGCATTCTTCTGACAAAGCTCATGCACCCAATGATGGTCACATCTACAGGGCAAATGAAGTCTACCGCTGGCACTACTGATTCAACAACACGCACTAGAGTCAAGTGTTTTCCGTCAAGTACCTGCTGGTGAACACACAACGAACTGTAAACACCTCACATTTTCACAAGCTTGGTTAACTTGTCCAACTAAGCATTTTCCTGATACACACAAATTTTTACCACCATTGGCTGTAACACATCCTAGCAGATTCCACTTCAGGTTGTACTGAATCAGTACTTTCTCAATTCCTTTGAAAATATTCTCGCCTACAGCTGTTCATGTAGACTGTTCACAGAGGCTCATTCTTCAGTCACTTCAAACTCACTGAACACACAACTGAGCAGCATCAGAGCCCTCGAGTGCCAGGAAACCACTCCAATCACCTGCCTTGTTGTTTAACTGACTCTGGACGTTGCTTCTAACAGACTCACCACCACACAACTGTTCTCACTGAGCCTCCTGGTCTCAACCAGGTGCATTTTCTTTGAACATATTTCTTTAGTTGCTGCAATCCACCAAGATTTAATTAACTTATCACTAGTGAATGACTGTCCTAGTTAGGTGAACAGATGAGCCAATCAGAAACTTACTTTGCTTGCAGCTTATATTCGTTTTTTATTTTTGTGAAGAAATTGTGCTGTGATGAAATATTCAATTTCAAATTTTCAATTCTTTCTAAATGTTGCTTTCCTTTGAGTTGGGCATATTGTGTGTTTAGTCTGGTAATGCCAACACATATTATATTCTTTTATTTTAGCATAGCTATGGTGTCACTGCATGATAAACATGATGCTTTGCCAGCTAATAGTGACCCTTCAATGAGAGCAATCCACACTTTACTGTGGCTTAAAAGGGCAACATTTGAAGTCTGTGTTTCTTTCTTCCTTATCTTGACAAGACAGGTATGTACTGGTAATTAAAAAAGCCCCGACACAGTGATATGCACGGCTCTGGAAGTTATAACTGCGAAGTTACTACTGTCACTGAGATCTGTGGTGTGCTGAGCAGCAGTGTGAAGCAACCAGAGTCCCCATGCAGTCTGTCGCAACGCTCGACTCTGCCACTGTAGTGTGAAAACAAAAGAGTGTGCGCCTCATTCCAATAAAACTATTTATGGATGATGGAATCTCAATTCATATAATTTTCACGTCACAAAATACTATTTTTCTTTTTATTTTTTTTCAACTACTTAAAAATGTACAAAACACTCTTGGCTCACGAGCCACACAGACAGGCAGTGGGCCAGATCTGGACTGTGGCTGTTGTCTGCCGACTCCTGCTCTAGCCAGTGCAAAGAGGCAAGAGAAAGAAATGAAAATGCGGATGCCTTGGCCCAGCGATTCTACTTCCAGAGTAAAGACAAGAGATGCATTCTCCCACATCCACAGAAGTATGTAGAAGGATACTCACTGCACCCCCTCCCCTTTTGTTAATACCAAGATGAGAAACGTCTTAAGTATCCAGCAGGAGAGGGCGAGCGAACGAGCAGAATGAATTCCACGCAGCCATCACTAGGGCTGGAGCACAGCGTGATGCACCGACGAGCATCTCCACGTCACACCGGTGAGAAAGGCAAGCGTGACAGTGCGAAGGAAAAAAAGAGAGGTGGTGGCATAATACTGCAAAATAGATACTTTGATAAATTTTATAGATAAAGATGTTGCCTCTGGGAAGACAAGTTTTCAAAAATTATGACAACAAAAAGAAACAACAAACAACTGGAAAACTAATTTTTCACCAAAAAGGTCTCATCTATAAGGGAAGAGAAAAACAGTCAGCCAGCAACCTGCTGGATCCAGAGAGACACTGATTTTTCTTTTCCAAATTACTTGAGAGGACGGAAGTGGGGTCAGGAAGGAGGGGTCGTGGTCATCCTCTAGGAAACACGCCTGCACCCCCAGGTTGCGGCTGGCTCACCACACATATCACGGTGGAATGTGCTCTCGGTTATTTGAAGGACCAGGTAGAGGCCCCCGTTCTGAGAAATAAGCTTTACAACGTTATCACAACAAGGAAAACCAAAGAAACTGCATCAAGAACCAAAGAAACTGCATCAAGAAACTGCATTTCATAAGGATTTCAAACTTACAATGACCTTGTAAAGAGCAACAAACGACTGAAAGTCTGAGAAACAGAAACGAAGTGTTTGCCTCGACAGAAAAAATGCCAGCCTACGGGCAGAGCTCGGCTGCCTTGGGGTGAGAGTGTGAACCTGGAGATCTCCCCATTTCTTCCACGTTAGGTTGGAGCCAACGGCCACCACGCTGGCCTGTCGTCAAGGTGAACTGACAACATGTGCTCTCCTGCTGCACAGGACACCCGACTTGTCCAGGAGGATCTTCACACGGGCACCACCTTCTTCATAAACCAGAGCTCCACTAAAAATGTGTCAGGGAGCACCTGCATGCTGACTGTTGGCCTTGAGACACCTCTGCACCCGAGGGAAACCTGGGCTCTGCGGGGAAGTGGCCAGTGCTGCATGGGGGCCGGGTCGACAAGACGAGCCCAGACCCCGCCCGAACTGGAAAGCAAGGCCACCTCAGACTCCCTGGGTTATGTCAGAAAGACCTGGGAGCCCACGTGACAAGTGCCCGCTGGCCACAGATGGGAGAGGACTTGAGTTGCTGAAAGGACAGTAATTGCAATAAACTGCGATCATGTAAATATTTAAACCCGCCTAACTGACTAAGGCTGGAGCAGCTAATAAACCAGTTCATTATTTTTTAAACAAAGAAAGAAAAGACTTATGTACTTGTTCTGCTTTTCTATACAAACTGGACCTCAGGGAAACCAAGCAGCGACGTGTGTCTTTGTGGAAGAATTCCACCTTAAATAAATGGAGCAGGACCAAGAGAGTGGTAACAGCAGGCTTGCTGCCTGTGACGGACTTATGCATCTAAGCTCTGGGGGTCAATGGCTGCTGGGACAACACACAAGAGACCGGTCAATGGCACCGGTCCAAGTGGAAGAACCACCTAGAAGCGGGCTTGCTGAAGACACGAGTTAGAATCCGATCAGGCCTCTGGACCCACAGTTCACAGGAACAGGGAGTCCTCCGCAAGTCCAGACTTTCAGACAGGAGGGGCTGAGAAGGTGCAGAGCAGTCAGCCCAAGGGCAGACCTTACCTGGATACCGACTAAAATCAACTAAAACAAACAAAACCCCCAAGACGTGGCGTTCACTGGATGGCTAGAAATGTCGGCACTGACTGGATATTTGACACTAGGTACTACGCCTATTTTTCTTAGATTTATAAAGGTGTTGTGGTCCTGTGTTTTAAGAAGAATCCTAATCTTTTGGGGATACAAATGGAAACATTTTCAGATGAAATAACAGGCAGGGGTTGGGGAGCCACAGCTGAAACAGGATGCATCATGAGTTGACAACTGCTGACACTGGGGAATAAATACATGGGACTCTTTACCCGATTCTGCCTACTTTTGTATGTTTAAAATATTCTATAATAATTTTTTAAGGTATTTTATTTTGATGCATTCTTTGTCTTTTCCCAGAACTAAAAAACTTTTAAGATATAAAAAGATGATTGTTTCTATCTACGTTTACTCAGGAAATTTAAATTCTTCTCGTATGAATGAATTCTGTGAACAGTGAAAGAAGACTTTACCAACATTATTCCCTCAGATATGTATTCAAGGCCAGATATATCTAATGATCTAATGTAGTAGGCTGTATTTTAAATTATAACCCTCTTCTGAAATATAATGACGAGGAAACACAGCCCAAACGAATTCTTAACATATCTTATCTTTGAAAGAAAGTGTACCTAAGTGGCAGGCACTGCCACGCCAGTCCACCCTCTGACACTGAATGGAACCCTGAGGCCGACGTCCCTCTGTCCCTCTCTCCTTATCACCACCCCCACAATCAAGGGCCACGATGGTCTCAGTGTTCAGAATTGTGGAAGTTTTAAAAAGAGTGGCCGTTCTCACCTTTAGGATATTTGTATTACACGATATTCCTTTTTAATTCTCAACGAGATTTGACTGTGAATATAGCTAAACTTCACAGACACACCAGCTCCTGACCTCCCTGCTGTGTGGGCACGAGTAGGGAGGCTGCCTGCCCCTGCTCTGCCCCCACCGCCCACACAAGGACTGGCACGCACAACACAGACACCAGCGGCTCTGGAATGAAGGAGCAGACGAGTGCAAGAAAAAGGAGGGACCACAATGAAATGGTGGTGCTGCCAAAGAAAGGGGCCTCTCATCAGAGAGCTAGGGCCCCCAGGAGATGGCGCTCCGAGGCCGGGCTTCAGACTTAGGGATCCAAGTGGACAATCTGACACTCACCTTCTTGGAGGCCTGGAACCAGCTTGTAAACAATATCCTGCATGGTTCTGTCATGACTGGCGAAAAGAACAGAACAGGTGGGGTTAGCTGGAAGTATCAATTCTATAATTCTCACACATTTCCATTTAACAATATCAAACTCCACAATCACAAATTTGGAGTTCTGGTTGAATTCTGCTTCTAGTTTGCACTTAAAAAAATGTGCTGGCAAAAGTTACATATGACCTGAATTAATGCATCACTTAATTTAGGTTCTAGCTGCTTATGAACATTTCAAATAATGATGACATAGACAAGACCCTCTTGGTGACCAGCGCCCTTTGCCTGCTGGATTTTCAAGTTCTAATGGACATTAGGCTTTGAAAGTCTCCAGTGATGAGCCAGTCCGAGGTATGCCAGACCTCAGACATTCCTGACCACGATCCACACTAAAAAATACACTTCAGTCACGACACTCACGTTTACGTGGACGTGTGGATAACACACAGGCACACGGAAGCATTATAAGACAGCTGACCTTCAGTGCACACAATGCCCTCAACGGTCCTACTGTACCTCTGCCTGCTTTTTGTAAAGCTTGCCTGATTCCCACAGAGGGCGCTGGGCTGAACCACTTTCAGAGTTCGACATCTGAGTCCCATGAGCGACCATGCCAGGCCCCGCCCGCCTTGCCAAGCACCCATGGGGCGCAAGGTGGAGGGGTACAGGGAGCTCTCCTCGGGGAGGGTGTGAGTGGGCAGGACAGAACAGCATGGGCACTTCTCCTGGTGTCCAGCCACACCCAGGCTCTTGGGGGGCAGCCCCTTGAAGAAGAGGCCATTTCTTTGCAGCTTTCACATTTATACTCCACGCTACAGGTCACACACCCTCTCACCTCTTCCCTTGTTCTGTGGTCTCCACCAGGCCCACAAGGCAAAAGCCCTCAGCTCTAAGTGCAGAGCTGCCTCACCTATCCTCCAGACCCTGCGAGCTTGGTCTGGCATCTGTATATGGCCAGCCCTGCTCGGCATCACCCCACCTCCTAAGTCCTGAACCACTGCCCGGGCCTCCAAGCGATGTCGCCAGGCCCCACGGCTCCGCCCTGCCTAACGGCCCTCTCACTCTGCCAGCCTGAAGCTGGAGGCCCTTCTACCGGGGCAACCTCGTGGTCTGGGGGTAGCAGAATCAGCGGGAGGCTGTGGCAGGTATGGCTGGTGAAGCTGCGTCAGGAACAAGGCTCTGAGTCAACCTCAGAGTTGGCGTCAGGACGGGCGAAATGACCACCCCAGCCAGTGCAGTTCCAGGCAGAACCCAGAAAGCAAGGAGTGAGGGACAGGATTACCAGGACAGAGCCGTCCGGAGGCCTAGGGCCCAGGGCAGGCCTCAGGGCTGAGCATGTCCACCCAGCTCTGGCACCTCTGCCTCCCTGGCCCTCGTCACCGCATGGTCACTGCACAAGGAGGAGGCAGGGCCAGGCCCGCGACCCAAAGAAGTCTTTCTTTGGCCGTGCACCCAGCCAACTCCATTGTGCAGCCTTCTTTCTTTCTCCGTGTTAGCACACTAAGCCAGGCCTGTGATGACAGCGTCTCAGACAATAAAAGGGCTTCAGCTCTGCAGACAGCCCTGCCTGTCAAGAGCCAGGGCAGGGAGAGCAGGAGCAGTCCCACAGCGCCCCCGCCAGCATGACGCCCTTCCACCACCTGCCCTTGGCAGTTCACATCAGGAAAGCTCCCTAGCTCTGGCCAACAACTAGTACCCAGAACATGTAAAGCACTTCTTCAGAGCAGAATAAACAAAAAACTCAGTAGAAAAATGACACAAAACGTGAACAGCCACCCCCAGAAACCCAAATGGCTAGGTAACATTGGGAAGAGGCCTGGGCTTGGATAATCAGGGTAAAGGAACAAGATCCCTCCAGAGCCACCACGCGGCAAAGGTAAGCATCTGGCAATGCAAGGACGGGCGCGAATGCAGCGCATGGGCACCCACAGGCCATGCAGGCCAGGAGAGCTTGGGAAGGCATGCATCCCCACACCCCAACACTCTGCTCCCGGGAACAGCCAAGGAGAGACACCCGTGCAGGAGAACCCACAGTGGACAGCCCCCGACGTCCACCCACAACAGAACACAGCAGACAGTGGGCCTCCTCCTGGGGAATGCTGTGGGCTGCAGCTCCACACGCACAGCGACTCTGGAGAACTGGCCGAGTCATCGGCAGGGTGCACGAGAACTCAGCTGGTAGAACACGCTGGTAGAAAGCTGGAGAATAGGGGAGGCCAAGCTGTGTTGTCTGGTGCTGGCTGGGGCGCAAATGCAGAGAAGACTGGCCTGCAGGGAGGGGGCTTCTGGGCCTGGCGGTTGCCACTTCCTGACTGGAGTGTCGTTCCCTTCAAAGAGGTTTAAGCTGTTCATGCGTTTTTGTCTTTGTTTTGTTTTTTTTTCTTTTTTGGCGAGGAAGATTGGCCCTGAGCTAACATCTGTGCCAATCTTCCTCTATTTTGTATATGGGACGTCGCCACAGCATGGCTTGATGAGTGGTGTGCAGGTCCGCCCCCAGGATCCGAATCCGTGAACCCCACGCAGCTGAAGCGGAGTGCACAAACTTAACCACTATGCCACTGGGCTGGCCCTGTTCACGCGTTTTTAAACTCTTCTGCGTGCACGATGTATTTCACAACTTTAGGCGTGAACACACAAATATGCCTCTCTTCCTTCAAAACTTGTCTCCAGACTTACCTGTGCTGTTCTCATGTGGTGTGGGGAGCACTTCACTTCCATTAAAACGGCTCCCAAATCTGGAAGCCACGTAAACTCTGCCTAAGAGCTACAAGCCAGCACCTCCTGCCCTCCTTGGCCTGACCCCCAGGTCAGGGTTGTGTCATCTCCTGACCCTTCCTCAGAATCAGTGTGGACTCAGAGGGGGCCCAGTCTCCCCGAGACCCAAGAAGGCAGCACAGGGCAGGAGAGCCACTGGCCCCAGGAAGCGAGATGCAGGCCACATGCAAGGACCTGGTCCAGGGGCCCAAGGAGCCAGCCAGTTCGTTCCCAGGCAGAAAGGCAGGTCTAAGGGCTGCTGCCCAGTTCAGAGTAAACTTTAGCCACGCTAGTGTAAAACTGGTGAAATCCAGCTGGGTCCTCAGGTTTCTCAAGCGACTCAATGTGAGCGAACGCTGCCGGAACCTGCAGGAGCAGCCCAGTACTCCTGCCTGAGATGTGGTCACAGGAGCCCTCGGCCCCAAGCAGGTCACTGACAGAGGACGAGGGCCACAGAGGCGGCGCTGGGGATGGGCGCGGGCACTTACCCGATGTACTGCAGTGGGTGGCTCTGGTGGATGACGATCCGGCACGTGGGGCAGGTGTTGTTCTCCTCCAGGTACTTGACCAGGCAGCTCCGACAGACTGTCGGCAAAAGCACATTGCTGTCAGAAAGTGGACCCAAAACCAAGGGCCGACATGCCTCGGGCTCAGACACACACCAAGGCCCAGCGGACACCCGCCCCGCAGGCGCTCAACAAAACACCACCTCCTTTCAGCCTCCCAACCATGGACAGTGGCTCGACCAGCTGCCTTACTCGACAGGGCTGAGGCTCAGGAACAACAGGGAGAGAAACTCGAGTGGGGAGCAGCTGTCTGGATGTCAAGAGCCGAGAAACCATCAGGACACACTTGCAGTGTCTCGTCCGAGTGTTCTCACCACAAGGGCCAAGAGTTAAAATTTTTCATAAGTCAGCCTAAAGGATCATAAGACTTTTTTTTTTTTTTTTTGTGACGAAGATCAGCCCTGAGCTAACATCCATGCCAATGCTCCTCTTTTTGCTGAGGAAGACTGGCCCTGGGCTAACATCCGTGCCCATCTTTCTCCACTTTATATGGGATGCTGCCACAGCACGGCCTGACATGACAAGCAGTGCGTAGGTCGGCGCCTGGGATCCGAACCTGCGAACCCCGGGCCACTAAAGTGGAGTACGCGCACTTAACCACTACACCACTGGGCTGGCACCCAGGAGACTTCTTTTGTACAACAAAATTAAATAAAACTCAATGAAAATAACATAAAATTATGCCTGCCGATATCTAAAAATACAATTAACTTTAAAATAAAAATTCTATAAAAATTGGCAAATATTTTATTTTCTAAAGTGAAAAAATGCAGATCAAAAGTGATCTGTCTTAGAGGTAATTATTTTATTTTAAAGATCCTGTCTAAAGAAAGTACGCCACGGGCCGGCCACGTGGCTTAGCGGTTAAGTGCGCGTGCTCCGCTACTGGGGGCCCGGGTTCGGATCCCGGGCGTGCACTGACGCACCGCTTGTCCGGCCATGCTGAGGCCGCGTCCCACATACAGCAACTAGCAGGATGTGCAACTATGACATACAACTATCTACTGGGGCTTTGGGGAAAAAAGGAGGAGGATTGGTAATAGATGTTAGCTCAGAGCCGGTCTTCCTCAGTAAAAAGAGGAGGATTAGCATGGATGTTAGCTCAGGGCTGATCTTCCTCACAAAAAATAAAAATAAAAAAAAAAATAAAAAAAAATAAAGAAAGTACTCCTCAGAAATCGACAGGTGTACTTCTCAATGGCATTCTCAACCATCCTCACACGACAGACAACTAAGTTTCAAGGTAAACAACGATTATCTCCTTTTCGGTCGAGTGGTGCTTAAAAAAAGAAAAAAAATCCAACTCTAGCACAAGCTACAAGTCTTCTAAAAATCAAAATACGGGCTTACTAGCCGTGAGGCGCAGACCACCAGATTCCTGTTTAAAAAGTTTACACAGTTCATTCAGAAATTTTAAAAATAAGCATTTCTGCAGAATAGAAATGAATATTCTATCATACCACAGTTACTGATTTAGCCGTTATAAAGAAATAACTAAAGTTTTCCTGTATTTAGCTTTCTTAAATGATATCACTACTGAAATTACCCACAGTATTTTTAATTTGAAATAATTTTTCTGATTTATCTTCAGGATCATCTATATTCCTGCTCCTGTGTCCTGCTCTGTGCTTCAGCTAAAAGTTTCTGGTAAAAGAGCACATGGTCAAAGAGCACATGGCTAGAAACCGCCAAAGGCCACGGTCTAGAATACCCTGCACACACACGTATGCAGATACTCGGTCATCACACACACACACGGCTGTCAAAGGCCACAGTCTAGAACACCCTGCACATACACGTATGCAGACACTCGGTCACTGTGGTTGCGTCGATGAGATATCCGCTGCACAGGCGGCACGTGATGTGGGCATTTATGTCCCAGAGTTTAATCTTTCTGGTCAACATCTTTGGCTTCTGCAAGAGAAAAATGCATGTTAATCAACACATGAAATACTCCAATGCGTTCCATCAAAGGTCCAGATTCAATGTAAATCAATTACAGCACGTCCCTCCCAAAGGAGAGCTCATTGTGACAGGAGTGGAGGCCCGGGTCAGGTCCAAGCTGCAGAGGCTCTGTGAGCCCAATGCACTGCTGCTGCCCCTTAACCACCCGCGGCACTACCCCCCTTCTGAGCTCCCGACCCTCTCCTCCTGCTCAGGACTGAGCAGAGGCCAGCTGGTGAGGGAGGTTTTGTGAAGCTGGAGGAGGAGAGGCCAGGGGAGCAGGTGGGCTGGAGCCCAGACCTGGTGACAGGGCTGCGGGATGCGCTGGGTCTGGGGCAGGAAGCTAAGGGGTCTGCTACAGTTTCTGGCTCCTCCGTAAAGCCGTGGAGACGAACAACCACAGGTGAGCAGGTGAGGTCACCACACAGGTCACCACTTTAGGTCGGGCTCCCTGAAGGCCCGAGTGACGCTAGTGAGAGCAGTACCAGGCGAACCCGAACCAGGAGCAGACTCCCCCACGAGGTCTCAATGTGGAGAAACAGAACGGCCGATAAGCATACATAAAGATGCTCAGCCCACGGATACGCCAAGACTCATAGACTACAGCAGGTGTCGTTCCGACGTCAGAAAGGATCAGGAAGTCAACGTCTGGTACTGACAAGGCCTGAGGAAGCGGGTAGTCAGAGAGAGGAAGCGGGTAGTCAGAGAGACCACCAGCCATTAGGTGCCAAATCGAACACAAGCAGTTCTATTTCTACAAGGTTATCTTAATAATGGGACAAGTTCAAAAGATGTTCATTCAAATTGTTTAAAATGGCAAAACACAGAAAACCACCACTGAGGACTGGCTAGGAAAGCTATTTTATTAACCAGCAGGGGCTCCAGACCCCCCATCCACCCTGTCCAAGGGACATCCATCCAGCCTAGGACCCTGCTCCCACCTGGGCCTCAGCACCCTCTCGGCCCAGCAAAGTCCAGGTCCAGAACTGGGGGCACACAGAGCTCCTTGCCCCCGATGGGGAGGACTGGGTGCACCTGAGGCCCTCCATGACCCCTCACTTATCCCACAGGACATCAGTGCAGCACACAACACGGCATTGTAGAAATGAAAACATCTGTGCACCAGAGTGCCAACACGCTGTCGCCGTTTCGGTGGGGAGGCTGCCCCCTCCTGCTGTCCCCTTCCAGAGCTGTGGTAGCTCTCACTGTCCCTTATACTAGAGCCCAGGCTCCATGAGGGCAGGGTTTTGTCATCGCATGTCCTGAGCTTAATACAATGCTATGGCAGGACGAGAGACAGCCCCTGAAGATGTCCACATCCGACCTGAAAACCTGTGTGTCACGTCACATGGCAAAAAGTCCTTGAGGTGGGAGATGGTCCTGGATTACCCAGGTGGACCCTCCATCATCACCAGCTCATTATAAGGGGGAGGCAGGAGGGTCAGAGGCAGAGAGAGATGGGAGATGTTGCGCTACTGGCTTGAAGGTGGGGCCATGAGCCAAGGATGGGGGCACCCCGGGAAGATGGAAAAGACCGTGTCTGGTGGTTTTGCTGTGAGCATTTTTGCTGCATAACTAATTGGCCGTTAAGTCAATTTTGCCGTAAAAGAGAAAATCACAAAAATTAAAGGGGGACATTAACTAAAAAGGACAGAATGAAACATGAAAAATGAGTCACAAAAAAAGACTTAGTAGCAAAATACAAAATATTGGAATACATTTAAAATGTGGATATGCAGACTCATGGCAATACTGTACAAAGGACTGATGTCATTTGTGTGTGTGGATTGTACCTAACTAAGCACTTGTCTTCGTTCTATGGGAAATGTGGGTTCAATTCTGTGCCCTCAAAGAGAAGGCCCTTGGCCCTCTTTCTCCTCCAAGGTAGTGTGTTTCAAATAAGAAACCAACTCCTGGGGCATATCCTCATCATCTGGCAGCTCAAAAAAGCCATCCCTAACATCGCTGAATGGAACAAACCTAACTATTCCAGACCACCAGCACTGCCATATCCACTTGTCACCGTGCAGACCGCTGTGAGGGCAAAGAGGCACATCGTATGAAGATGGGAGTAACCGTGAGGACTTTGTCAATGGAGAAAGGAGATGACAACGACAAAACCGTCAACCAGTTATTTCACTTTTGCAGCAAAATTGCATGCAGCCAATTAGTTATGTGGTGAAAATGCGGCAAAGATGCTTCCGGCAAAACGACCCAGAACAGGAAAAGACAAGGAATGGGTTCTCCCTGGAGCCTCGAGAAGGAGCCAGCCCTGTCAGCATCGCAACTTCACCTCGGGAGGCCTGTTGTGGACTCTGACCTTCAGAACGTCAGATAACACATTTGTGTTGCTTTAGCCACGCAGTGTGTGGTCCTGTTACAGCAGCAACAGGAAACTGGCACAAATGCCCACACGAGGCAGGCCTCCAGCGAACTCCCACTGAAGGAATGCTCTCAGAGTACGCCTTCGAGCGGAATTCTGCACAGAGACCAGAAACAGATCCTCCAGGACATGGGAGTCAAAGGCCTAAAGGGGCCGACGGTGTCACCGAAGGCGGCTGGCCGCATGGCAAGTGTGGGCAGAGAGGGCCAGCCAGATAGCACCAGCCTCACCCAGCGGCCACAATGAATACGGCTCATAGGCTGCAGGGCAAGGACACTCACTATTCCTCACTATTTAAAAAAGGAAAGCAAAGCAAACCACTCAGAGCACATCAGACACATTTCCATCTGGATGAGGTATGAGGGTGAGAACGCCAGCTGTGCCCCCCGTTGCGCATCACGGCATAGGGGGCCAGCCAGGGCTTCACAGCAGACGAGGACATGCAGGACGCAGGGGGCAGGGGCAATCTGGAGACTAAATCATCACTTATACTGAAACCCATCAAATCAATGAACTATCAGAGTGAATTAATGTATTCAAGACCGCCAGACTAAATTCACGTATAAAAACGAAGTGTGCCTCCAAACCAGCAAAAACCCTCTAAATTTCTCGTAGAAAATAAGATATGAAGCAGACACTGCTGGCTGCTCACCCAAATCTCTCCTCCTCCCCCTAACAGCAGGCATGAGCTGACACACGGTCCCTGCTAGAGATGACCTCTCCCACCTCCTGCGCAGCCAGGTGTGTCTACGGGACGGGGGTCACTGCTGTCACTAGTATTTTAGAAAAGGCGAAATGGAACTCATCTAATGGCTGGAACATTCTAACGGCTCCTTAGGCCAACGGGTCCAGTTATCCTAACACCACAGGAAACAACCTCAGGTTGGCAAAGCCGCACCAGCTCTGAGCCCACATGGGTTTGCGCATCTTCACCAAGTGCTTGCACTGAGCCCCGGCCGGGAACTTTGACCTTCTGGGAACCATCTCGGTGAAGAAGTGCCCAGGCTTCCTTGTGGAGCAGGAAATAAAAGGAGATAACAACCTAAGAGAAGCAAAACCCTAGAATCATTCCCCAGCAGAGCAAAGCAGAAAACAGGACAGTGCCAACTTGGAAATATTCTCCTGTGACCGCCGCCGAAGCCCAGGGTGTGATGTCCACCTGCTGGCCCTGACCGAGGGCTGCACAATGTCCTTAGTCTTCTATCGAGCAGTTGTTTACACATGGGCCACTAAGAATTTGAGGATGTGCTCAGCAATGTGCAAATATTCTTATCACACAGTAATATACTCAGCAATAAAATATCTTCCAACCATGAAATTACTGAACCACCAAACTAAAACTAAAGCCAAGACAAACTCCACAAGCATACTGACACGCACAAACAGGGCCTCTTGCCCCTCTGCAGGGATAGGGGTCTGCCTCTCCTCTGCGGGGATTGGAGTCTGCATCTCCTTTGCTATGAGTGGGGTCTGCATTTATTTGCAGGGATCAGGGTCTGTGTCTCCTTTGCTGTGAGCAGGGCCTATGTTTATTTGCAGGGATCAGGGTCTGCATCTCCTTCATCATGAGCAGGGTCTGCATTTCATCTGCAGGGATCAGGGTCTGCATCTCCTTTGCAGAAATCAGGGTCTGTGTCTCCTTTGCTGTGAGCAGGGCCTATGTTTATTTGCAGGGATCAGCACTTGTGTCTCCTTCACCGTGAGTAGGGTCTGCATTTCATCTGCAGGGATCAGGGTCTGCATCTCCTTTGCAGAAATCAGGGTCTGCGTCTCCTTTGCTATGAGTAGGGTCTGCATTTATTTGCAGGGATCAGGGTCTGCGTCGTCTTCGTTGTGAGCAGGGTCTGCATCTCCTTTGCTGGGATCAGTGTCAGTGTGAAGTCATGTTTAGTGGATAGGCAGGTCGATAGATATAGATGTGTATTTGCACGTGACTGTGGACTCACACACTCATTTCCCAGCTCTCTCTGCTGGGAGGGCCTGGGAGTGACCACTCCTTGGCAGCCCCGGGTCCTGGTGTGTACACACCACTGTCCACTATGATCAACCAGGGGTGCCTGGACATGCGGCTGACCCAGGGCTGGGCAAGAAACATAATAGAACCTGGAGTGCCCACTGTGCTCAGAGCAGAGGGGACCCGGCGCCAGCTCAAGGGGGCTCCACTGGCCACATCAGGGACAAGTGGAGCATCAGATAACCAGTGACTGTCATCAGGCTAATAGACGGAATCAGATTCTAATCAACGGAATAACACAGAAGCCCATGAGTCCACTGAGACAGACAAACAAACAAGTAAGAAACACTCTTCTTTACAGGAGAATGTGAACTGGCAGACGTGGAGGGAATGCTGCGAGTAGAAAACCAGCACCCACGACATACCTGCAGGGACAGCTACTCAGAATCGTCAGTGGATGCTAAACGGGGACTCTGCTGAGGGAAAGAACATCCATCAAGTCCCACCAGACACTTCTCAGCCACAGGGGAGAGCGGGGACTTCAGGGTGGAGAAACCTCAGAGAAATCACTTACTGAGCGACCAGGTGACACCCAGGCGGGGACCAGAAAGACGACAGGCGCACCTCCTGGCATCACACCACGAAGGACTCCTGCCGAAAGGGCACACCCGAGTCTCACTGCACCAGACAAGACCCGTGAGGGAGGGCACTTTTCAACACCGTCTGGGTCATAAAAGATAAGGAAAGACAGAAGGACAGGCTGCCCGAGTGCAGTGCCTGGCTGAGGGCTGGCTCAGACCAGCCTGGAAAAGGGGGCCACTGCTCACTGACCACCCATATTTGGAGACGAGACTGGCCTGTCCCCCTGGCCCAGACTGCTGGCTCTGCCCACGCTAGGACCTCCACGCTGAGCCCCCATGGCTGGCCACCCTCCTGGCCTCAGGCACATGAGGAGCTGCACTCAGGAAAGGCAAGTGCTCACTGTCACCATCACTGTGACAGAGTCTCAACCCTGGGCCTCCCATGCTCAGTAGCCCCTGCACAGCACTGGGCACTGCACACCGGACAGGATTCCAGTCCTGTGCCCTCCGCAAATAGCAACCGCCAGCAAGGCGCAAGGTGCCCTCCTCCCTGGTCTGTCTCACAGATGCCTTACAGGAAGGAGACAGAAGACCAGGAATACCTGGAACCTTCACTAGTGAAAGGGAACACAGCCATCTGAACACCTCGACCCCCACCCAGCGTTGCAGGCCCGAGACACCCAGGACTCACCTCCTCTAGACGTCTGCTGTTCCCTCCTTCTGCCTGTGCATTGGGCGCTTCAGGCTGCTGCGTGGAGGCTCTTCTCCAGCTCGGCTGCTTCACTCTGCACACTGGCTCTGCACTGCTGCGCCTCCCTTCTGCCCCTGCTCTCTGTCCATTTTCTAGCACAGAAACGGCACCTGTTATTCCATTTAATGTCATTTATGTGATACACACGGCCCTGTAATTAGGTCTTACTAGAATTTTTAGGTGAGTCCCATGTAGTGAACAGTGGAAAGAGTCAATCAGAAATATTGAGAAAAATTTGAATATATATAAATAATTGTGCCCCAATCTGCTCTGGAGCTATCAGAGATTGCATTTTTTTTTTGGTGAGGAAGATCAGCCCTGAGCTAACATCCACGTCAATCCTCCTCTTTTTGCTGAGGAAGACCAGCCCTGAGCTAATATCTATTGCCAATCCTCCTCCTTTTTTTCCCTTTTTCTCCCCAAAGCCCCAGTAGATAGTTGTATGTCATAGTTGCACATTCTTCTAGTTGCTATATGTGGGACGCCGCCTCAGTATGGCCGGACAAGCAGTGCGTCGGTGCGCAACCAGATCCGAACCCGGGCAACCAGCAGCAGAGCGTGTGCACTTAACCGCTAAGCCACGGGGCCGGCCCCCAGAGATTGCATTTTAAAGGAGTTATAAGGAATCGACTTCTTCTATGGCTACAATATATTCACAAAGTGTAGTTCAAGGTAAATTTAATCAATTCACATGCACTGAAAGAAGAGAAAAATCAAAATTTAAACTGCATTTACCTGTACATGGCGGCCTGGAATCCTGTGCTACATTCTGAAGCCTGTGGAGACACACAAGACAGGGGAGGTGTCACCCACACGTGCTATCCACACAGATCCACAGAGGAGACAAGGTCATGGAG
This sequence comes from Diceros bicornis minor, assembly GCF_020826845.1. NCBI lineage: Eukaryota > Metazoa > Chordata > Mammalia > Perissodactyla > Rhinocerotidae > Diceros > Diceros bicornis. The sequence continues at coordinate 168,478 of NC_080747.1, read as the reverse complement.
TTCTGGTGGGAGATGGATGACAGACACAACAAGCACAGTGTTTTATGTTGGGGACCAGAGGGGGCCTGTGTGAGGCTCAAGTGGGACTTCAGGGCCTTGCTAGGCAGGAGCCAGGTGAGCACAGGTGAGGGGTGAGCAGAGATGACTGGTGGGTGTGAGCACAAGTGAGGGGTGAGCACAGGTGAGGGGTGGGGGTAAGTAAGAGCAGGTGAGGGTAAGTGCAGGTGAGGGTGAGCACAGGTAAGGGGTGGGGGAATGCAGGTGAGGGTGAGCACAGGTAAGGGGTGGTGTAAGCACAGGTGAGGGGTGAAGGGGGAGCACAGGTGAGGGGGGAGTGCAGGTGAGGGTGAACACCGGTGAGGGGTGGGGGTGAGCGCAGGTTAGGGGTGGGGTGAGTGCAGGGGAGGGGTGGGGGTGAGCGCAGGGGAGAGTGAGTGCAGGTGAGGGGCAAGGGTGAGAGGCAGGCCGGCCACGAGGCAGCAGACAGGGCAGGGGTGGCACAGAGGCCTCTGGAAAGACTTAGGCCTCCACTCTGGGCGAGTGGCTCTCAGGGCTCCGAGGTGGCCAGCAGCTGGTCTGCTTCCCAGCCTACTGGCTGAGGGAGGGTGGGTGGGGCTGGTGACTATCGTGGGACTCAGCCTGAGTCTCCTTAGGACCTCAATGGACCTCCCCACTTGCCTGTCCCTTCAGGTGGGAACATGCAGGCAGAGCCTCGCTGGCCTGCTCCCTTCTGAAGAGGGAGGCACAGCTGAGGCCAAACTGGGGAAGCGTCAGGGCTGACCGCCACGCAGAACTCCTGTGGTGTGACAACGGTGGTTAACCACCACAGGGAACAGTGGGCCTGATAAATGCTTCCATGATGCTCATATTACATCCAACTTATGTCACGTCTACCCTTCAAGTTTTTCCATAACTGCATTTTTTTTTTTTTTTTTGTGAAGAGGACTAGCCCTGAGCTAACATCTGATGCCAATCCTCCCCTTTTTTTCTTGAGGAAAATTGGCCCTGAGCTAACATCCGTGCCCATCTTCCTCTACTTTATATGGGACGCCGCCACAGCATGGCCTGACAAGCGGTGTGTCGGTGCATGCCCGGGATCCGAACCGGCGAACCCAGGGCTGCTGCAGCGGAGCACACACACTCAACCGCTTGCGCAACCGGGCCGGCACCATCCATAACTGCATTTTTTATTAACTAATCTTTGAAGCTCAATTAACTTTTCATAAAAAGGAACAAGGGAAGGGAGGGAGGGAAAGAGTTAGTTACTGAGGAAGATTAACAGGCGGGTCTGAGGCACTTACAAAAGAACAAAGATGAAGAGAATGAAGCACAGCTCTGGACCAGAACTTTCCATGATGAAGGAGACTGTCCACATGGCGGCCACTGAGCCCTTGAGGTAAATCTGGAAAGCGTGACTGAGGAATCCTTCAGTGGATTTAATTTTAATTAGTGTAGACTGTGGCTCATTACATGGTTACAGACTGCTACGTGAGTTCTTAAGGCAGCAGTGAACAGAGAGACACAAACCCCGAGAGCTGCGTTCTCACGAGGAGTGGAGGGTGATAAACCATAAATGCGACACACAGGTCAGCGACCTAGTGTGTCAGAAGGCAACACACTATGAATAAGAGGGAGTGGGAGCCGGGGGCACCAGGTCGGTCAGCAAATATTTCATTTAGAAGATGACATTTGAGCAGTAATAGATATTATGAACAACTTTATGACATTAAAGTTGAATATTTATTTGAAGTTGGTAAATTCCCAGAAAAATAACTCACCAGAATTGAGACAAGTAGAAAGAGAAAACCCGGAAAGTTCTTTAACATTAAGGAAGCAGACTCACTTGTCAGAAAACTGCAGGCCCGGACGGAGTCTCGAGATAGCTCTACCGAAGCTCAGGAGCCACCCCAACCTCACAGGAGCCCGCTCCGGGAACCACAGAACACACACGTCACACCAGAAGTGGGGGACATCACAGACCACGCTCACTGGTGGACGTGAGTGTAAACAGCGTGGACACACGAGTCACCCCACCCAGCGGGGCAAGAACAGGAGGACGGTGCTTGACAAACCAGGTTCATTCCTGGAATATAAGGGGGCTCAACATAAGGAATAAACATAACTTATGACAAAAGATAAGAGGAGAAAAATGATCAGATCTTCCTGAAGATGCACAGAAATCACCGATAAAATTTATTATCCATTCACGATTTAAAAGAAAACCCTTAGCCAATTTAGAAGGAAATGTCTTTAGCCAACAAAAGTTCTCTACTTAAAAGAGATACTAACACAAATATCCACTCAAAGGCTTAAGCCTGAATGTTCAAAGCAGCTTTATTCCTAACGCCCACAGTGGAAACAGCCCCAGCGCCACCAACAGGTGCCGGGAGACGGAAAGGGGTCTATCCATGCAGCGGGTGCTGCTCAGCAGCAAACACAGCCGGAGGACGGAGCTCTGTGCTGGGAGGACAGAACAGACACAAAGGCTACACAGTGAGGGTCCCCTCCGCCCAGTTCTAGAGAGGGCAGGTCGGGGTTCCCACGGGCTGGGCCAGCGGGGGCACTGGCGCCCAAGGGAAGTCTAAGGGGACGGGAGGGTTCTGGGTCAGGACTGGGGCATGGTCACACGACTAGACAAACTTGCCAAAAGACACCAACTGCATCATAAAACTGGCGAACTTCAGTGTGTGTAAATTATACTTCCACAAAAAGTGTATTTTACAAGTAAAAACACCCTACAATGAACATCATTCCCAGTGGTGAAATTGGGAAAAAAATCCAACTCCTATCTTGTACCGGACATACCCCCATCCTCACCCCAAATAGTCAGTTCCAGGTGGATGAAGACCAAATGCGAAAGGACAACTGTAGCCCTCGACAAGAAGCCCAGGAGACAGTGTCATGACCTCGTAAGGAAAAGATGAGACAGAGCAAGAAGCACTAACCACACAGGGAGGGACAAACAAAATCCACTTGCTTAAAGACAACACGAGAGGGGAGACCACAGTGGAAGAAAAGACCCTGCCCTGAGACTCCGGTCCAGATGGGGCGCAGCAAGCCTGTTCTGCAGCCAGTGTGAGTGGGGCCCCTGCGCCCGCGTGTCTGTCGTCTGTGACTGCTCTGGAATTGAAGACTTTTGATGCTGTGTGGCCCACAAGGCTAAGTTATTTGCAGTGTGGTCCTTTACGGAAAAGTTTGCCAACCCTTGCTCCAGACGATAAAAAGGACAGGCACTTCACAAAAGAGAAAACCCAAACAAGTATATTTTAAAATGTTCAACCTCATTAGTAACCCGGGAAATGCAAACGAAGACCCAACAACAGCCGTCTCGCTCGGTCCCACACCTGACGCAGCCTCGAAGCTGGAAGATGACCAGACAGTGCCCTTATCTCAGTAAACCGTAAAGACAGAGTCTCCTGTGGTCTGAAATAACAGAGGATTTCTGGTGGTCGCCTGGCAGCCACAAAGAGAGTGACCACCCGTGTGAGAGTGGGGGGTGCCCGACACTGCCAAGTGAGTTTCAAAGCTGACAGAGAGGCTCAACGCCACAGACCGGTTGCAGGCTGGCTGCTCAACTGTCCAGGGTAATTTTCCACTGTACATAACTACGCAGAATAATTTCTAACAAAAAATACAAAACTAAAAAATAATGGCACATTTCAGACAGGACCAGACCTTGCACAGCTTAGCAGTCCATTCTCCAAGTCAGACCAGAGGCACAGGGGCTCCGCTCTCTGGCCCCCTTACCCTGGACACCAGCGCTGCCCACCCGTGCTGCCCAACATGGCAGCCAGTGTGGCTGGAGCCCTACAACATGGCTGGTGTGGCTGAAGGACTGAATCCCACTCCTGCCTGGCCAACAACTGAGAGTGGTCCTGTGAGAGGCCAACAAGGCTGGCCCTCGGCTGGCGCCAGGGAGCCTGGTGGAGAGTTCCCTGCATCGAATGCTGAGTCGCCTGCTGGGCCCAAACACGTGTGAAAACGTAGCGTGGTTATGCAGGAAGATGCTTTCCGTCTGCAATCCGGTGCTCGACAGGCACGGCTGACAAACTCTGGGTGCAGGGAGCCTCCCTGAGGATGACGCTCATAGGTCGGGCTGGGAATTAAGAGGACTGTGGAAGCTGCGCCCAGTCCCCCAGACCTCGTCTCACGCCTTCTCCTCTGCTGATTTTGCTGTGTCCTTTCACTGAAATAAACTGCAGTGGTGAGTATGGCGAGTGCTTCTGGCACGCCACAACCAGAAATGTTCCACACCTGGGATGTCAGGCTCCAAACCCCACCCTGACCAAATCCCTCTCCTTGCCCCTTGCCACTCGCCCTCCTGGTGTTGTTCTCGGATGCCCTGGGCCTGCCGGGCACCCACTCCCCGCTGGCCCCTGGGTCTCAACCCTGTGGCTCTTCTACGGAACCTGCCCAACCCTTCACTTCGTGAGAGAGTGACCGGGGCACTCCCAGGCGGCCTGTCTTTCCCAGTCACTCCGCTCCTGCTCCTCAGGGGCCCTGCACTCACACAGCACCCGCTCTCCATGGGGACCCTGCTCCCTCTTCCTTGGAAGCTTCTGCACCCCAATTCTCCAGTGTGCCTGGGCTGATCGGCCCCCACTCTGGACACCAGGAGCCCTCCTGCTTCACAGGGCTCTGGCCTTTCCAGCAAGGCCTTCTTCCTCCAGAACCTTCCACACTTCCCTCCTCTCAGTGAAGATGAACCACCCACCAGCCCCCTAGACAGGACCCCCATGACCCTGTCATGCTTCTCCTGCCCATCTTCCATCCCCCTACTCCAGAAAGCCGCTCAGGACAAGATCCCAGCGATGACGGCGCTGAAAACATTACCAGTCCCCAAGGTCCCCCAAGGTCCCTCCAGATCTGACTCCCGAATCTCCCCCATGTAGCCCCCACAGTGGTGAGATGCAGCCCTTCACAGAGACTAGCCCTGGCACTTGCTCTGTGTGGGCGCCGGAGCCTTCCGAAGGGCACGGACGAGTGCCACTCCAACGCACCTTTCAGGCACACCCCAGACCCCAGGGCACCCGCAGCTGTGTGAAGAGGCCCTGCCTTCCTGCCCACTCAGCCTGGACCGTCCCCAAGCCAGCCTCCTCGGCCACCGACAGTTCTCCTGGGCCAATGCCTCTACAAAGGCCACTCCGCTGCCCACTCCACTGTCTGGAAGGCCCCTCCTTCTGACTCCCACAAGCTGTTTTGGCTACTTGCCTACTCTCCACCCGGTACTACACCTACATCATCCATTATCGTCCTCTAGGTACATATACTGCAAACATATACTTGTTTTGCAGTATGAAAGTAATATACACACTTATCAAACACAATTTGGAAAGTAAAGAATTATGTTAAGGAAAAAACTCTACAGTCTGAATCACCCAAAACTAACTGCTGTTCTTAGTGTGACGGTGTACTTCCCTCTGTTGCAGGACCCTGAGATGCTTCTGACACAAACACACATACTCTCGTTTTTACTAAAACGCCATCCTCAGACCACATGCTGCACTATGATACCATTCTCGTAACTAATAAACTACCGTGGGCACCTTCCCATGTCGGCACATATAGCAACCGGGCTCCACAGTTCGAGATCTCAGATTACGGCCACAGCTGTCCGTGTGACCACGGTGTAGTGTGTGTCCCTCCCCAGAGACAAGCGCATGGAGCAGATGGCTCTGTGAGCAGCGGGCCCCTCCTGGAAGTGTCCTCCGGAGGCCAGGCCCTCTGCAGCCTGGACCCCCCCTCCAGCTGCCTGCCTCAGGTGCAGGCACTGCTGCCTGAGGACCCACCAGGAGAAAGAGCCTGCACCCGCCCCCTCAGGCAACCCACCAAGGGTCCTGCTTTCTTTCATTAACCACATCTTACAAGGAAAAGTTTTTTACTTATTTTTGAATTAGTTTTGCTAAGTTGTATTTTTCTAGAAAATGGTTCATCAAATTTATTGGCACAAAATTGTTCAAAATATCCTGTAGCCCTTATTAAACTGCTTCACTGAGGATATCTGACAAGTAATCAACGGCACATATTCTAAAGGGACAACTTGGTAAGCTCTGACATTTGCCCTGGGAAACGACCACCACCACTGAGATAAGGACCTCCGCCCTGGGGACCCTCGCCTTGCCCCCTGAGATCCCTGACCCGCCCCCTGGGGACCACCCCCCACCAGAGATCCCCGACTCACCCCCGGGACCACTGACCCACTCCCCGGAGATGCCCGCCCTGCCCCCGGGACCCCCAACCCGTACCCGGGGCCCCTCACCCACCCCCCAGAACCTATACCCCACAACTGCACTGAGTTGACGTTTCCTGGACGTTGTGTACATGGGATCACACAGTATGTGCTCATTTCACTCAACGTAACTGTTTTGAGATCTGTCCCTGTTGTGTGTATGACCAGCTCATTCTTTTTATTCTGAGCAGTGTCCACTGCAACTTTGCTGGCCCACTCACCAGTAGATGGACGTCTGGGTTGTTTCCTTTGGGGCTGTTAGGAATAAGGTTGCTGTGAACATTCGTGGCCACGTCTTTGTGTGGACAGATGCTTTGGAGTAGACGTCCACTGTGGTTACAGGACAACTTTCTAAGAAACTGCCTACCTGCTTCCTGTCCGAGTCCGAGCTCCAGCTGCCCAACAGGGTCATTCCTCTCCTCCTCCAAGCCACATCTTCTGTTGGCCTTCCGTGCCCATGGCCATTTCCTGGACAATGCCATGGCTCCCGTCTGGATGGCAGCTCCATCCAGGACAGGCCTCCCCATGCCCACTCTTGCCACTGATTCTCTCCTATGGCCAAGTCTGAGCAACACTGGGAGCAGCAAATCAGACCTGTCCCTCCTGAGTGAGACCCTTCAAGGGCCCCTAACTCCCAATGAGCCATGCCCCCCTCCACGCTCCAGCCCTGTCCACACTGGTGTCCATCTGCGTCAGGGCTTGTCTACATCAGCACCTGCCCACATCAGGGCTCGTCCATATCAGTGCTCGTCCACGTCAGCTCTGTTCCCCTTGGCATCGTCCACCTCTCAGCTGTGTGTGTGCCGTTCCCCATCAGCCTGGCCCTCCATCCTCAGGGCAGGGGGCTGGCTCCTGGGTAGCCATCAGAAAGACCCTAAGCTTCCCGGACAGGCCACCTCAACCTCTGGTCTGAAGCTGGCCGCTGTCCTGTCCCTCACGCTGTCACCATCTTCAGTGTGCTGTGCCCAGCCCACCCCCACAGCAAGGCAGAAGCTGTATCCTCATCACTGGACACCCTGTCCGGCAGAGCACCCACCTCAGGCCCAGTGCTGAGGAAGTAAATACTGTCGAATCAACCAGAGGTACTTCCGTCTTCATCCAAGTACTCTGAAAAACCTATTCTCGTTTATTTTCACACAAAAATCACCAAACTGCTGAACTCTGTCCCTTGTCCAGTGCCCTCTTTTCACAAACCAGTCTGCTACGATCTTGGACATGCATGTTCCTGAGTCACTCCTCTGGGGAAGCCACCTCCGTGCCCCGTACTCACCTCTCTGCCCCATTTGATCAGCTTCTCTTTCTCTCCCACTGACCGACCGGAGGAGCTGGATCGTGTGGGGTCGCTTCTGTGTCCCCAGCACCCACTGCAAGCCTTCTGCCTGGTCCACTGTGGCCTTTTCTACTTGACCCCACGCCCTGCCCCCGGACCCCGGCTCCTCCCTGCTCTTGCTGTGGCCCCCAGCACCTCTAACTCACTCTCACACCTGCTGTCCATTCTGTCTGGTCCTGCTCACCAGCGGAAGCCCAGCACCCACAATGGCGCCCGGCACAAAGTGGGACTCAGATGGCTGCTGAGCAAACGCACTCTGTGCCAGCATCGCCACGTCTGCCAGCGAGGCCTGGAGGAAGGACGGCCCCACCATGGTTCCGCACACGGCCAAACGCCAAGGGTAAACAGAATCACATCATGAACGCTCCTGGCTGGGACACTGAAACCAGGTAAAGATTATGAGGAAAAAGGAAACTTTAAGTGTACTTCTATATGGCTATATATCACCATGAAAGCTTTAAAAAGTAAATAATAATAATAATGAAATAACATAAAATGCTTTGAATTTAGTCAAAAGAGTTCACGACTCACAAGGCAGTGAGAATCCCTGCTCTACCTCCTCCGCTAACTAGGGCCTGACGACCCCCAGCAAAGCCACTCCTGCCTGCTCCAGCCCATGGGGGCCGGGTTCACTTCCCTGCTGCTCACCTCCAGGTCACACTGGTCTCAGCCCCACTGAGGGCCACGGGGGGCTCCCTCCCCGCTGCCGGGCGACATGGAGCGCAGTGCTCAGAGGCCCTCGTGCCTCATCCTTACCTCCCCACCTCTGCTCAGGGTCTTGCCCTGACTCAGGTATGCCATGGCCCATTCTCCAGCTCAGTCGCTGACCATGTGGCCCTATACCCAGAGCCATTCCTCCTCCATCACCAAGTGTCCCAAGGAGCACTCAGTATGACACTAACACGTGTTAAATGAGCAAATAAATATCCACTCACTGATATGGCAAAGACTGATGGCCATCTCCACTGTCGAGTTTACTCCCGATTTTCATTTCTTAAACTAAGTGTTTGTACAAATATTTGGGTGTAACTTAGTGACCTGAGATACAGTTACCGCCGTGGGACTCTGGGCACCTCCTGAGCAGCACCACGGCCCACCCACATCAATGACATCTACTACAACCCCAGACCAGATTACTCGCAGGCAAAATCTACACGGCCCACCGCACACCAACACTCACTTCCAGTCTTGTCCCAGCAGCCACCCACCTCCACGTGTACGCTCGTAATCCTCCAGCTCAACACTCCTTGAACCCAAAATGAGACTTCAATCATCTACGCTCCACTTGGACAGCCAGGCATTTCCACACGGATGTTGGCATCTCAAAGTCTAACCTGGATTTCCCACCTACATCAGCTCTTTCCTCACCTCAGGGACCAGCAGCTCAAGTGCCTGGTCCTCCTTCTCGCTCACCACTCACCCGTCTGTAAAAAATCGAGTCGACTGCACCCCTCACACCTACCCTACTCTGCCGTGCTGTCCAAGCAGCACCCCTCGTTCCCACCACATCGGGCCATGCTCACCCCCAACACGGCTCCCGCCACACCAGGCCACGCTCACCCCCAACATGGCTCCCGCCACGCCGGGCCACGCTCACCCCCAACACGGCTCCCGCCACGCCAGGCCATGCTCACCCCCAACACAGCTCCCAGGCATCCCGTGAAAACATGAGTCTGAGCTGGTAGCTCCATGGTGTGAAATCCTTCGAAAGCTCAGAGAAAGCCCAAGTGTTCCAGTGGCCAATGAGGCCCCAAGCCATCTCCCTCACTCCACTACAGCCACGGTGGGCCATTTGCTAGTTCTAGTCTAGAACATTCTAGTTGCATTTCCTCCTGTGGTTCTTGCACTTACTGTACTTTCGGCTGGAACGTTCTCTCTTAGATGGCCACATGGCCCTTCCCTCAACTCCATCAAACCTTTTCTCAGATGTCACCTCCCCAGCAACACCTTCAGAGACCACCTTGTTTAAAATTATGTGCATGCACCTGCACGCATATGAACACACATGCGTGCACACACGCGTGCACGTACACAAGGACTCTAAGCTATCACACTGGAACTTATAATCTACTTACAATTTTGTTCCCACCCATCTCCCTACACTACAGTGTCAGCAATATTAAAAATTCAATGGAAGGGCTATACGATAAAGTTGAGAAAATCTTTCCAAAGAGTAGAAAAAGACAGGAAATATGAAAGAAAAGATCTGACATCCAACTAACAGGTGTTTCAGAGAAGGAGCTTTCAAATACACTTTACTATTTCATGTCTCAGCTGGTACACAGGTGTTCATCACATCACTCTTTATGCTTGTTTGTGGGCAATATTTCATTTTTTAGGAAATTGGAGTATTTCCCCAGCTGGAAGATCACCAGACTGCCAGGGCCCCAGTGCCGAGCGCAGTGACTGAAAATGACCCACATCTGACCACGAATCAGAATCCCCAGACACCAAGGGTACAAGAGAGATCCTAAAGGTTTCGGGGGGAAGGCGCCCCCACAATGGAACAGGGATCAGAGAACACCAGACTTTTCATCAGCAACACTAGATTCTACGAGTCAAAGGAGCAATTCTTTCCAAGTTCTGAGGAAAAACGACTTGAACGTAGAACACTATATCTAGCCAAACTATTGACCAAGTGTGGACAGAAGCCACAGCGTTTTCAGAGGCCTCAGGGAACGTGCCCCAACATCCACTGTACTAATGCTCCAGAGCACCCTTCCGTGCCAACAAGTGTGCTCACGCCATCACAGGGCGCCACCTGCCCACGGAGATCCTGCTCCCGCTGGTGACGAAGTACAAACTCATCAGCAAAGAGCGATGAGCGCCTTGGAGAAAGCAGATCAAGGCAGTGAAGCAGAGGACGAGTGGAGGGGCTGCTTCTGACAGGGACCAGGAGAGAGCCAGTTCCAAGGGACGTCTGAACTTTGACCTGGAGGGGGAGATGCGCCCAGCAGAGGAAGGGGCCAGAGCAGCAGGCACCCCACAGACGGGGAGAGGGACCCTGGAGGCCCAGCATAACACTGTGTGGCCGGCCAACCTGGAGAACGAGGCGTCCGGATGAGACGGGGGATGAGGACAGGGGGCCCAGGAGCGCAAGGGGTTCAGACTCGACCCTTGAGAATTTAGAACAGGAGACAGTATCATCAGGCAAGGGAAGGCAAGATTCGATCTCAGCTGTATAACCGACTCCATTCACATCATCACGTCGGCTTTCAACTCTCAGGTTCAGCCTCTGAAGAAGCATGAAAAACCCGCAGTGAAAGAGGCTGTCAGACCTCAAGCCCTATAGGCAGGGGGCAGGATGACGAAGCTGGTTGGCTGCAGATGTGTGCCTCCTTCATGAAAAAGGCTGACTCAGGGGGGAACCAAGAGTCTCAAGGGTGAAACTGAGAGCCAGCGGGTCACCCTGAACTTGACATCCCATCAAGGATGTGGCTGGGGATCCCCCAATGCAGGTGAACTGCGCTGATCCAGGCTTCGTTACCTCCACTGCCCCCTTGTGAACTGGAGCAGCTACACCTGCTGTCCTTCATCTGTCCTGCAGCCCTGGGGTGCTGGGAGAGCAACTCGTCTTCCCGGGTGCACAGGTGCCCAGGAATGCAGCTAGTGGATCACACCCAACAGATGACCCAGGGATGAGACTCGGGACTCTGAGCTGATGTGGTTCAGGTGAGACTTGGGACTCTGAGCGGATGCTATGATGGGATGAGACCCTGGGGAAACTTGGAAGGGAGGGGCAGGCGTGTTTTGCATTTGCGGGAATATAAATTTTGGGAGGCTAGAGGGCAGACTACGGTGGGCAGAATTCTGAGATAGCCCCAAGATTCTGGGCCCAGTGGACACATACCTCTAGCCTCACTACCCTAGGTACTGCTGCAAAGGGGGTTTTGAAGATGTAATTAAGGTTCCCAATCAGCTGACCTTAAAATAGGGAGAGTATCCGGTGGCCTGCCCAAATCTCATGGTCATTCAAAGCAGAGTTTTCTCCTGTTGGTGGCAAAAGAGAGGGTCAGAGGGATGCGTCCTGCTGGTCTGGCAGAAAGCAACATGCTATGTCAACTGCCCATGGCTCAGGGCAAAGCGGGGCCTCTGGGAGCTGAGGGCAGTCCCGAGCAACGGATTCTACTAACAGCCAGCGAGTTTGGAAGAGAACCCGGGACCCAGGCAAGAGCTGTGGCCTGGCCTACATGCTGCTTTCAGCCTCTGAGGCCCTGAGCAGAGGAGCCAGCCACGCTGTGCTGGACTTCTGACCCGTGGAACTGTGGCTAATAACTAGGTGTCCTTTTTTTTTTTTTTTTTTTTTGTGAGGAAGATCAGCCCTGAGCTAACATCCATGCCAATCCTCTGCTGAGGAAAACAGGCCCTGGGCTAACATCCGTGCCCATCTTCCTCTACTTTATACGGGATGCCACCACAGCATGGCTTGACAAGTGGTGCATCGGTATGTGCCGGAGATCCGAACCTTCGAACCCCAGGCCGCTGAAGCGGAGCGCATGCACTTAACTGCTATGCCACAGGGCCGGCCCCTGGGTGTCCTTTTAAGTCCCTAACTTTGTGGTAATTTGTTATGCAGCAATAGAAAACGAACACAACAGTATTTAGAGAAATGGAAGTTACTAGCAGAAGAAAGGGCCAGTTTCCCAAGCATGTAAAATACAGAGCGGCCCCAACTCTGGAAACATTTTCATTAGGCAACTATTCTCCCAATTCTAGAGACAAGAAACTGGGTAATAAACATGTGGCAGAAGCTGCAGCCCCTTGGCATGTACTGAACTGTGCCCCCAAAATTCATGTGTTGAAGCCCTAACCCCCATCTCCAAACATGGGGCCGTTAGATTCATGCAGGTGGAGCCCACAACGGGGTCAGTGCCCTCCCAGAAGAGACAGCAGAGAGCATCCTCTCTATGTCCGCATGGGAGCAACCGCGAGAGGCGGCCATCTGCAGGCCAGGAAGCCGGACCTCCCCAAGAGTCAAGTCGACTGGCACCTTGATCTTGGACTTCAGCCTCCAGGACTGTGAGAAATAAATGCCTGCGGTTCAAACCACCCCATCTGTGGCATTTTGTTACAGCAGCCAAGCTGACTAAGACACCCCTCTTCTGATTTCTGGCATCTGTCTTCTTCACCAGCTGCCTTTAATGTGAGGCTGGGGAACGTGAACTGTCTCCAGCCATTCCCATCTCTATGGTAAGAAAGGCAGCGACTTTACGTAAAGGAAATGTTATTTGACAGCAAAAGTCATATTTCTACGAACAATTCCAAAACTTTCTACCCACTAAATCTTTTACAAGGCCTTCTAAGAGCATCAAAGCTGACTTTGATAGGACTCGCGCCTGTGTGCCTGTGAGGAACGATGACAGGGCCTGCAGACCCTCCGTGTCAGACACAGAACAGAGCGGCCCGATGGATTCGCCCTCTCACGAGAGAGACTGAAACGCCCAGGACAAAGGCACACCTCCCTGGGCTCCTGTGCTGGGACTCCAGGTCCCTCCTGACACTCTGCGCTGCCAGGTAGACTTGGCCTAGCACACAGGCCTTTGAACTGGGCACAAGAGGGGTGGCCAGCAGCAGTGACCCAAGTCAATGCCACAACTTGACGGCACGTCCCGATGGTGTGACAAGAAGCACTGAACAGCACCTACGAAGCCATCTCCCAAACCCAAGCCTGACCCACCCTCCCCCTCACTCCCTTTAGTCTCCAGAGGACACAGGGGACAACAGACAGGGGGATGACACCAGAGGTGAAGAATCAGAAAAATCCAGATGTGACAGGTGGCTGAGAAAACTCAACGCCGTGGGGGGAAAGTGGGGAGCCTAAAATGAAAAGATACTAAGAGGACATGACCCACAGAGCCACACCGGGAACCCGTCCGGTCTGTTTCAGGAGGGAATGACCCCCAGAGCCACACTGGGAACTCGTCTGGGTCTGTTTCAGGAGAGAATGACCCCCAGAGCCACACCGGGAACCCGTCTGGGTCTGTTTCAGGAGGGAATGACCCCCAGAGCCACACCGGGAACGCATCTGGGTCTGTTTCAGGAGAGAATGACCCCCAGAGCCACACCGGGAACCCGTCTGGGTCTGTTTCAGGAGGGAATGACCCCCAGAGCCACACTGGGAACTCGTCTGGGTCTGTTTCAGGAGAGAATGACCCTCAGAGCCACACCAGGAACCCGTCTGGGTCTGTTTCAGGAGGGAATGACCCCCAGAGCCCCACTGGGAACCCATCTCCGTCTGGTTAAAGGAAAAATGTCATGGAAGACACTCTTGATACAACTGGGAGACCTGAAAATGGACAGGAAATGAGCTGGTACGTGCACTGGTATGCCCACTTCTCAGGTGTGATGACGACACTGCAGTTCCCAGGAGACCACCTGAATCCTAGGACCTTGTTCTCTGAACTACTAAGGAACTGGGCAGATTGCGTGCAGCTGCTTCCAGATGATTCAGTGACAATAAACATGTATTCAGACAAACAGATGAAGCAAACGTGGCAAAACATAACTGCTGAATTCGGGGAAGGGGATAAGGTGTTCATCGTATAATTCTTTCAGTTTTTCTCCAAAATATAAACTTTGGTAAAAAAGTAAAATGAAATCACTTGAAATAAAAAACGAGGAAAGGTTGGGCCGGCCCCGTGGCTTAGCGGTTAAGTGTGCGCGCTCCGCTGCTGGCGGCCCGGGGTTCAGATCCTGGGCGCGCACTGATGCACCGCTTCTCCGGCCATGCTGAGGCCACGTCCCACATACAGCAACTAGAAGGATGTGCAGCTATGACATACAACTATCCACTGGGGCTTTGGGGGAAAAAAAATAAATACATAAAATTATAAAAAAAAAAAAAACCAGGAAAGGCTAACCCTTCCCTGCACCTCACTGCCCAGCTGTGCCTGTGCCCTGTGCTGTGCTTCCTCATTGGGCAAGTGGGGGTGATCAGAGAGAGGTCCTGGTGGGCTTTAAGAATCAAAGGAGCTGATACACACAGCACTTTCAGAACAGGGCACAAAAGGTGTCAGTGAAGTTCAGCTTTTAGTTATTCTTTGTTGAGCACCTAAGACGGCCAGGCCCTGCAGAGAACTAGGAAATGTGGTAGCTGAGGAGACCTCCACAACACCCACAGGGCCCCCACACAACCCACAAGTTAGGAGGGGGCTTCAAGGAGATCTGTGGACAGCTTTCTACTGTTTGCATATTTCTTGCTAAACACCTGGAATATGCTGTTAACGTAGCAAAGTCCAGCAAATATTGATGCATTTGCAAAAAAAATTCAATTAACCTCCACTCTCTACACTCACCTAAATATTAGAAGTTCTCTTCAAAAAAAAAAAATCACCCTAACAATCGGTTCTTAAGGACTATATTTTCTAGTGAGTTTCAGTTCTTATCAATCAGCACTCTGCTTAATTCAATGGACAATTCTGAAAATGCACCAGAGCAATGTTCACACCTTAACCCTCTCATCACACGTGTTTATTATTGCTTTTTGTCATTTTGGCTTTCATATAATTCAGTTCTGTAGGGAGAAACGTGGCAGATGAGAAAAGACAGTATTGTTATTTTTAAAGGCCTCACTTCTTAAAATTTAATGATAAATCATCAGTTTGTAGAACTGAAGAATAATAGTTCCATATTTCGAAGCACAATGAACTCTGCAGCATTTTGGCAACAGTAACAGCAAATATCAGAGAAACTGTCCCCAAACCTCAACATATTTCAATAGTAAAAGAACATTACATTTTCAACTTCAAATTCAATTCTGACCGTTAACCAAATAAAGCTCCAAATGAAATAACAAATCCTGCCATTTAATGGATTAGAGAGAGTAACAGTATAGAGCAAAACAAACCTTTTTTATAATCCAAATCAAACAACCCAAATAAGTAATTCTAACTACTGGCAAAGGGCCCTGCCTCACACTGCAGGGTGGACCCTCAGGAGGTGCAGAGGGAGTGGGGCGGCAGGAGCGGACACCTCCCTCTTGTGGGACTTTGGGACGAGTTCCCCAGGGAGGCCTCCCAGGTAGCCCGGATGGGTGCCCCTCACAGCCCTGTGCTGCAGCCTCAGCTGGGAGCACCAGAAAGAGGCACGGTGTTTGAGTGGAGGCCCTTGGGAGTGGAAGCCACGGGCCCTGAGCACTGAGGCCCCTGCACACGGGCTCCTGGGGGCATTGCTTCCCCACACAGGTAAAGTATCCAAAACGTTTCAGGATCTCACATCTTAAAAACTTCTTACAAAGGTCAGCTTATAATTTCTGGAGCAAAATCACTGTCAGGAATAAAATGACGCTCTGAAAACCACTAAAATAACTGCACATGAAGCTATCAAAGAATTCTACATCACAGACACACACACCGACAGTTTAATTTGCGGGTGGGGTGGGGGTGGGAGTGGGGGTGGGGTCTTATGGTTTGCTACAGGTGTTCTAAATTATAAGTTAATTCCTAAAAATCTTTCCTCTTTGTAATTATCTTCCCTCACATGTAAGCTCCAAGTTTCACACCGGTTTCAGTCATTATGGTGACGCCAGAGGAACCTAAACAACTAAGCTAAAGAGACAGCTGGATTGTTGACACTCCTCTATATACAACTCTGTTCATTTACTTATGGGGTACTTCTCAGTACAGGCCTTGTATTAGCTGAAACCTGATAAACGCCAGCCTTTAAGATGGCATCAGTGACCCCTACTCCCTCCCAGATGCACAGCCTTGTGGAGTTCCACCCCCTTGAGTGTGGGCTGGGCCTAGTGACTAGGTTCTAACAAACAGCATATGGCAAAAGGGATGGGATGTCACTGTCAACATTAGGTCATGAAGACTGTGGCCTCCTTGCTCACTCTCTTGTTCTGTCACTGGCTCCCTCTGAGCTGCCCTGTGGAGAGCCCCATGTGGAAAGGAACTGATGTCTCCAGGCAACAGCCGCATGAGCGGGCCTGGAAGCAGATCCCCCCAGCCGAGCCTTCAGAGGAGACCACAGCCCCAGCCTGCACCCTGACCACAGCCTTCTGAGACCCTCAGGCAGAGGACCCAGGTAGGCCGTGCCCAGATTCCTGACCCACGGGAACTGTGAGATAATGACCAAAGTCGTTTTAGGGTGCTAAGTTTTGGGGTAGTTTGTTGGACAACAATATATAAATAATACAACTACTCAGCACTATCACACCTTTAAAAATCCAAAAAGGGGAAAATAAAGACCCTAACCAAACCTGAATGCCCAGTTTTGCAAGTCTTTTCCAAAACTTCACAAAGCAAATTAAGTTTTAAAAAAAGTAAAGTATATATTAAGAAAAAATCAGAAGAAGTAAGCATTGAGTAAGAAGTCCCAAGTGTAGTTACATTTGGCAAATAAAAGTTTCTAAGCTGGACTATTCAGGGACTCCATTCAGTTAAGGTTCAGTCCTATGAAATGTTACACTGAAAATCTAAAGTGGTTTTCTTCTAAGCTACCAAGAAATGAAGTTGTGGCACAAAATGAAATACTGAACTGACCAGTTCAAGTGTCTCTCTTGGATGTCCATGTAGCTCAGAGTTTTAGATTTATACCTCATCCTGCTGTGCAACTTCTGGATAAGTTTGCAAGCCTAATGCAAGTCGACCTTTCTAAGACTGTTCCTGCCTTTCGTTCATTCACTCACCCACTCACTCGTTCATTCAACAAGTGTGTCTGCATGCCGACCTCATGCAGGCAGCCGGTTCTGGGAGCTGAGCTGGGCAAGGCCCTACCCTCCTGGGCTTTTCATTCTCTCAAACTCTCCAACATTATCTTACTGGACACACTCTGGAGCCCTTCCCCAGGCAAAGAGCAGCACACACCACACCCTACTTTTTTGTCATCACTCCCAAATTAAAGGAAAACATGGGCAAGTTCTAGATGAAAGTCTGACTCAAAGGTTTCAGAAAAGCAAAGGCCCCTTCCCTTTAATCCTCTCCTTTTCTGGAGTGGAGATGGTGCCTGATTCACTCACCTGACCTGCACCCTCGCCTGCTCCAACTTTCCTGCACTGGGCCCACTGCCCCCACAGCACTTCCTGCAGCCCACACTCCCTCCTGGAACTTCCTGGACACTGAAAACACCTTCAGACTCAGGAAGGATGGTGCACCCACACAATCTTGAGAATGGGGCTTGTTTGGTGACACCACCAGAGGGAGAGGAGGGCAGGAGTAGCTGAAGGTGCTGGACACTGACCACAGGGCCAAGGCAAGGAAAGGACAGCATCTCTGGAGCAGGGGCTGGGACAACAGGGTAGGGGACAACTTTCTGGGTCTAGGGAGTGGGCACAGCGCTGGCCTGGGGCATAGAGCCAGTGTAGACTAGGAGCCCCCCTGGAATCCCCAGAGCTGGGAGGATGGGCACCAACCCTGCCTCACGTCGGCCCCTGAGGCCCAGCCAAGTCGCATCTGCTGAAGATGAGAAGGTCTGTGGGGCTGGCTCAGGGGCTCATGATGTCAGGGTGTTCAAGGGCCTCCCGGAAAGAGGAGGTTTGCACCTGTGGGGCTCAGGTGACCAGGATCCCTGATGCCCCAGGACCTTCATAGCAGGTGGGTCCAGTTGAGTGGGCTGGGCAAGTTCAGGGCACCTCTGGATCCTGGCCCAGGGGCCCAACCCCATGGAGGCCTAGCTTGGGGTCCCAGCACTCCTTACAGTCTACTCTTGGGTCTGGGTGCTTCTCAGTGACTTTTTCAGGAGTCCCAGCCTCCCTAGGGACTTGTCTCCAAGTTCCAGCTCTTATCAGGGTCCTGGCCTTCCCTGACAGCCTAACCTTTTTCGTGGTCCTACCCCAGCATCCCGACCCTCCTAAGTGACCAAGCTGGGGCCCTGGTCATTCCCAGAGCCTGTTATATGGCACGAGCCCTCCTTATGGCACAGTCCCAGGGTTCCAGCCTCCCAGGAAGGAGGAGCTGACTCAGGGTCCCAGAAGCACTCACAGGACTGTTCCAGGATCTCAGTCCTCTTTGGGGCCAGTCTTGGAGTCCCAGTCCTCCCTAGTGGGTTTATCCCAGAGTCCTGACCTTTCCATGGGCCTGTCCCAGGGTCCGGACCTCCCCAGTGGCCAATCCCAGGGTCCTGGCCCTACTCAGTAAGCTGTCCTGGGGTTGGACCTTCCTCAGTGACCCATCCCAGTGTCCCAGCCCTCCCTGGGTCCTGCCCCTCATCAGTGACCCATCTTAGGGTCCAGCCCTCTCTGATTCCTGTCCAATCTTAGGGTCTCAGCCTTCCCTAACGACCTGTACTGAGGCTGGACCCTCCTCAATGACTCATCCCACGGCTGGACTCTCCTTGGTGACCCATCTCAGGGTCCAGCGCTTCCTGGTCCCTGTCTGGTGCGTCCCAGCGTGGGGCCCTACCCCGATGGCCTGTCCAGGGGTCTAGTCCTCCCTGGTCCCTCCCTGGTGACCCGTCCCGGGGTCTGGTCCTCCTCGGTGGCCCGTCTTAGGGTCCGGTCTTCCCCATGACCCGTCCCGGGGTCGGGCCCTCCCTGGTCCCTCCCTGGTGACCCGTCCCGGCGTCTGGTCCTCTCCGGTGGCCCGTCTTAGGGTCCGGTCTTCCCCAGTGACCTGTCCCGGTGTCTGGCCCTCCCTTGTCCCTCCCCGGTGACCCGTCCCGGTGGCCCGTCCCCGGTGGGCCTGGCCTGCGCCTGCGGCCTGCCGAGCGGTGTCGGGGCGCGGCGGCCGGGCCGACCAGGGGCGCAGGGGCACGGGCCGGGGTTCGGAGCCTTCCGGACGCGGACACGGGCCGAGGCCGCGGCCTGAGGAGCAGGCGCCGCGGGCCCGGCCGGGTGGGGCGCAGACTCACTGACCTGCCGTCTCGGCTGCGGGCGAGCGGGTCGCACGCGGGGGCCGCGCCGGGCTGGGGAGGGGGCGCCGCTCCCTCCGGGTCCCCACAGGAGCAGGAGAAAAAAAGCCGTCCGAAGTTTAAAACAAAGAGGCGGAAATGCCCGAGCAGAGCCGAGCAGTGAGTCGGGGGCACCGCACTTGGAGCATGCGCATTGCGCGGCAGAGCTCCCACCCCGCAGCCGGGCCGGGGGCGGAGCCTTCGGGGGGCGGAGTCAGGGCGTGGTCAGAGGGCGCAGGCGCGTCCGCGAAGGTCTCGGCAGAGGGATCTCGAGAGGCGAGGTGCCGGGGGCGGGGGGGGAGGAGCCTGGGGCGGGGCGTGGTCAGAGAGTGTGGGTGGAGACAGGAGGGGGTCTGGTCAGGGGGAGAGTCGGGCCCCTGGTCTGTCGAGGGGCTGTGCAGGGGGCTTGTGGCGCGCGAGGGGTCGGCAAGGCGGGGCCGCAGACAGGGCGCGGCCAGGGGCGTGGTCTGCCGGTGCCGCTCGGGCGGGGGCGGCAGCCTGTCTGGACCGGGCTTTTCGGGGCGGGCCCTGGCGCGGCGGCGGGGGAGCCTCGCGGGGCGGGGCCTCGCAGGGGCGGGGGCGTGGCGTGGTGGGCGGGCGCTGCTCCAGGCGGGGCGTGGCTTGTGGGACCCGGACTCTTCAGGCAGCTCGCGCAGAGCCTGGCTCTAGGACGCGGGCGATGTCGCTGTGCGTTTCTGTCCTTCCTGGGAACTAGCACCAGGCGCCCTCCGTGCATCAGGCAGGAGCGGGGCCGCCGCGGACAGACTCCCGGACAGTGGGCAGCCTGGCTAACCCCACAGCTCGTCCGTGTGTCCACCTTCGCGCAGGCCCCGCCCTGGAGTTGTAAGCAGTGACCGTGACGTCCACACCCTCTTGGGGTCCACACTGTCGGGAGACAATAACAGAGGAAAACGTAAATATGGTGTCATGTGAGAGACAAGCCCGGTGGGGGAGGCAGTGGGTGTCCAGAGTTAGTCACTATAGGGTGGATGGGCACAGAAGGGACTCACAGGGAGTGAGCCCTGCTAATATCTGGAGCGCGGGGTTCACAGGCAGGGAGTCCAGCCAGCGCCAGGCCCCCAAGTGGAGAGAGTGAAGCTTGCTTTCGAGTGGTCAGCCTGGCCAAAGCCAAAGGGCACAGAGAGGCTGGAGATGAGGCCAGATTGGGAGGTCCCTGGTGTTCTGAGCAGAGGGGTGAAGGCTTGGGGCCGGCATTTTTAAAGTCTCCCTCCAGCTGCCCTTCATCTATGGCTGACTGGAGCAGGCCAAAGGGGTGCCGTGGAGGGCAGGAAGGTGAGAGGAGGCAGGGATGGGCAGGGAACGACTGGAAGAGTGGGCAGCTACTGACATCTAGGGAGGGTGATGGGGCCCGAGGGTGGGGTGGCAGTGCACGTGATGCCCCTCAGACCCCAGTGGAGCAGCTGTGAGGCTGTGCACTGCAGGAGTGCAGTATGAGCTTGCAGCGGCCGGGGATGGATGAGATGGTCAAGGGAGTGAGTGAGCCCTCTGCGGCCTTCCCGCATGGAGACATCGGGAGTCAGGGAGGAGCCAGCAAGGAAGACACAGATGGAGCAGACTGGGGAGGAGGAGCTGACCAGGTGTGACATCTGGTCAGCTGCTGCAAGGGGCAAAGGAAGTAAGGCCCCTCTGGGGCCTTGGCCAGTGCAATGTGGGTGCACTGTTGGGGTAAAAACAGATTGTGGTGGGCTCCAGGTGAGATAAGTAGCTAGGTAGACACGAGCAAGAGATCATAGCTGAAGACGTTGCTGCATCAGTGGAACGTCTTACTGGCATCCAGACAGGAGTGGGGGAATCACAGCTGGAGACCTCGCTACATCAAAGAAGCATCTTGCTGGCATCCCACGAGATACAGATAGCACCAGAGTCTGAGACCTTCAACCACCATGATAAAAGGAATGAGTGTCCAAAACAAAGCCTTCTGCTCTACACCTCTAGAGGACATTGAACTTTCTTTAATTTACTTACAAATTCCATATGCTTTAGCCCCCCTTCCACAGGGGATGACTGCCATGACAGTTCTGGAGACTTCCCTAAAGGTCAAGAACTCCCCGTCCTGACGTGTGGGTGGAGAAAAAACCATTATTGGAGGATAGTCAGATAATGCAAATTCCCTCTAAACAGCCCAAATAAAAATAAAACTAACCCAAGACACAGGGCAGATGCACTCTCTGGCACTGCTCGCTTCTCACTTGGAGTGTATCTGACCTTTCCTCTAATAAATCTTTGCTTGCTTGCTGTTGCCGTTGTGTCGGTGTCTGAATTCCTCTCTTACACTGACCAAGAACCTGGGCAATCAGAATCTTCAGTCCGGTTACACAGGGCAACGGGTGAATACAGACAGCTTTTCAAGGAATTTGTTGTGGAGGGAAGCCACAAACAGAGCCTGGGCGGCCAGGAGGAGAGCACTGCTTTCTGTTTGGGGGGGGGCCCTGGAGGCTTCAGAGGGGCTGATGGGGTGCAAGGGGAGATTGACCACACTGGAGAGAGGGAAGGCTGCCTGAGCCCAGGTCCTTACCTGGGACTGGGGACCGGATCCAGGGGGTGGTGGCTGCCCTTCACGTAGAGGGAGGCAGACCGCAGTGCAGGGAATGGGGAGCCTGTGCACCATCTCTTCTAGCTGCTTCCATTTTCCAGTGAAATGGGAGCTAAGTTGACCCAGACCAGGGATGGTGGCCCAGGTATCGGCAGTGGGGACAGCAGACCAGTAGCAGCCCTGGGCTGAAGGCAGAGTGACCCCAGAAAGTCATCTGATGGCCCTTTGACACCTTGACCACCTGTCCACACATGGGGGAGAGCCAAGAGCACTTAAGATCATGTGTGTGAGGCACAGCCACCGCTCAGAACTCGTTCCAGCCGCAGGTCTCTCTTGAAAGGTGCAAACCATACATCTGGGCTGCCTGCCCGCTCTCTCAGGTGACCTCATTGGTGACAACACCCTAGACTTTGACCCTGAACCCTGGGATCCTGTGTCCAGCTGCCTGGCCACATCTCTGTTGGGATATCTTTAGGGAGCTCAGACTCCAATGTCAGAACGTCAGCTCCTGATCTTCCCCGAAGCCCACTACCCACCCAGCCCCCGTTGCAGAGAACGTGGGCTCCATCCCACCTGCTGAGCTGAGGCATGGGGGTCCTTACTCCCACACTCACACCTGCTGTCACAGACACTTCAGAATTCGCTCATCCTGGTCCAATGCCACTGACTCCCCCAGATTAGCACAGAGCCTCCAGACTGGTCTCCCCGCTTCTTTCCTTGGGCCCCTAAACCTATTCTCAACACAAAATAGAACTCTCATAATGTATTAGTTCGAGCTTGTCCCTCCTCTGCTCGGAACCCTCCAGGGGCTTCAATCAGAGCAAAAGCACAAAAGCAGGGGCACAGGCGAGGAAACCTAAGAGGATGGAAAGTGTGTTGTGTTGATGGTAGTGGTAAGTTCAGGATGTGTGCACAGGTCAAATATGTGTTGTGTGGGTGGTAGTGGTAAATTCAGGGTATATGCACAGGTCAAATGTGTGTTGTGTTGAAGGCAGTGGTAAGTTCACATTGTACGCACAGGTAGAATGTGTGTTGAAGGTGGTGGTAAGTTCAGGGTATATGCACAGGTCAAATGTGTGTTGTATTGAAGACGGTGGTAAGTTCACATTGTATGCACAGATCAAATGCGTGTTGTGTTAATGGCAGTGGTAAGTTCACAGTGTATGCATGGGTCAAATGTGTGTTGTGTTGAAGGCGGTGGTAAGTTCACATTGTATGCACAGGTCAAATGTGTGTTGTGTTGAAGGCGGTGCTAAGTTCACATTGTACGCACAGGTAGAATGTGTGTTGAAGGTGGTGGTAAGTTCAGGGTGTATGCACAGGTCAAATGTGCGTTGTGTTGAAGGTGGTGGTAAGTTCAGGGTGTACGCACAGGTCAAATGTGTGTTGTGTTGAAGGCGGTGGTAAGTTCAGGGTGTATGCATGGGTCAAATGTGTATTGTGTTGAAGGCAGTTGTGAGTTCCTGGGTGATGCATGGTTCAAGTGTGTGTGGTGTGAAGGCAGTACTAAGTTCCTGGGTATATGCACCGGTCAAATGTTGTTGTGTTGATGGTGGTGGTAAGTTCATGGTGTACACATGGATCAAATGTGTGTTGTGTTGAAGGTGGTGCTAAGTTCCTGGGTGTATGCACAGGTCAAATGTGTGTTGTGTTGAAGGTGGTGCTAAATTCCTGGGTGTATGCACAGGTCAAACGTGTGTTGTGTTGAAGGTGGTGCTAAGTTTATCAGTGTATGCACAGGTCAAATGTGTATTGTGTTGATGGCAGGGGTAAGTTCACGGTGTATGCATGGATCACATGTATGTCGTGTTGAAGGTGGTGCTAAGTTCCTGGGTATATGCCTAGGTCAAATGTGTGTGGTATTGATGGCAGTGATAAGTTCGTGGATGGTATATTCACGGATCAAATGTGTGTTATGTTGAACGTGGTGCTAAGTTCGTGGGTATATGCACAGGTCAAATGGGTATTGTGTGGATGGTGGTGGCAAGGTCACAGGTGTAGGCATGGATCAAATGCGTGTTGTGTGGATGGTGGTGGTAAGGTCACAGGTGTATGCACAGATCAAATGTGTGTTGTGTGGATGGTGGTGGTAAGGTCACAGGTGTATGCACCGATCAAATGTGTGTTGTGTGGATGGCGGTGGTAAGTTCACAGCTGTATGCACAGATCAAAACTCACGGGAGTGTACAGGTTACATTTATGTGGTTGTACTTCAATAGAACAGCTCAGAAAGAAGGAACCAGAAACCGTGGTACCACTGTGCCCAGCATCCCCTCCTCCCCTGGAGGGCGACCTGTCCCTACTCCTCTGCCCCTAACCATCCTGGGGTGCCCTCCCCTCCTCGCCTGCCATGGGCCGTGCTCTCTGATGGATCCTTCCAGTTACTCACTCATGAATTCCAGGTGAGGCTGCCACCTGAACACTAGAACAGAACAAAACTTGCTCTCTAGACCTTGTACTTCTGTGCTTGTCTTCACAGCACGACTCCTCAGAAGAGCTGTCTACACTTGCCCTCTCAAATTTCCCTCTGGTGTTATCTCTTAAACCCTCAGGCTTCCGCCCCCCTCCCCCACTCCAACAAAATGCTCTGGTCCAGGACACCCAAGGCTTCGTGGGGTTGCATCCAGCAGCCACTGTCATCTCCATGACCCCCTCTGCTGCTCCCTCCTCCTGGAAACACTTTCCCCTCGGCCCATTTGGCCCCTTCTCCGGGTTCTGCCCTCTGACTGGCACCTTCCGGCCCCTCTGCCATCCTCTCCTCTCCCTGCGGTCCTGCTCCTGGCTGGTGGTCACTCCGCCCCACGGTTTCCAGCTCCGTCCAAATGCTGGCGACCCTCCAGTGTTTATGCAGGGACATGTCCCTCCAGTGAACAGCAGAACTCATCCCCACCAGGTTCAGGACACAACTCTGACCCCCTGGGCGGACCTGCTTCCCGTCTCAGCCAATGGCAGCTCCATCTTCTGTCACTGGGCACAAACATTTGGATTCATTCCAAATTCCTCTCCTTTCCTGTTTTCCCACATCCGCTTTATGTGGAAGTCCTGTCGGCCCTATCTTCAAACATGCCTTAATCCAACCATGGCTCTTGGCCTCCGCTGCTGCGGCCCGGGGCACAAGCCCACCTGTCCCCTCTGGGTTGCAGCTGCAGCTTCCGCCCCTGCCCCCCAGTCTATCCTGAACAGAGCAGCCAGTGAGCCAGTCCCCGAACACCTGAGTCAGAGCGAGCCAGGCCTCTGCTTAGAAGCCCAGCAGCGGCTCTGAGTCCCTGAGGTCCCATTCTGGGTCTGAACCCTGGCCCGACCCTGCCTGACCTCAGCTGCTCTCCCCTGCTCACTTCTTCCAGCCGTGTGGCTCTCCTTGACCCTCCTGGAGTGCCAGGCCCTTGTACCTCAAGGTAGGGGTAGAGCTGCTCCCAGGCCTGGGTGTCCCGTCCGCCCTGCCCAATGGCTCCTTCCCCTCTCAGGTCTGTGCTCAGATAACCCTGAGGCCTCTTCTGACCAATCTGCCAACAAAACCCCTGGCTTCACCCAGAACAAAGCATGGGGACATTTACAGGAATGCACTCAACAAGGACAATGCACTGCCTGGCATCCAGTCAAACTTACTGGATGCAGAGAAGGAAAATGCAACACATAATGAGGGAAAAAAATGAATCGAATGACACTGATGACAGAATCAGTAGAACAGACATTAAAACAATTCTTATAACTGTATCCTGGACGTTCAAAAGGGTGGGAAGAAGACTGAGCGAGCTTGGAGGGACTAGGGCCTGAACGAGGCCACAGGAAGCAAAGGCGTGGGAGACCGCTGGGCTCACAGGGACGGGAGCCGGGAGCCAACCCAGGGAGGCTCCCGTTGGCCAAATATGGGGCCAATGATCATCAGAGAGCATAATAGGCACAATAGATTAAAATATATCAAATATGTTTAAACCATGAATGCATAACGCTACCTAAAAAACCCAGCAAGGCAATGTAGGTGCTGAGGAACCAACACGTTACTTTTAAAACTGGCAAATAATGGGAGAGAATCAATCATCTATCTTCCATTATGAACAAACTGAACCTCAGGATAACCAAAGGTGTGATGAGGGGCCATTTCTCCTTGTGAATATTCCAGCTAATAAATGAAGAAGAAATGCAGAATTAGAATACTGCCATCTCACCGCCCTGATGGGATCATGGGCCACAGCAGCACCCATCCATGATGCTAACGGTGCCAAAAGGGAGATGATCAGACACTACGTGCTTCTAATCTAAGGACGGCAGCAGCAAAAATCCGACCTGAATCCCAGTGCAGCAGACTGTGCCTCACCCACATGCCATCCACCGTAGCCCCTCCAGTGGGCACCACAGTCTGTCCACTCTCTGTCCCAGGCCTTCTCCCACAAGGGGGAGGAGGAACCCCGGGAACACACGTACAAAATCACAATGGAGTGATGCTGCTGGATAGCCCCCCATGGCAGGGTGGCAGGGGGTGCACCTCCGGGAGCCATCTTTGAACCCTCTGGCGCCTGGAGGGTCCAGCCCCATTCCTGCAGAAGCAGCCTCTGATTTGGTGTTTGCTCCCTGCCTGTTTCTCACTCCCTCCTCTTTCCCGCGTCCTAAGATCATCTCCCAAATACAGCCCCTGACCTACATCCCTCTCTCAGGCTCTGCAGATTAAGACATGGATCCGCCTCCCGTCTCATGCCCACCAACCCACAGGGCAGCCGGAGACAGCTTGGGACGCAAGCAGAACAAGCGGCTCTGTTTCTTCCACAAACAGCTTTCAAGGGACTTAAAAAGATATATCAAGCGAAACTATGGATGGAAAAGGAGTGTAGCCCAATGCTTTATTTGGATCCTGAGTCAAACAAACTAAACAAAGCAAAGTAAGGCGTGCGACAGTCAGGGCGGGCAGGCACAGCCAGCTGTCAAGGATCTTGAACAGTCAGGGTCCCTTCTCAGGGTGTGGGGATGGAATTGTGGTTGTGTCTGTTTCAGTCTTATCTTTTAGAGATAGATACTAAAATATCTATGGGTGAAATGATGTGCTGTCTGAGATTTTTTCAGAATAATTTGGAGGAGTTGAGGTGGGGAGGAATCTAGAGGAAACAAGACCGGCCATGAGTCGATCGTTATGGGACCTGAGTGACGTATTCCCGTGTATTTATTACATAAGTCACTGTCCGTTTGTATTTGTTCAAATGTTCCATAATAAAAACTTTAAAAATTGCAATCACATGCACTGCCACCCTTCTCTGCTCTTTTTCCACCGAGTTCACCACCATCAGGCGTGGTACAGACCGTTTTACTCCCTCACTCTTCGTTGTCCGTTTCTCCGCCCCAGAAATCAGGCTGTCCTGAAAGTCGGGCACGTCTCTGCCACTTTTCTTCAGAGCTGCACTCCCAGCACCTGGAGCAGAACTGGGTCCAGAGAAGCAGGCGCATCAGCGAAGGAACGAGTGTCAGCGTGCAGATGGCGGCCTGGAGGCTCGCGGGGGCAGCAGTGGAGCAAGAAGGTGGGTAAGCACTGAAGGATGGTGAAGGACTGCCTGCCGGGCAGATTTGACAGGAGACAAAGATCTGCTTACGTTCCAGAGTAAAGAGAAGGTTTCTCTTTCTGGAAGGCAGGATGGGAAAGTCCCAGCAGTGCTGTGTGTGTGGTGCCTGAAATTCCTAATTTCAGAGTTCTTCTGAAATGCACCCGGCCGCCTGTGCAGTGCCACCTGCATGCCCGTGAAGATGGAACTGGAGGAGCCAACGCAGTGCATCGAGGCGGCTGCGAGTAGCAAATGCTCTTTGCCTCTGACTGGGGGCCTGTGCTTCCTGCAGACACATATGTGTGAGACTGTGCTAGGCTGCCTTGTCAGCTTGCAAGTAGAACAAAATCTCAAAGCCTTCACTGTTTCTGATTTAACACACACTCATTTCACACCACACACACACAAAGTGGATACCCTTTGCACACTATGCATCAAAGAAGTAGATGCCCATTTTTTCCCATTCAGACAGAAAAATTAAATAATCATTTCATTCCATATTATACACAAAAGACAGAGACTCATCTCATACCACACATACCAAAAAACAATACAGCTGCCTGTAACACACCATGGACAGACACATGATACTATCTCATACCAGACACACACAAAGTAGATGAACATCAGGCTATGCACAACAGCATCAGATACCCATCTCTCTCTGTCACACACACACATGACACTGCCTCACACTGTGCATGTACAAAAATGTGCCCATCTCACACTATACACACACACAAAAGTGAGAAAATCAGCTCTTTCCACTTCTTTAACAGGCTGAATGGGTCTAGGCAGCTAGGACAAAACAACCACAGAGGCATAGGTGGGAGGGGCCCGCAGGCTGGGTCCAAGTACCTGTTGACTCTGGGGTGTATGTGAGCCCCTCAGAGCTGGCCTTTCCCAGACTCTGTGGGAGGGAGACAGAGGAGAGGATGGGACAGGCGACCCCAAGGGCTTCTTTCTGGTGGGGACCAGCTGGAGCGCAGGCCGCAGGGACCAGAGCTGTTCTGCGTTTGGGTAGACAGGCTCACGTTCCAGTGCAGACTTGTAAACTGTTTTCAGTGGGCCGACTCTCAGATTGGCCTCCCATATGGATAAGGATGAAGTCACACTGTCCATTTTGAGGTGGCCTGAGAATCCGGATTCTGATTTGCTTACTCAGTTCCCTGCCATGGGGTGGTGTTGGAAGCAGCTCTGAGCAGGCATGAGTGAAGGTGTGGACACCAGGGGAAGGGTGTGCCTCTGGAATCGGACCGGCCCAGGTGGCTCCCTCCTGCCCAGGTGTGCATGGGTGGGGAAGTGGGCCACCCTGTGGAGAACCTGCAGGGCAGGCGGGGCCAGAGGCATCGCAGAGGCTGCCATGGAGGGGCGCAAGGCGGAAAGGTCCCCATCCCACTCACACACTTCTATCTTCACCTGCAACCATGTGCCAGCCACATCCCACTCCAGGGATTTGGGTGTGGGCAGACCGGCTCCTGCCCTGACATAGCTGACATTCTCTTGAGAGGAGCAGACAAAGACAAAGTAAAAAACAAACAGAATGGGGCCACCATCGACCACCTCATCATGTAAGGTAAGATTTTTCCGGGATGTTATCCTCAGCAAGGAAAGTGTTGCCTTTGCTGCAGTCTCAGCAAAGCAATGGCTCTCAGTTGCTTAATTTTTGACAAGATACTGTTTAGGGAAGACGCATTAGCCTGAAAATGCCTCAGCTAATGCTACTTCGGGATGCTGATAGGAGTCTATAATTGGTTAAGAAAAAAGGAGATAAAGAAATTGAAACACAGATTTAGTTATAATTGTGTGTTGATTGTTATTTTAAACAAGCCTTTAAAGATAATTTTCAAAAGCAGGACACTAGGTGGTTTTTGTGAAGAGATCTTGTCTTCAAGGTGTGAGAGTCCCCAAGGTGTGCAGATGGATTCTGGGCTCAGAATGACCACTTCTGTGGGTGGGGTTACACCTGGATCCAAAAGCTGAACAGCTTAGATGCTTATGTTGAAGATACTTGTCCAGAATGAAATAAAACCATCTCATTAAATGTGAGAGGAAAAAGTCATTGTTTCCAAATGAACGCGCTTTGCACATTACATGAGTTTTTAAAACTAAACTTCTTATTTTGAGATAATTGTAGATTCAGATGCAGTTGTAAGGAATAATACAGAGATTCCTTGTATACTTTACCCAGTTTCCTCCATAGATAACATCTTGCAAAACGCAAACATACGGTATCACAGCCATGAGACTGACCTTGATACAACCCACAAGAATAAGAAATCTTATTCAGAATTCTCCAGCTTCACTTGTGTGTGTGTACTTAGCTTGACTGTATCCCATGTGTAGATTTGTGTATCCACCGCAGCAAAGTACAGAACATTTCCATCACCATGAGGATCTCTGCTGTCTTCCTGTTATACCACCTCTCTCCCGCTCCCCCAATCCCTGAAACCACTAATCTGTTCTCCACTTCTAAAATTTTATCTTTTCAAAACTGTTATACAAATGGAATCACACAGTATGTAACCTTTTGAGCTTGGCTTTTTTTTCCCCACTTGGCATAATTATGCTGAGATTCACCCAGGCTGCTGAGGGTATGTCCACTCCCACCGAACACCATTCCATGGTGTAGATACACCGCAGTTTGCTTAACCATCCATCCACTAAAAGACATCTGGGTTGTTTCCAGTTTTTGACTATCACAAATATGGCTGCTATGAACATCTGGGTACTGATTTTTGTGTGAACACAAGTTTTTAGGGTCATATGATAATTGCATATTAGTTTTATAAGAAACTGCCAACCTGCTTTTCATACTGGCTGTAACATTTTATATGCTTGTCAGCAATGTATGAGTGACCGAGTTGTCCACAGCCTTGCCAGCATTTGATGTCGTTATTTTGTAGTTCGGCCATTCCGAAAGGTGCGTAGTGTCATCTCATTGTCACTTTAACTTGCATTTTGCTAATGGCTCGTGGTGCTAGCCGTTGCTCTGTTCCCATCTGTGCATCCTCTTCAGTGAGATGTCTCTTCATGTCTTTTGATCATTTTCTAACTGGACTTTTGTTGTTGTTGTTTTTTACTGTTGAGTTCTGAAGCCTCTTTACATATTCTGGAAACGAGTCCTTCGTTGGATACGTGGTTTGCAAATATTTTCTCCCAGTCTATGTCTACAAAAACTTTTTTGATAGGAACTATGTTAGACCTATAGATCAATCTGGGGAAAACTGACCTCTTCACTATGCTGAGTCTCCCTATCCATGAATTCAGTCTGTCCCTCCATTGTTTAAGGTCTTCGTTGATTTCTTTCATTACTGTTGCTTAATTTCTAGCGTACAAGTCCTGAGTACATTTTGCTGAGTTTATACCCAAATATTTAATTTTCTCTGAAGTAATTGTGAATGGTGGTGTATCTTTAATTCTGGTTTCCACGTGTGCGTTGGCATATAGAAATGAGACAGATTGCATCTGTGGCTCTTGCATCCCGCAACCTTGCTGAGCTGCCTAAGAGCCCTAGAAAGGGGGAGCCGCCCACACAGCCATGAGGGAGGGTCAGAGATGTGGAGAGGAGCACGGGTGCAAGGCCTAGCATCCTGTCCATTTACGTTAGCCCAGGGGAGACCACAAGTGACCTCGGGAAGAGCAGTACTGGGGGAGTACTGGGGAGGGGCTATCCGAGGTGGCCTGCTGGGTGGGGAGGAAGCTGGAGAGGAGACTGCCTGCCCTAGGGTGTTCTCCGCGGAGAGAGAGAGACTGACGCTACCACTCTTCTCTGCCTTCCAGCACACAGGTCTCTCCATCTGAAACAAACAGAAACCTGTGTTTCCTCGCTCTGCCCCAGCTGTTTTCTCAACTGGCAGATAATAACCCAGTGGGGAGGCTGTCTGTCCCCTGGCCCACCCAAGGTTCAGCGCTCTGGCGCCACCCTTTACCTGAGCAGAAGGTCAGGCTGGACTGGCCTGGCGCTTCCTCCTCCGCCAGCACCACCTCTGCCTGCTCCCCACTTCCTGCTTCCCTTCAAGGCCGAGTCTAATGACTAGTGTGGATCGGAGGCTCTTGGCAAACTGACCCCAGCCTCTGCTCCCAGGCTGGCCTCCTACTAACCCTCTCTGTGACTTGTTGGGACATCAGGAATTGGGGGAGGGGGGTGGGCGAAGGGGACCTTCCCAAAGACCCGGACTTTCCGCTGGGCAGAGTGACTTCTTGGCGCCCTCTCCTGCCCCTACTCGCGTGGGCGTGTCCACCCCACAAAGAGGCAGTGACCCGGCTTTGCCCCTGCGAGGGGACTCTGTCTCTGGTTTTGTGTCGGAGACTTCCATCCTGGTCAGAGGGGGAGGGTCCAACTTCACGACCTGTCCTTTTCGCACCTGGCGGTGCGGTGACTCCGTCCCTCGGGGCGGAGACTGACTCCGCCCGCCCCGCCCGGCGCGCCTGGCCCCACTCGAGGGCGGACCCGGCGTCGGCGCTGCGCTCCTGCAGCCGGCGAACCCAGCGCGGCGATGTCAGGGCCGGCGGGGGACAGGCCCGGGGCGGCCGAGACCCCGATCTTGGGCGCGCTGCGGGGCCACCGTGTCTATGCGCGCCGCTGGGTCTTCCTGCTGGTACTCAGCCTGCTCAGCTGCTCCAACGCCACGGTACGCGGGCGAGGGCTGGTTCGGGGCGGGGTGGGGGGTGCAGGGCACGGCCGAGGCCCCGACCCAGTCGGAGCCCCGGACCCGCCTCCCGCCAGGATCTGCGCGCTCCTCTCACCCTCCGGGGCCCCGGTGCGCCCAGGGCGCCTGTCTGCTCCAGGGCTCGGGTCTGCGGGGACTCCGACCGACCACCGACCGGACATTGGGACCACGGGGCTGGGCGGGGGAGTCGGCGACCTGAGCCAGCGGGTCCTGCAACCACGCGGATGTGGAGGCGCCGGGAAGGAGAGCCCCTTCTGTTGGCTGTGACTGCGCAGGGAGAAAAGGGGCAGGTGTCTGTCCTCGTGGCTGAGCCCAGGTCCTGAGACCTACGGTGGTTTTGAAAGGGTCCCTCTGCTGCGCCGGGACGGGCTAGAAGTCACTGCACAGCTGACAAGAGGTCCTCCAGTGGTCCCCCACTCCGCCTGGCATAGGCCTTCATAGTCTGGCTCCTGCCCTTCTGCTCCAGCCCCAACCCCTCAGGGCAGGTCAGGTCAGGGTCTGATCTGCCTACTTACCTGTGCTCAGGACACCCTCCTGGGTTTCTGACTCAGGTTTTTTTTGTTTTATTTTGTTTTGGTGAGGAAGATTGTCCCTGAGCTAACATCTGTTGCCAACCTTCCTCTTTTTGCTTGAGGAAGATTGTCCCTGAGCTAACATCTGTGCCAATCTTCCTCTATTTTGTGTGTGGGATGCCGCCACAGCATGGTGTGATGAGCAGTGCAGGTCTGTGCCTGGGATCTGAATCTGTGAACCCTGGGCCACCGAAGTGGAGCACACAAACTTAACCACTACGCCACCGGGCCGGCCTCCTGACTCAGTTTTGAGGTCCCTCACAGGAGGCCTTCCTTATCTGCCCCCCAGTCTCTCCATAGCTCACCAGCTGGGGTCCACAGTGACCTGTTACCTGTTCTAGAACTGTCCCCACTGTTGGCAGGGACTTAGCCATGTTCGTCATCACAACCTCTGAGATCAGGGGATCAGCCGGTGAGAACCAGGTCTGCCAGTTACCGAGGCCCAGTGGCCCCAACCTGCTTCTCCCCCAGGCTCAGCCCTGAGCCTGCAGTTGCTCTGCCCGGAGGCTTGGGCTCCTCTCTCCCCATCCCATCAGATACAGGTGGGCTCAGCGGGTGAACTTTTCTCCATCCTCCAGCCCCAGGCTGGGCCACCCCCATGTCCCTTGGACAGGCAACCACATGCACTTGAACAGAGGGAGGGCTTGGAGTCACCCTTCCCATACCTGATCCTGGCGTGGCTGCCTGCTCACGGGACCAGGCTGCCGTGCTGCCCCACACGGGGCTCCACTGGACCACCCGCGTCTCACCTCCCTGGTGCTGCCACCTCTGCCTCCCAAATGTGCCTGAAGGAACCTGTGTGTGATGACCCGGCCTCCCACAGAACCCCAGGGACTGGTTGGGCAGCATCTGGCCGCCATGTAGTCGTGTAATGCCAAGCCACAGTTGGCAGCAGGACTCACAGCTCAGGGAGGCACTGAGCGGCCGCGGGACAATCAAGGAGGAGGGATGGGGTGGGCAGGCATGGACAGTCCAGGCGGACAGCCTTGGGGGGGTTCTCAGGCAGCAGCCACTCTTCGACGTCATTCCAAACTTCTTGGGGCCTTTTTCTCCTTTCCTCCGTGGACGGATGTGGAGATCCAGCCCTGTGCCAGGACAGACAGCATCCATGGCCGGGGCCTGGGGTCTGCCGGGACTCCGGAGATCTCTGTTCTCCGCGGGACTAACCACTGTGGCTGGGCCCCAGGCCCCTGTGTCTGGACACTGGGAAGCTGGAACTGGCTTTGATTGCAGTGGTCTGAGGATGCAGGGCAGGGGTCTCCCTCGGCCTCTGGAGCTGCTTTGATAGGTCCTAGAGTGGACACGTGCCACGAATGGACTTGAGAAGTTTCTTGGACACTGAGGCAGTGTCGTGCTGCCCTCCCTTTTTATCCAGAAGTCATTGTGGAGCAAATAAGAATCTCACCAGGAATTGTTGTGACCCCTGCCTTGGTCACTGCAGTGAGCACTGACCATCAGGCTTACCTCTGCCAAGTTCACTGAGCTGCTCACTGGCTCTGTCTGCAGCCAGGTGACCAGGGCTCCCAGGTTCTAAGAGGGCAGCATGACGGGCAGGTGGAGCAGTGCTCAGAGTGAGGTCTGTGCAGCCCCAGAGTGGCTCAGGGAGACATCCCAGTGGTCTGGGTGAGAGCCAGCATGTGGGGTGGCTGCCAGCACACTCAAAGGGATGTGAGGGGCACCTGGCAGGGCTGGGAGCAGGTCAAAGGGGATTCTTGTGTCCTAGGGACAGATTGTCGTCTCCTTGCTTCCCGGCCACAAGCTCTGAGGAGGAACGAGGATGGGCGAGGCGGGCAGAAGGGCAGATTTGGGAAACAGACCCCACACTTTCTCTCTGCTGGATTGGGCCACGCAGGAAGCAGCTGGACCTGTGTGGGGGCTCTTTCTGAACTGGGAGATCTGTCCTCTGCTCTGTCCTGAAAAAAAGGAAGAAAAGGCAGCTGTTGCCCAAGCTCTCTGTCATGTGAGACTCTGCGGTCAGAGCTCTGTTGGGTCAGGAAGGCTGGATCTCACTGCCTCCACCAGGGAGGGTGTGGTGTGGGTCGTCTCAGCCCTGGAGTGATCCTGTGCTGTGATTTGTGACACCCTCGCCTTTATGCCCGGCCCTCCCCTGCCTCCTCCTGCGGTAAACCTTGGCAAGTGCCTCCTGTCCTCTTGGCCCGCCCGTCTTTCAGGGATGAGGCAGTGTCTCACCTCCTCCAGGAAGCCTTCCCCCTGACCCGGCTGCACTCGCTGTTTGCTGCGGGGTTGAGTCCCAGTACTGACCGTGCCTGTGGCTGGGAAACGCCACCTGCTTTGGGGAGGGTCTCACCTTCCAAACGCCTGGTCTCCCGTCGGGGGTTGGGCTGGCCACGGCAGGGCCGGCACATGGTCCAGGGGCTTCCCCTGGGACTCAGGCACTGAGTTTGCAGACAGGCTGGAGGTGCCTTTTGAGTCCCCTCCTGCCCCCCTGCCCCATGAAAGCTGCCCTTTTGCTGTCCCTTGCACTCGGCCCCTCCACAGCTCTGGGCCCACCCTGCCTCCTGCCCTTGTCCACCTGAGCGTCCACCACAGGCACTGAGTGTCTACTGAGTGTCCCCCCAAACATGCTCTTCTGCCTGGCCCACCTGGGCAAACTACACGTCCGTGGGACTGGGGGCCAGGGCTGCTGGCTGCCCTCACCCCGGCCCCCCTTCCTGCCCCCGTGCTCCATGTCCAGTCTAGGCCCCTGCCACACAGTGCCCCCCGGCACGGCGGACGTCCACCTCCTGCTGACAGCCCTCCTTGGACGGTCAGCCCTGGTGGAGCTCGCTGTCTGGCATGCTCGCACCAGGCTGTTGGCCTCCAACTGCCCCCAGCACCAGGCCTACAAAGACAGCGCTGGTCCGCAGCCTGGGCACCCTGACCCCCGGGCGCCATCCCAGGGGGTGACTGGGTGAAGACCCCAGCCCTTACAGGACTGCCGGGCACTTTCTCTCCCTCAGGCTGGCTTGCCACGCCCGGGACAACAGGTGGCTATGGGATCTATGGCGCCTGCCCTGGGGCTGACGCCAGTGTGTGTCCCACAGCTGTGGCTCAGCTTCGCGCCTGTGGCTGACAGGATCGTCCAGTACTTCCACCTCTCCACTGAGCAGATCAACTGGCTCTCGCTGGTCTACCTTGCAGTGTCCATCCCATTCGGCGTGGTGGCCATTTGGGTTCTGGACTTTGTCGGGCTCCGCTGGGCGGTGAGTCAGACTCCACACCAGGGCCCTCTGTGGGACGGAGCAGAGTCACCGAGTGTGGGCTAAAGAGCCACCGCCTCCTCTCCAGGCCAGGGTCCCCAGGCAGAGCCATTGGGGTGGTAGGGCGGAGGTTGGGGTGCTGGGAGGGGAGGCCGGGCTGGCCGGGCAGCGCTCCTGACCCCATCCCTGCAGACCATCCTGTGTGCATGGCTGAACTTTGCTGGGAGTGTGATCCGCAGCCTGTACTGCATGGACATCGGGACCCAGGACCCATTTGCCTTCCTCATGGGTGGGCAGAGCCTCTGTGCCCTGGCCCAGACCCTGGTCATCTTCTCTCCAGCCAAGCTGGCTGCCTTGTGGTTCCCCGAGCACCAGCGAGCCACAGCCAACATGATCGGCACCATGTGTGAGTTGCACTGATGGTCAGCTCCGGCTTAGTGCATGGGTCCCAGCATCTCTGCACTCTTAGCTCTCAGAGGGCAGAGGGCTCCACCTGTGGGCTGGGGACCAGGCCTGGCCACAACTGAGCTGACGCGTCTCCATCTGTCCATCCAGCAAACCCCCTGGGCATCCTGGTGGCCAACCTGCTGTCACCCGCCCTGGTGAAGAAGGAGGAGGATATCCCCTTAATGGTGAGGGAGCTCATGAGGCACACCCACACATGTGGGTGCATGTGCGTGTGTGTGTGTATGTTTATGTGTGGTATATGCACGTGTGTTTGTGTGATGTGTGCACGTGTCTGTGTGCACGTGTGTGCATGTATGGTGGGCTTGCACGTGCATGAATGTGTTCACACAAGTCAGAGTGTGCACCTGCCCCTCCCTGTGGCCACATGGGTGAGTACATTCGGTGCATGTGGGATTTCTCCGTGTGTGCAAGTACTGGGCACTTCTCAGTGTCAAGCGCGGCTCTGGGGACCAGGCTGTCGGGCACTTTCCCTCGTGGGGAGAGGCCTCCCTTGAGGTGAGAGGCTGGCTGGAGCAGGAGGAGGCGTTTGTGGGGAGGGAGACCAGGGACCAGCAGAGAAAGGCCCTAGGGTGGACTTGAGGTCAAGAGGTGGGAGCTGCAGCCAGAGGCCAGTGTGTCCACTGAGTAAGGGGAGGAGGAGGGGAGGGTCATCCCAGGTGGCAGGTGGTGCAGCACGTGGTTGCCTTTGGCGCAATGGAAGACCCACGGTGTCTAAGTAGGCGAGTGATTCAGTCTGGTCCAGAACAACCCGGAGACGAAGGATGTGGCCAGAGTGTCTGGGGGAGGGCTGGGGCTGTGGTCCAGAACAACCTAGAGACGAGGGGTGTGGCTGGAGTGTCTGGGGGAGGGCTGGGGGCTCTGGTCAGGTGGGAGAGCAGGGGCAGGCTTGAACTGAGGGTCTGGAGGTGCACTGAGGGACAAGGGGCTTCCAGCTGTGCAGCTGGGTGAGTGTTGGGGTCATTCACGGAGGCGGGAAGTGAGGTCCTGTTGGCAGTTGGATGAGTGAGTCTGGGGGAGGGTCGGGCTATGGCTGTCCCTGTGTCACTGTCACTGTGTCACTGTGTGTGGAAGTCATCCTTGGGCAATGTTTTGAAAGCTGGGGTTCCAAATGAAGCAAAGCAGAGCAGGCCCATCATAGGCCCTGGGGCTCACCAACGTACTCCTGGGGATGGAGAGTTGGGGCGGCCAGCCAGGGAGGCAGTGTGCCACCTGGAGCCCAGAGCAGCGTGTGGTGCCTGTGCATGTGTGCGTGTGTCCACCAGGGCCTGTGCATGTGCACACACACACACGTGTCCAGTAATGTATACCCACTCCCCAGCTGGGCATCTACATCATCCCTGCTGGCCTCGCCTGCCTGCTGGCCACTGCGTGCCTCTGGGAGAGCGTGCCCCCCACCCCGCCTTCTGCTGGGGCTGCCTGCTCCACCTCGGAGAAGTTCCTGGATGGGCTGAAGCTGGTCGGTACTGTGGGATCCCAGAGCTGGGGTGGATCTGGGGACCGAGGAGGATAAGGGGCAGGACAGGCCCTCTAGGAGCCCTTGGGTGTCCTGCTGGGGCTCCTGGGCTGAGCGGCCCCTTCCCCTGCAGCTTGTGCGGAACAAGGCCTACGTCATCCTGGCTGTGTGCTTCGGGGGTGGCATCGGCGTCTTCTCCAGCTTCTCAGCCCTTCTGGAACAGGTCCTCTGTGTGAAGGGCTACTCCAATGTGAGTGCTGGCCCTGCCCTGGGCCCCACCCCGCAGGCTGTCTGCCTCCCCCTCTCTCCCGCCTGTGGCCATGGAGTGGCCCAGGACCTCCCCAGGTGCTGCGGTTCCACAGCTAGACGGGGTGACCTCCTGTTGTTGTGGGCAGCATTGAGCCGCTGTGTGAACAGTCGTGTCAGATGCCAAACTTGGTCTGCAGACTGTGGGGTGGTGGCCTGGGGAGGGGGTGGTGCCCAGTGGTACCAGGACTTTTTGTGCTGTTTGTCATGGTCTTTCCCAATGACCCACCCAGGGCGGCTCCCATCTTGTGGGTGTCTGGGGAAGGGTCCTCGTCTGATGTTTGGAGATGCAGAGGAGAGGGCCTTGCTCTGCTCTAAGCGTCTCGGGCCGTGCCCTCTGCTGTCTGGCATCAGCCCTGGGTGTGGGGTTCGGGCTGGCATGTTCCCAGTTCTTCAGGGGCACATGGGCACTGAGGGGTGTCTGTAGCAACCAGGCCTTTCCCTTTACAAGTTGTTGAGTTCCTGGGGTGGAGGTGACACAGGGAAGGGGCACCTCCAGGGGAAGACATGCTACAACCCCCTGGCTCTATACACAGCCAGCGGTGCAGCCGAGCTTCCTGAGTCGTCCTGCCTGGGACTCAGGTGCTGCTCAGTGACCCTGTGTGGGCTCTCTGGTGACGGCGTACATCCTAAAGATGAGCGCCTCCTCCTGGGGCCCTGGTGGCACTATCCCCTGATGACCAGGTGCCCCCGGCCTCCTCTCCTCCTCCAGGAATTTGCGGGCTTCTGTGAGTCTCTCTTCATCGAATTTGGGGTGCTGGGGGCACTGGTTCTCAGCCTGTACGTGGACCGGACCAAGCATTTCACTGGAGCCCTCAAGATCGGCCTCTGTCTGACCTCCATGGTCAGTGTGGCCTTTGCCTTGGTGAGAGTCCCCTCAAGCCGAGACCACCCTGCAGGGGTAGGAGTGTGGTGCCCTGGGGCCAGGCAGCTGGCAGCTCAGCCGGAACAGACATCTAGATCGTCTTAGGCCCCGGCCCTGCCTGCTGGGTTGGTCTCCGGGTGGGATGGGCTCCCTGGTCCCCCAACTCCAAGTGCTGCTGAGATGGGGTGCTGGTGCAGGCCTGGCTGGGTCTGGTGGTCCAGGCTGCAGCATGTCTGACTGCTGCCCCATCCCTCTGTGTGGCTTGCTGCTCCCAGGTGTCCCAACTTCAGGGACAGACTGTTGCTCTGGCTGTCATCTGCTCACTGTTTGGGCTCTTTGGCTTCTCTGTGGCACCCGTAGCGATGGAGCTGGCGGTCGAGTGTTCCTTCCCAGTGGGTGAGGGTGCGGCCGCGGGCCTGATCTTCGTGCTGGGGTGAGTGTCTGTCCCCCTGCCACTTCCCTGGGGACCCCAGAGACCCTCCCCTCGCCCACCCCAGGCCACACAGTGAGTGACTCTGTGTGGGCTGCTCTGTCAGGGGCCAACATGTTCTGAGCACTCATGAAGGCTTGGCCTGGCCGCTGGGGCCTGCCCTGACCGGAGCAGTGCACTGTCCTCAGAATGACCGCTGGCCCTGTGGGCGGTAAGAAGTGCCCAGGGCAGGGCTGAGGGCCTCGTGGCTGTCCAGGCAGGCCGAGGGTGTGCTCATCATGGTGCTGCTGACAGCCCTGACCGTGCGTCGTGCAGAGCCGTCCTTCTCCACCTGCCAGGATG
The DNA here is from genome assembly GCF_020826845.1 of Diceros bicornis minor. Classification (NCBI taxonomy): domain Eukaryota; kingdom Metazoa; phylum Chordata; class Mammalia; order Perissodactyla; family Rhinocerotidae; genus Diceros; species Diceros bicornis. Next base: position 128,702 of record NC_080747.1, on the reverse strand, counting down.
GCCAGGGCCCACTGGACTGGAAGGGTGAGTGCCCGGACCGCGGGAACCCTCGAGAGCACTGGCGAGGAGGTCAGGGCCTGGCTGCCCCCTGACCCTGGCTCCAGCTCTGGGAACCTCCCCTCCACGGGCCCTTTTTTCTTGGTGCCTTTTGCTCACCTTGATGGGCAGGTGCAGGGCACCCATGGGGCAAGGGCAGGATGGAGTCAGAGGTCGACAGCCAGAGCCCCTGGGCTCAGCATGGAGGGAGCAGCCCTGAGGCCTTGACAAAAGCCAGCCTCTAAACCCCCTGTGTGAGTCGTTTTAAAATGAGATCAGAGAAAGAGAGAGAGAGCGAGAGAGACAGAAGGAGAGACAGAGAGAGAGAGAGATAGAAGGAGAGACAAAGAGAGACAGAGACACAGGGACACAGAGAGAGAGAGAGACAGAGATAGAGAGAGAGAGACAAGAGAGACAGAGAAAGACAGAGACACGGAGAGAGACAGACACAGAGAGACAGAGAGAGACAGAGAGAATGAGAGAGAGAGAGACAGAGAGCCACAGAGATACAGAGACACAGAGAGACAAAGAGAGAGAGAGAGAGACAGAAGGAGACAGAGACACAGAGACCAGAGAGAGACAGAGAAGGAGAGACAGAGGGGGAATCGCGAGTGGGGATGGCCACCAGAGAGGTGGTGCTGCACGCCCACGACCCGAGACCCGGTGCAGTGACCTTGGAGTTCATAGCTGGGTCTGTGAACATGCCCTTGGGGCCTGTTGGGGCTGGGCTGGGATCTGTTTCCGGGGTCACTCTGTAGTTGTGGTTAGTGGGGTCTGTGGCCACCCCGGGTCCTGTACGGGGAGTTCTGGTTCTTGGGCGAGCCTCGGGGCAGAACTGGGCTGTTTCTCCCCAGTGTCCGTGCTGCTGATGGCTGGTCTGTGCACCCTCTTCACCTGCTTTTTGGTGTTCTTCTTCCATACCCCGTACCGGCGCCTGGAGGCCGAGGCCAGCGCTAGCCCCTCCATCCAGGAGGACGTGTGCCCGGCAGTCGAGGACCACACACCCCACCTGGCAGCCATGCCTGAGGCTCTGCGTTGGGACCCCATGACCCCCAGCACAGATGCTGCAGGAAGCTCAGGGGCAGCTCATTCCTAGAGCCTGCTCTCCTGACCCTGCCTTCCTCCTCCTGGGAGCCCCGAGCCCCCAGAACCCCCAGGATTTGCAGAGAAGTCACAAGAGATCCAGCAGAGGTCCAGAGGCCAAGGGAGCAGTTGGTCTGTCGAGAAGACGCCTGGGGACGTGAAGGGGAGGCCGGGAGAGGCCGGCCCTGGTCATCTCGGCTGTGCCAGCATGGCTGAGCCTGGGACAGGGTGTCAGCATCCTGCAGATGCCACAAGGACTTGGGGTCCTCGGCACACCCATGGCATGGCAGAGTGGCCCAGGAGGACCTTATGGCTGTAGCAAGAAGAGCTGCTGCTGTGTGGACAAGCAGCCACTGACCAGGCAGGATGCCCCAGTGGTCAGGCCAGACCCAGGGTGGCAAGTGCAGGGGCAGTGTATGGGGGGGTATGAGGGGCATGGGCTGAGGGGGAGCTGGATGGGTTGAGGGTCCTGAGGGCCCCCAGCATGGATGAGTCTGGAGTGGACAGGTGGAGGAAGGCCTTCCTTGAAGGAGCCCATCCCAGAGCGTCTCTCAACCTCTGCTGACCACTGAGTGACCAGACCCCCAGCCTGGGTGCTAGGACAGGTGTGGGGGGCAGGTGGGGCCAGGCTGGGCTGGGAGGGTGAAGCAGATGGAGGGCCCCAGAGGCAGACACTCACCCTGCAGACCCTCCCACTCCCAGGTGGACACCTCCTCCTCCCCCCACAGATACTCGCAGGCAGGTTTGTGGGTTCATGTTTATTGAACTGGCCGCAGCCCAGGTGGGGGCGGGGGACACCCCTCACTCCTTCTCCTCCCCGTGGGTGATCACGTAGCTCAGTGCCTTGTAGTCCAGGCTGCCCATAGCATCCACGGTCGCAAACTGGAACATCTGGTTGACCTATGAGCAGGTTTGATGGGGGAGTCAGGCCCAGGCAAGAGGGAGGGAGCAAAAGGGTCCCCAAGGTGGCAGCTGGCAAGTGAATTACAGGCCCTGAACTCCAGCCGGCTCCAGCCTTGTTTCTGTGCTTGGGGAGGAGAGGGGGGCACTGCAGGGCAAGGGGTGGGCTGGGGCTCAGCCACTTGGCGTCCCCCTCACCTGAGGGCCATGCATGTCCTTCACGGAGGGCTCTGGGAGAGCAAAGGCAGTGGGTGGGGGCCGAGAGGGCCAAACCTCTTCAGCGGTCATCTTGTCGGCCTGTGACATCAGCAGCCGCTTGATGCTGAGGACAAGGAGCGGGGAGCCCAGTTAGGCTTCTCTCAAGAGCTGGAGGGGCCGCCCAGGGAGCCCTATGACCAGTCAGTCAGTCCACACTGTCTGCTGCTCACAGCGCAGGTGCCCAGGGAGGCCTGTGACCGGTCAGTCCACACCGTCTGCTGCTCACAGTGCAGGTGCCCAGGGAGCCTTGCCTGACTTGCACACTCAGGGGTCCCTATACCTGGGGGGCTCTGCCCAGGGGGGTGGAGACTGAGGGAGATTAGAGGCAAGTGTCTGGCACAGCAAATATGCCCCTTCCCAGGGCTTGGTCGAAGTAGCCCCAAAGGGGCTAAAGTCCCAGTGATGTCTGAGTGGCAGTCACCACCCAGGTCACTGGGAGCCGGGCTGTGCGTGGGCAGGACTGGTTTTGCCCTTGGTTACCCTGAGGGACTTCAGGATCTGGGGGTGACTGCTCAAGTCCCGGAAGCTGGGGGTGGGCTTGCTGTCCCTCAGACGTGGGGAGATGCCCCAGGTGTTACAGCCACACTCACTAGTCCTTGTTGACGTTGCCCTTGCCGTCGGGGTCCAGCATCTTGAAGGCGTTTAGGATGGTCTCCTCGGTGTCCGTACCAAGGGCGTTTAGGGCCCCAGGCCAGCTCCCTGCCGCCCGGGCTTTGCCTCTGTGCACGCCGTGCCCTCAGCCAGAATGGCCTCCTGCTCCTGAGCACCTCGGAGCCCCTGGAGCCCCTGCCCTGGGGGACTATTCTCAGGGTCCCCAGGGTCCTGCCAGGCCCAGAGCTGGGGTGAGTGCTCAGCGAGTGAGGGACAGAGGCCACCACCAGTAGGAGACAGGAGGTGGCCCCACAGGTATGGGACCAGAATGCCAGGTCCTAGGGCTTTTCAAGAGATCGAAAATTTGGATTTTTCTTTGAAACGTCTGGATTTCTAAGTGTTAGGAGCTAACTACAGACACACACACACACACACACACACACACACACACACACGCACTATGTTGGCACACCGGCCTGCGCTCACCGCTCAGCTTCTCCCCAAACATGTTCAGGAACATGGTGAAGTTGTGGGCCCCAAGGCCTCCTTGAGCATGACATCCAGCTCATCGTCCTTGATGTTGATTTTGCCTGTCACAGACGCGGGGGTCACTGGGCAGGAATGTCACCCAGCCGTCCTTGTTGACTTGTCCACTGTCCCCACGGGCAGGTGCCCCACAGGACCGCCCATCTTCGTTGTTCTCCAGGTGACCCCAGAATAAATGGGGTGTCGGTGGGGAGGGCAGTGGGCCAGGCTGTACTGCGCCCAGGAAAGGACCAGCCTTCGGCTCCTCAGAGGAGCACGAGGGGCCTCCATACCTCGCCCAGCTCTGTTCCTGGGCCTCCTTACTGTGTCTGGGGGCAGGAGGGCAGGCCTCTCCCATGCAATTGTGTCCCATCTCCCATGCAATTGTGTCCCTTGGGGCATCACCACACCCACCCCCAAGCCCTGGTCCCAGCCTCCCTGCTCCAGGACGCCCATGCTGGGCTGTGCCACCACTCCCGTCTTGCCCTGGTGCTGTCCTCTGCCAGCCCTGATCAAACTGGAGGGCAGTTTCTCCTCGGGCGAGGCCCGGCCCACCTCCTCACAGCCTGCAGGACCTCAGATCAGGCTTGAAGGCTGAGGAGCAGAGCCAGGCTCTCAGGCTGGACGACATTCCGCAGTGGGCTCTGGCGGAGTTCTGCCCGGGGCACCTACCCAGGGAGGCGTAGGTGTCCTTCACATCCTCCTTGTCGATGAAGCCATCTCGGTTCTGATCCATTAGTGTGAACGCCTGGAACTGAGGCCAGGGTCACGGGGCTGCTGGCCCGCCGCACCTCGTGAGGACAGGCGCCCACTCTTACTGGCTCTGGGGCAAGGCTCACGCGGGGTCTTCTGGTCACTTGCGTGACGATTCCCAGGGGACCCCTCGGGCAGGAGCGTCTGGGTGGAGGGTTCCCGGGACAAGGGCAGAGCCTTACCTCCTTGAACTCCTGGATCTGGGTCTGCTCCAAGTTGGAAAAGACGTTGAAAGATGCCCGAAGAGCCCCTGCTTGCTTCTTCTTGGTCTTCCTTCTGGCCTGAGATGAGAACACCGAGGCTGAGGGTCCCCCAGGCTGGCTGGGGCTCTCCTTGGGGGGCACCCAGGTGTTTTGGGAGGCTTAACGAAGAGGATGGGTGGACGAGGCACTTGGGCTCCAGGGTTCCTGGGCTGTGTCCCGGGCTGGGGCAGCTGCAGGTGCTTGGCGTGGGCACAGGGAGCCTGAGAGGCCCTTCAGAGCAATGCCCAGGCCTCATCCTGAACTGTGCGCTGCTCGGTCTGTGGTCTAGCCAGGAGTCAACTGGGCCTCTGAGTGTCCGGGGAGCAAATGGACTGTGCAGGCGGCCAGCAGGCAGGTGGGCTTGTTCCTGGGATCCCGCCAGGACCCCCATCTTTCGGCCCCAGATTGTCACCGGGGCAGCCATGGGCACTTATCTCCCTTCCCCCCAGCACACACACACCCTCACACATATACACAAACTCAGCTTGTGTGCATGCACACTCAGGCAAAACATACACATGCACGTGGCACATGTGCACACACATTCATCCACACAGTCACACGTGCACATACATGCACATACACATGAAAGCATATGTGCACACTCATGCCCACACACGTGTGCACATGTAACACACTCACCATGCCTGGGTCTGCCTGATGCGATGGTCTCTGCCCTCCCTGCCCGTGTCGCTTGTCTTAAGCTCCTGCCCAGTCCCCCGGGACAGTTCAGACTCCGGCTGCCACTCCCTAAAAGGACAGGCTCAGGGCCTCCGGGGGACCCGACAACTGCAGAGTGAGCTTTGGCAGCCAGCAGTGACTCAGAGGCCCCCCTCCTCCCCACCCAGCAGGGTCCCCAGCCTCCCAGGCACCTCTTCACCTGCCCCCACCCTGGAGCCTACATTCTCCTGGATTCTGTGAATCTCCAAGGCCTCCTGCACGTGGGCCGAGGGCCTGGGGGGCTGCAGGAGCCAGAGGGAGCGGTGCCTCTCCCAGATTTGCACAAAGTCCCTGTGAGGGGCCCTGGCGGCCAGTCACCAAGCATTCCCCCAGCATGTTCTGTGTGCCCTTGCCTCCCTGCCTCAGTGGCAGAGAAGTCCCAGAGGCCCCAACCCCGGCCCTGGGGCCACCCTTCCTGTCCCCATGTCTGGGAGCTCCTTGCCTGGCACATGGGAGGATAACATTTCTGGGATGGAGGGCCGCACAGATGGGCCGGGCTGGGGACAGCACTCAGCCAGGTCTTCCCACTACACTGTGGCCCCATGGGCAGTCTGGGGACCCGGCCCAAGTGCCTGTTGGTGGTGCCCAAGGTCGAAGGTCACCAGAGTCAGGCTGGATGCCCTGGTCCCTGGTGGAGGGAGTGCAGGGCTGGGGGCAGGAAAGGGTGGGGTCTGTAGGCCAAGCTCGGGCTAGAGCGAAGTGGGCAGGCAGGACTCTGCAGTTTCACACCTGCAGAACGAGCCCTCAGGGCCCGGGGGGCCAGCCCCAGGGATGAGGGGGTCAGGCTGGGTGGGGTCCCTCGGGCACATCTCTGAGCCACGTGGTATTTGCTGCAGAGGTGGCTGCAAGTGTCACAGGGGACCTGCCACAGGGGGCACACCTTGGGCCACATGGTGCCCCTGAGGGGCTGCCACACGCTATCTCAGGGCCAGCTCACCAGGGCTGGCCACAGAGCTCGGGGAGATGGGTGGCAACTCTGAGGGAGACAGAGTATCCCGCAGGTGTGAGCCCCCGAAAAGCAAAAGGCAGCAGAATTGAGAGTGAGGTACTGTCTGGGGCTTCAGCAGTCCCTTACGCACAAGTCGAGGTGGACCTTGGAGCCTGGGACTGCAGGGTCCTGAAGCAGGAGTCAGGGAGACCAAGGGAGCAGGCTCTGCTGGGTGGTCCTCCCAGGAAGACCCCAGCCCTCTCTGCCAGAGAAGATCCTGGGGTGAGGAAGCTCTTGCTCTGCTGGGGTCTGGGCCTGGGAGTTGGGGGTGGCTGGAGGGGGCAGCCAAGCCAGTGTGGTCCCAGGAAGGGGCTTTGTGAGTCCAGAGGGGCCAACCATGGCCACCCCCTCCCTGGGTGAGGGGCCTGGGGGCAAGCGGCCTGGGGACAAGAGGGCCTAGGGGCACGGGGCCTGCCTTGCGGGCCTGGGGACAAGGGGTTGGGGGGAAAGGACAAGGGGGCCTGGGGGAAAGGGGGCCTGGGGACATGGGGCCCTGGGGACAAGGGGTCTAGGGGCACAGGGAGCCTGGGGGCATCGGGGCTGGGGACAAGAGGGCCTAGGGGCACAGGGCCTGACTTGGGGGCCTGGGGACAAGGGGCCCCAGGGCAAGGGCGCTGGCCTGCACTCCTGTCACACTTAGTGCTGGGACCCCAGATTCCCTGCCCAGGGCCTCGGGCCCCTTCCCGGCCGTCCTCAGGGCTGACCGGCCGGTGCGCTCCTGGACAGCCTTGGGCGGGGTGGGGCCACGCTCCAGGTTGCAGGTTGGGGCTCCGTCCCGTCCCCGACTTCCCGCTGTGAGCGGACAACCTCCAGGGCAAGAGCACAGAGCGCACTCTCGTCTGCACGTGGTAAGCTTGACTCATACTTTTCACTTATTCAGACCTACGGTGCTTGGGCCTCGATGTGCGCTCACTCTGGGCCGAGAACATCAGGGGTCGCGGGGTGGACCCGGCGGAGCGGCCGGGGTCGCACACCAGGATAACCACCCCGCACCGTCCAGCCATCGCGCATGCGCAGCCGGTCCCGAGGCGCGCGCCGCGGACCTCACGCGCGCCTGGTGACGTCACCCCTGAGCGGGCGGGCGCCGTTCGCCCCTCTGTCCGCCAGAGGGCGCCGCCCCACAGCCGCTCTTCCGACAGCGCCTGCGCTAGCCCGAGTACGCTTTTGCGTCTCCACGGCTTCCCGGGCCCTTGCGGCGTCCTCGGCCCTGGACTGTGCTTCCGGTGCGAAGGTCACGGACAAGATGGTGCCCCCGGTGCAGGTCTCTCCGCTCATCAAGGTGAACCAGGCTTCGTAAGCGCCGCCGGGTGCTCGGCTCCGCATGGGGCTCGTGTGTGCGACCCCCAGAGCCCGCGACCCTCATCCCGTCCTCTGCCCTCCTCCCCCATTCTCCCGGAGCCCGCGACCCTCACCGGGTCCTCCGGCCCCCTCCCCCATCCTCCCGGAGCCCGCGACCCTCACCCCGTTCTCCGGCTCCCTCCCCCATCTTCGCGGAGTCCGCGACCCTCACCGGGTCCTCCGCCCCCCTCCCCCATCCTCCCGGAGCCCGCGACCCTCACCCCGTCCTCCGGCCCCCTCCCCCATTTTCCCGCGCCTCTCACCCCCGCCCCTCTGACCGGCTTTTCCCCGCAGCTCGGCCGCTACTCCGCCCTGTTCCTCGGCGTCGCCTACGGAGCCAAGCGCTACAGTGAGTGACCGCTGTCCCCGCCGACCGGGCGGCGCTTGGGGCTTTTCGAGCCTGTTCGGCCTCCCCGGGCCCCCAGTAAACCCCAGCGAAGTAAACGCGCCAAGGACGAGAAAGGGGGGGCTTGACCGCTGAGCGCGGCCTGGGCAGAGGTGCATTAGCTTGGGCAGGGGTGCATTATCTCAGGTGTGCATTAACTCGAGCAGGGATGTATTAGCTCAGGCAGGGGTGCACTATCTCAGGTGTGCATTAGCTCGGGCAGGGGTGCATTAGCTCAGGTGTGCATTAGCTTGGGCAGGGGTGCGTTATCTCAGGTGTGCGTTAGCTCGGGCAGGGGTGTACTATTTCAGGTGTGCATTAGCTCGGGCACGGGTGCATTAGCTCAGGTGTGCATTACCTCGGGCAGGGGTGCATTATCTCAGGTGTGCATTAGTTCGAGCAGGGATGCATTATCTCAGGTGTGCATTAGTTCAGGCAGGGATGCATTATCTCAGGTGTGCATTAGCTCAGCCAGGGGTGCATTAGCTCGGGCAGGGGTGCATTAGTTCAGGTGTGCATTAGCTTGGGCAGGGGTGCATTATCTCAGGTGTGCATTAGTTCTGGCAGAGGTGCATTAGCTCGGCCAGGGGTGCATTAGCTCAGGTGTGCATTAACTCAGGTAGGGGTGTACTATTTTAGGTGTGCATTAGCTCAGGCAGGGGTGCATTAGCTCAGGTGTGCATTAGCTCGGGCAGGGGTGCATTATCTCAGGTGTGCATTAGCTTGGGCAGGGGTGTATTATCTCAGGTGTGCATTAACTCGGACAGAGGTGCATTAGCTCGGGCAGGGGTGCATTAGCTGAGGTGTGCATTAACTTCGGCAGGGGTGTACTGTCTCAGGTGTGAGCTTGGGCAGGGGTGCATTAGCTCAGGTGTGCATTAGCTCAGGTGGGTGTGCAGGTGGCAAGGACCCAAAGTATGTTCTGCTGCTGGACACTGCCCAGGGAACTGGAAAACTCAGTTCTTCTTGAAAACTGGAGCCCAGTGGGTGCTGGAGTGGTGCGGCGTGACCCGAGCAGCCCTTGTGGCACAGAGGCTGAAGCGAGGAAGGGCGTGTGGTGCAGGGCGCCTGGTGGCAGCGGGGACCCCATAGCTGCCCTCTGGGTCGGGCTCTCTGTTGAGGGGTGAAGGTCAGGCTTCCACCTCCATCGAGGTGAAGGAGAGGAAACAGGTGCGTCTGGCGTTCACAGTGCACCTGAAGGTAGCTTTGCGTGTGGACTAAGTTCCTTTTATGTGGTGTTTCAGTGAAGAAGTTAATTGCAAGTATCTCCCCCTCCCCTTCTGCTTTCCTCAAACAGGTTACCTGAAACCTCGGGCCGAAGAGGAAAGGCGGATAGCAGCTGAGGAGAAGAAGCAGCAGGATGAGCTGAAACGGATCCAGAGAGAATTGGCAGAAGGTACCCCTGTTACTGACTCTTATGGATTTGTTCTCCATCTAGATCTTCAGAAACAGCTGCCCTGAGCGAGCCCCATAGTGGACGGAGGGGCGGCCTCCCTTCATCCAGGACTGGTCCCATGGGGCCTCGGGGGGGAGGGGAGCAGAATCATGGATGATGGGGGGACACGGTGACACCTTGCCTCTGGTGAGGCCCAGGCATACTTTCCCCCCTGACTGCCATGGCAAGTTCCAGTCACAGGAGCAGGGACAAGGACGACCATGGATGAGGGTTGAAGGAGAGCACGGTGAGGCTCCCCTGGAATTAGACACTGGGTCCTTGTGGATCGCCTGAGCATGAAATGACGAGTGTTTCCTCTAACCTTTCAGCCCAAGACGACAGCATCCTCAAGTGAGCCCTTCTCTCTCCTGGAGCAGTGTGGACGAATAAAGCTTTCTGCATGTTGATGCTGTGGCCCTCTTTACTGTCTTACTTGTCCGATTTCTGGACTCAAGCTCAGTGTTGTACTCTGTCCTCCTTGGTTTATGTCGGGTAGGGATGGGGAGGGGGTTTCAGAAGAACCAGTCACCCGTCACAGAGCCAGGATGCAGTGCACAAACAGGGCAGGAAGCACAGAAACTGTGTCACCTGTTCTCTGGGGTGTCCAGGTGAGGATCCCCAAAGAGTGCAGTTTGTAATGGAGATACAGCTGGCCTGGGCGACACGGGTGCTGCTTGGTCTTCTCTCCTCTGAGCCCTGACCCAGACCCCTGGATGAACAGGGCAGGGAGTGGGCAGTGCAAATGTTGGTGGCTGGGGGTGGCCTGGTGCCCTTACAGTTGGGACCTGGATCGCCATCCCCTTCACGAATCTTCCCCTTGACCCCATGGAGGGGACGTGGCCTCCTGAGGACCAGGCTGGAGTCTGCATAAGCTGTTCAGGGGTTTGGGTCTGAGGTGCCTGAGCAGACAGCCTGTTCCGCCCCTCCTGGCTGTGCTCTTTTAACCCCTGACGCCTGGTGTTGGAATATTGCTCTTTCCCGGCTTATGCCTTGAGCAGATTTCCTGGGCTTTGAGCCCCAGTTCATTGGTAAAATAAGTTCATTTGCAAATAAGAAGAGCAGAAGCAGCATAGGAGCACTTCAGAGCCCTGTTTGTGGTTCAGGTGAGGTTTGGGTGAGCCTCAGGTGAGGGTGGGCTCCTCCTGAGGGGGTGGGATCCAGTTGAGAGCAGATGGCTGGTGCTGAGCCCCTCTGGGAACCTGGACGAGCCCCTGCCTCCATCATAGGCCCCTGTCACTGACTGCTGAGATGGAAAAACAGCCCCTCCTTCCTGTGAGCAATGGCTGTGGGGCGTGTCTACCCCCCGGGAGCTCTAGGAGAGGGCCTAGGTGGCAGCCCAATTGGCCTTACAGCCAGCGGCCTAAACCTGCAGCTGGGAGGGGTCTCTCAGTCTCAGGAACAAATGCTCTGGAGCGCACACTACCTGTTAACAAAGTCCTTAATTTCTGCCAGATGATTAGTACCCGGTTTGGGTCTGACTGTGCCTATCCTCCTGGCTCACAGACAGTAAGGCATTGGAGGTGTGTGGTTGCTGTCGGATGGGAACGCTCGGTTGTGAACTTGGGCAGAAGACGGGTGTTTGCATAAGGCCCACCCAGTCTGGGTCTGTGTGTCTGGTTCAGAGCAGCTCCACTCAGACCATCTACTGCAGATTACTGCTGCACTGATCACTGAAGTCTGATTGCTGCTCTACTCATGGCCTTGATCTTTCTGGCAGGGTTTTCCAATGGGTCATATGCCATGTACCCTCCACTGTAGTTTACGCCACGTGAAAAAAGGGCAACTTGTTTTCTTGTTATTTTATTCTAAACTTCTGGTCATAAGTTTTTTCCTAAACCGGAGGGAAAGCAGCATCTATGTATCCCTCTCTCTACTCATATACACATAAACCCATGTGCAGTTGTGAAGATTCCACCCAGTGCTTTCAGACACAGTTCACAGACCCTTTTCAGAGTTCTCGGTGGTGTTACTATGTATCCAAGAGATGGATGAGCGTAAGGTAGGCTACACTGTGCAAGTTATTCACAGTTGGCTTTAGTTTATAAAAACACAAACTTTAAAAAAATTCAAAACATCCAAAATTGTCTTCAGTCATTTTCTTGGGCTTCTTAACCTCTCGTACCACATGGTTAGAGGCACAGTCCCAGCGGGTGTAGGGGCCGGGGAGCTGTGGGACCCCACTGACTGGCTCACAGGATGCAGCAGGTGGAAGACTTGGGTGCTGGGCCACCATTGCACATTTCTGTGCCCGCTGCATGAGAAGACACGAGGGTGAGTGAGAACCGTGTGGACAGTGGCCTGGCTCCCCCATTTCTGCTGTGTCCTGTACCAGCCCCGAGGAGGAAGGGCAGAGCGTGGGTCTGTGGTCAGCTTAAGCTGATTAGCTGTGGCTAAGCCTTTCTTATCTTAGCCTGGTGACGCTTTCAGTGCTGGCCTCCCACAACCTGAAACCGTCTTGTTTACCTTGGTTCCCTCCCCATAGTGGGGACCTGGAGGGAACAGCAACAAAAGTCCCTGAGCTGAGGTGGCCGAGCACAGGGAATACCAAGGCAAAGGAAACAAAAGCTCTGACACAGCACAGGGAAAGGGCATGCACACCTGACTCTTCCCTCTTAGCTCACTTGTCTTTTTTAGGTCTGCTGTTTTGTTTCTGAGGGTGGCATGGAAGTATAGGTAGATTTTTTGAGTTGCTTAGGAGGGAACTGCTGCTTGATGGTGGACCAGAAGAGCTGCTAAGAGGTCATGATATTTCAACTGGGCTTTCCTCCCCTTTATAAAAGAAGTAACACTAGATTTGTTACTTCCTTAGAGAAAACGAGAGTGCCCGGCTAGGAGCAAGAGGAAATCCTTGTAGTCGAGCATGCGAGCTACATTGAATTAGCAGGGCCGGCTCTACGGGATGGGCCTCCCCACCTGCCTCCTCAGGGAGGAATCTGAGGGCGCCAACCACAGGCCCGTGGGAAACCTGCCTCTTCTCCAAATTTAACTCGGTTGCTTGATTCTGCCTCTTCACACACTTTGACTTGGGGATTAGCTACGTGCCAGCCCCCCGCCCCCTGCAGGCCGTGGCAGGAGCGGAACCCAGACCTTTCTTGGCCCCTGTTCTCTCCTCCTGCTTCTCCTCCAGGGCCTTCACTTTCGCCTCGTACTCGTCAGCTAGGGCCTTCCACTCCTTCCTGTTGTTCTGCAGTCGGTTGAACATGGGCAGGATCTCCTCGTGGAAACGGGAAAACTCCTGGAAAGGGAATCAAGTCAGACCACACCTCCCACAGCTCCTGGGCGGGCTGGGATGGGGGCTTCCCCAGGGGGAGAACCGTGAGGGGGCCCGCCTGGCGGGAGGAGGGAGGACCACTGAGATGTCACTTTCCCAGGAAAGCCTTGAAGATGGAGGGGGCTCAGAGTCTGTGTTCTTGACGTTAGAACGGGGAGCTGTGGGTGTGAAGGCTCGTGACACAGACGGTCTTAGTGGAACAGAGTGCAAAGTAACTGCAGAAGATGAGTCCCTGGCAGACGGGTAGGCAGGCTCGGTGGACATGCAGGTCCTGTGGCTCCTTCTCCTGTCTCTCCCACACAGCAGACTTCACGGTGCGCATGCTCACACGCTCCCACATGCACATGCACGCACGTGCTCACACATGCATGCATGCACGTGCTCACATGTGAACACACCCTCACACATGCACATGCTCACGCACACACCCACACATGCTCACACACATGCTCACACATGTACACGCACGCACATGCTCACATGGACACATGCACACACACGTGCATGCACACATGCTCACATGCACACATGCGCACACGCACACACACACCAGCTGTGGATCGTGTGGATGCAGCTGGGGAAGGCAGTGGGAGGGGAGCCCCACGGTGGGTTAGGGTTACGGTTAGGGTTAGGGGCCGTGCTCCTCCCCAGCACCTGCAGCCCTGTGGCGGAAGCAGGAAAGGGAGCCGGTGTTTCAGTAAAGGGAAGTGCGAGTGGCCTCAGGGGCCGAGGCGGGGAGTGGATGGGCCCAGTCAGCGATGACTTCACTCAGAACCAGTCCACCTCCTCCTTGGAGTGTGGGGTTGGCCCCTGCAGCCCCCGCTGCCCCTGCCACCAGAGTGAGTGGAGCCCGTGGATGTGTTGGGTGGCACTGGGAAGGGCTCTGCAGTCAGACCCCCTCACTTGCTGGCCAGTCCCCTGAGCTGTGACATCACAGCCCCTGCCCCGTGCCTCGTCATGGTGTCCCATGGTCACTCGTCAGTTGTGCAACATGCATGTGCTGGATGGGGCACACCCAGCTGTGACAGGTGGGCCCATCCCCATCCTCCCAGAGTGCATAGACACCGAGCAAGTGCACCTGCAGATAAATCGAAGTCAGTGCCCCAAAAAACAATGTGCAGGCCATGGGGGGGGGTGCGCCCTAGATGGGGTTTGGGGAGGGGACATTTGAGGTGAGACCTCAAGGTGGGGGGAGGATGTTCCCAGAGGGAGAGAGCCTGGTGGGAAAGCACCTCGACCGGGCGAGGGCGGGGGTGGGCGAGGACTCCCTTGGGGTGACACTGAGGTTTCCAGATTTTAAGTGCAGATGTGAGGAGAATGGGGGCCAGGGCGGCACTGGGCAATCAGGTGGCCCCACACCAGCGGCCTCCTCCTCCGAACCCTGTTCACCTTGTACACGAACGTGCACACGAAGTCGATGAAGCCAACCTGCAGTTTGGGGAGTTCGGCTGCCTTGTTCCGGTCCATCATCGGCTTATGGGGGGAGCAGAGACACAGTGAGGTGCTGGTGGCCGGTGTGCCCGACAACTCCTCTGAGCCCCCACGACCCTTGGGTCCCGCCCCAGCTAGGTGAGCATGTCCATGGACACAGACTGAGCAGCGGCTACTGGATGACGGTACAGCCCCTGGCTCTGGGACCAGTCTGCCTTGATAGACACTGGCCCTTGGAAGGGGAAATCCAGGACGCCCCGTGCCCCTCTGAGCCATCGGGCTTGGTTCCGGGGCAGCCCAGTCAGCGTCCATGGTGCTGGCTCGTCGCATGTCCTCTGGGCTCCCAGGGAGCTGCGCTAGGGATCCTTGGGCTCAGGCCAGGTCAGCCCTGGCTGGAGCTCTGCCAGCCCCTTCCTCCAGCCAACCCCTCCGGGACCTATCCATGGTGCTGACCCTAGACCTGGTGCGTGCTCCTGTGGGGCAAACCCCAGATGTGCTTGGAGGAGCTGTCCTCGGTGTCCACAGACTTCAGACCCCCAGCTACCTCCTGTCAGTCTCTCCTTCACAGTGAGCCACCCTCCCAGCACTGGTGTGGTGAGGGTGAGCCATGCAGGACCCTAGAGGCCTGGCCCAGAGGGGACAAATGAGCTGCCTGCCCTTCCCCCCAAAGAGTTTGCTGGTTGGTCAGGGATCATTTCCTGCTTCTGGATCTGGCCCCAAAGCCTTCTCCACCCTGCGTTCAGAGAGTTATACATTGACTGGCGTTGACTGTGACACAAACTCTCTCTCCACCTCTTCCACATGTTGTTGGACAGCGCTATGCTCTCCTTGTCCCCTTGGGATCCTGACCCCACACTGCTGACCTGAAGATCCCAGCACTGTCCATCTGCCACCCTGTGGGCCCCTGGACTCTAGTCACTGGCTTCCTCTGGCCCTTCACTCTCCCTGTGGGCCAGGCCTGCTCCGCCTGGGGCTTCCTGGAGCAGCTTATGGCCCAGCTGGGGTTCACCATGCAGCCGCCTGGGCCCATGGAGGCTCTTGGTTATGAGCCACAGCCTGGTTCTGCCAGTTTAAACAACGACTTTCCACCTCTGCACGGGCATCGCAACTCTATCCAGATCCCGAACCACCTAAATTCACACTTGGCTCATTTCACGTGAAACCATAAAGTGAGATTGAGGCCCCAGGACCCCAGAACCCTCGAGGGTTCCCTGTCTGCACCAAGCCAGGCCTGAGGCTCCCAAGGACTATGGTGGGGGTAGAAGATTCTGGAAGCAATACTCACAATGGGCTGCTGATCCAGAACAGTCCTTTCCAAGTCACCTTGTTCCCAGAACTCAGCCGCCACCAGCAGAGCGACCTAGGGGGCACACAGAGGCAGTCATCCTGTGGAGTTCAGGGCTGGGTCAGAAACTGTCCTGAAGCCCACCAGGAGGCTCCATGCCCTTAGTCTTCTCCACACAGATCCCTGGGGCCCCCACTATCCCAGCTGGGCCTGATGCTCAGCAGCACCTTCCACGGTGGTGGCTGCTGGCCCCACCCCAGAGCAGGGCGGCAGCCCTCAGCACCACTTGCAAACGAATGGGTCTGTCTCCCATCTCAGGTTCCCCTAGATGCAGTTCCATGAGGCAGTGACAACAGGGCGGGGACCCGCAGGACTTCTGACCTTGCTCTGGACTTCCCAGGGCTTGGTGATGGCAGACAGGTCACATGCCGTCATCATCATGGCCCTGCAGGCAAACAGAACTCCAGGTACACCCAGACCGGCCTCCCTCCACCCCTGCACCCTCCTGCCCCTGAGAGGCCGGGAGACTGCGGTGGCACAGGTCCAAGGCCCCGTGTCCTCCCACCAGTGGACGGCCTTGCTGTGCACACCACTCCAGCCCCCACACTCCCACTCCCCTGCAGCCACAACCTAAAGTCAACAGTGTTTATCGGCGCCTTCTGTGTGCTGGGGATGTACACGTCTTCCCTTACTGGGTCTCTGGGACCCGCCTGTGGAGGACGCACTTCTAAGGCCCCACTTTGCAGATGAAGGAGTGGAGGCTCATAAAGTGAGTAAACTATTGCCAAAGTCCACAAACTAAGGAGATGGCCTGTCTGACCCTGAATCCTGCACTGTCCTCCCTGAAAATGAGGAGCAAGTAAGATGGAGCACTTGTGTTGAGGCATCAAAGTCTTAAGAGATGACCTGTTCTTATTCTGGAGCTTCCAGGACCCCGGGGTCTCCTAGTCGTGTTGGGGTAGGTTTGCAGGAGCAACCAGCCACCCAGGGGCAGAGACCCTCCTGCCACCCCCACTGCTCACATGACTATCTCCTTCCGTGTTGTCTCCAGGGACAGGTACTCCACCCAGCTCTTCCTGTCCTCGTAGTTCTTGGACTCGTCCACAATCTTCTGGAACATTGTCCTCTTCCTGAACCCCAGGAACAAGGGGGAGAGAGTCGACTCCACCCCCTCACTCCATGCAGGACCTGCCCCTATGCGTGCTCCTGGATCCTAGCCCCACACCCTTCTACGAAAGGAATGATGCAGGGAGTCTACGCCTAGTGGGGCCGTGGGGAGGGCGTGGGTCGGCCCGGACCCCCCCCCCAGCGGGCTGCCGTCCGGCCTCCTGGGGTCCCCCCGGGTCTGCCCAGACCCCCCTCCCCCAAAGCGGGCTTCTGTCCGGCCTCCCGGGGGTCCTCGCGGGACCCACTTGAAGTAGAGCGCCAGGTCCGTGGCGATGATGGCGATGTCCATGAGGTGGATCACATGCTCGTGCTGCCGCCGGTTGAGGTTCTGGTAGATGTTCAGGGTCTGCGGGAGGGGCTCCTGTCGCGGGTGCGCCCCGGGCCGTCCCCACCCCCTCCCGGGGGTCGTCCATCCGCTCCTCCGGGCCTCGCTGGCCGGCTTCTACCCACGGGTCACGAGCACGCGGCCCGGGACCCTTACACCGCGCCCGGCTCCCGCCCGCCCGCCTCGGACCGAGCCCACCCACCCCGCGTCCGAGCCCCGCCTGCTGCGCCCCCGGACGCCGCGCGGTGTGGACGCGGATGGGGGCGCCCGGGGCGCAGGCGAGGGTCCAGGAAACACCGCGAACCTCCTCTGAGAGCAGGAACTTCCCGAACTCCAGGTGGTGCCGCTCCAAAATCGAGGAGCCGTGGAGCTTGGCCAAGGGATTCTGGGATCTGTTACAGAGGTTTTATCAAAAACGAGCAGCGGTTAGAAGCCCGAGAGGCCCCTGGGCCCTCCCCGCCGCGCAGGGAAGGGGCCCGATGCCCGACTGGTCGTGGGGTGAGCCCCGGGGACCCTCCCGGGAGGGGAGGTGGCGGGCCCCAGGTGCCGTACTTCATCTGGTACAGGTTGTTGGTGCCGCGGTGGTCGATGTCGTGGCACAGGCCTGCTGTCACCATGGCGAGGGCCTCCAGGTCCGTGTAGTAGCTTTTCAGCTTGCCCGTCTGCGGAGACGGGTGCCCAGGTCATGCAGCCCCGCTGCCCGCTGCCTTCCCTGCTCCCGGGGCTGGGACGGGTGGGGGGAGTAGGGGGGGAAGCAGGGTGCGGTGGGGGAGCTGGGCCTGACCCTGCTGCTGCTCCCAGGCCAGGTGCCCTCGCTCATTTCCCTGGCCTGGGGGGTGCCAGCCGGTTGGAGGGGCCTCCTCCACTGCTCAGCCCTTGAAGGGCCCTACTGCCCCTGTGGAGGGCCCCCCACCTCCAGGCGCCTGTGATACTGGCCTTGGGACCAGGAGGGTCTTCACAACCCTGGCCAGAGGAGGCACCTCTCGTGCCTGGGCTCCTGGCGCTCTGCCCCCCACCCCTGGGGACCACCGGCTCCTGGGGCTCTGCCCCGGCCCCATCCACGCACCATGAGCAACGTGAACATCGTCTGGGCCACGTTGAAGCCGTGGCGCCAGTTGTGGTAGGTGATTCTCCGGTACCCTTTGCTCACGGAGAACAGGAAGCGGACCAGGACCTGGCAGAGGCCGAGGGAAACGGGCTCTGGGCACAGAGCGTGTGTCCCCCAAAGCCTTCACAGGCTGCTGGCTCTGTGTGAAAGCCCTGCTCATCCCATCACCCCACATCCCATCCCCTGGGCCCCCTCGACCCTCCCTGTCCTGGTGATTCACCACGGGCCCTGACCACCTTCCTGGGTGGGGGGGGGGGGTGCCTCGTCCAGCACCTGCAAGGTGGACGAGGGGTGGCAAGCAGCCTGAGGGGGCCAGAGCTGAAGCTAAGAACTGCTCCAGCATTCATGGGGCTTCTGGGGCCTCCATCCTACTGCCCAGCCCAAAATTGGGAAGAGGACCCCAGGCGAGGGGTCTGGGATATTTTAGAAGAAGAGGTCTGTGTGTTTTTTGTTTCTGCTGTTTTTTTTTTTTTTTTTTTTTTGGTGAGCAAGATTTGCCCTGAGCTAACGTCTGTTGTCAACCTTCCTCATTTTTTGTTTGAGGAAGATTAGCCCTGAGCTAACATCTGTGCCCATCTTCCTCTATTTTGTATGTGGGATGGCGCCACACATGGCTGACGAGTGGTGTAGGTCTGCCCCCCGGATCTGAACCTGTGAACTTGGGCCGCCAAAGCGGAGTGCACCAAACTTAACCACTGTGCCTCGAGGCCAGCCTGGAAAAGATCTGTTTTAGGCATGGGTACTTGAATGGGGCAAGGTGTGTGGGCACCTGGCACGGGTGATGGAGAAATAAGATGGTGGCTGAAGGCCCGGAGGCTGAGGGGCAGGCAGGAGGGGTGAGCCTTTTTCTGTGGGGCAGTTATCTCTGGATGACAGAATGTGGGCCAAGGGGAGCCTCTTATTGTTGCCACTGTGATTTTTAGGGCCAGAAAATTATTTGGAAATATTTTTTATTCTGTTAATATTTTCTATATTTTTTACTTTTGTGTTTTTCATTAGTAGTTAGTAAAATTTCTTTTGAAATTCCCAGCCTGCTGCTCCTGTTCTCAGGGGTGCCTGAAGAAACCTGGCTCCCTTACTGGGAGGTGGGGAGGCAGGCGCTCCCGGAGCCCTGGAGGTGGAAGCAGTGCAGAAGCTGTGGGCAGAGCTGGAAGGCTGTCCCCTCCTCCCTGGGATGGTGTCTGAGGGGCCCTGTGTTCATGCCTAGAGGATGCTGCGTGCTTTCTGCACAGGTGGTGGGCTGCTTCTGTGTCTTCTACCCCACGCCCAGTGATGCACTTAATGGTCAAGTTGCCTGGAATTCCTATTTACCATTTTCCATTCATTCATCCATCCAGTCATTTATTCTAGGCATCCTTGCTGTGTGTATTTTACCTGCATGCACTGTCCATTCCGTAATGAATATGCCCCAAACTTCCTGTGGGATCTAGGACCCCCGATCACATCTCTCCCACCTCCTGCAACATCTGGGACCCCTGACCATGTCCCCATCTCACCTCCTGCAGCATCTGGGACCCCTGACCATGTCCTCATCCCACCTCCTGCAACATCTGGGACCCCTGACCATGTCCCCATCCCACCTCCTGGGGGATCTGGAACTTTCGGACCACGCCCAGTTCGTAGTACATCTGGATGCCGCATTTGACCAGCTCAAGCTCTGTGCACTCCAGGTCGGAGAAGTGGAACTCATAGATGTCGAACTTGGTGGGCCCTGGCAGCACTTCTTTCTGTGGGAGAGATTGATGGGCTGAGGGAGGCAGGCCCATCAAATCCCCACTTGTTCCTCATCTCTTCTCCTCCCAGGACCCTCTGTCCAGCCTCAGACGTCCCAGATGTCTGGTAACATCTGCCCTTCCAGTCACCCTGGCCTATAGCCAGGGACACCCACGTCCCTGCTGCCTCAGCCCCCTTCCTCTGCTCTCTTCCCACCCGTGGCCCAACAACTAGCTAGGCAGACATGGTGATGTCACCAGGGAAACAAACACAAAGATATGCACATAAAAAGATACCCAGGCACACCCAAAGATAGACAAGGACATGTGAATACACAGGTACACAGAAAGATACACAGGCACACACATGACACACACAACACACACAGACACACAAGCACACACACGACAGAGACACAGGCACACATGACACACACAGACGTAGGCACACATGACATGCAGACACACGACACAGGAACATATGACACACATGGACACAGGCACACATGACACACAGACACAGGCACACATGACAGACAGGCACACAGACACAGGTACACGTGACACACAAGGACACAGGCACACATGACACACACGGACATAGGCACACATGACACACAGACACACACGGACACATGACACACACATGGACACAGGTACATGGGTATGAAGACAGCAGCAAACGTCACAAGATGACACTGTGTGCTCAAGTGTCCTGGGAATGGAGAAGTCTCCCCTCCCCAGGCCCTTCCAGCCTCCACCTGAGAGGTGGGAGTCAGATTCTGACCAGGATTTTCCCCAGCTCGTCCTCTTCACAGTCAGCAGGCTCCTTCCCCAGGCGTTCTCTTGTTGGCTAGGAGAGAAAACAGATGTGTTATGAGACAGAGTGACAGTGTCACCTTCACTCCCCGTGTGAGGGACAAGGAGGCAGCATCACCTTCACCCCTCATGTGTGGGACGAGGTGACAGCATCACCTATAGCCTTCATGTGTGGGACAAGGTGACAGTGTCACCTACACCCCTCATGACTGTGGGACAAGGTGACAGTGTCACACCCTTTGTGACTGTGGGACAAGGTGACAGCATCACCTACACCCCTCGTGACTGTGGGACAAGGTGACAGCATCACCTACACCCTTCATGTGTGGGACAAAGTGACAGTGTCACCTACACCCCTCATGTGTGGGACAAGGTGACAGCAGCATCTACACCCCTTGTGACTGTGGGACAAGGTGACAGCATCACCTACACCCCTCATATGTGGGACAAGGTGACAGCATCACCTACACCCCTCATGACTGTATGACACGGTGACAGCGTCACCTACAATCCTCATGTGTGGGACAAGGTGACAGCATCACCTACACCCCTCATATGTGGGACAAGGTGACAGCATCACTTACACCCCTCATGACTGTGTGACAGGGTGACAGTGTCACCTACACCCCTCTGGCACAGAGGAATAATCATCGCCTTGGAAGCCCGGCCGAGCCTCCCATTTCGGAGAGGTGACAGTGCGCGTGGGGGGCTCACGCTGTTCGGCACGTTGTAAGCTGTCCACACAGATGACTGGGGGCGTCCTGTCACAGCACGACCTGGAAGGCTCTGACCACCCCCTCTCACAGCTGAGGAAGGGACCCCCCGGCCAGGCAGAGCGTGTGGGACCCCAGGACTGGGCCTGGCCGTCAGACCGCAGGATGGGCCAGCTGTCCTGTCCCCCACCGGGCAAAGCAGGGGCCAGGGAGTGGTGGGAGCGGTACCAGGATAGACTGGATCTCGTCCTTGTCGCATCTCACGTGGTACAGAACCATGTCCTGGGCGATGTCCTTGCGGTTCTCCAGCTTGTTCATCTTGTCGTAGGTGTCCGTGTTCAGCACTGACCAGCCCAGGAACTGCGTAAGGGACTGCAGAGGGGGCCAGCATCACCCACCCCGATGGGCACCTGCTGTGTGCCAGGCCCTATGTCCCGGTGTGCGGGTCCCCAGGCGTGCCACTCCAGGGCAGTGAGTGCTTCTAACGGAGTCTCCAGGGTGCCCCCCAGGGAGCTCCCCACTTCCAGGAATGGGACCTCACAGCTCTTCCTTGTCCCTACTCTCCTCGGGCCTGCTGCTGGGTCCAGGGGCTATAGCAGATGGTAGGGAGGGACGTTGCATTGCCAGGTCCTGTGCATCACACAGGTGTCACCTTGAGCCGCACCTGTGACAGGTGTTTACCTCCATGAGGACTTCGTCCTGCTCATCAAAGGGCTTCCCGTCTTTCCTGTTGTAAAACGTTGCAACCCCCACAATCTCCTCCTTTTTGTTGACGATGGGCATGGAGAGGACGTTCTTGATGATCCACCCCGAGTCGTCCAGAGGCCCTTCCTTCAGGGAGAGGTATCCAGAGATGACTGCTGCCCTGGGTCTGGCCCTGGCCTGGGCTTGTCTCCCAGCGAGCGTGAACCTCATTTCTTCTGCCCTCACACCATGGTGACCGGGTCATTGTTCCCATCTGTGCACTCCTCCCGCATGAGAACTTCACGGCTGGGGCTTTGTCGTGACTTCTCCGACCAGAGGAGGCGGAGGGTGTTTTCCCAGCAGGGCAGCTTCACCGTGTGAGTGTGAGGGTCACGCAGGGCCCCACGCTGACTGAACACTCTGCTGCCGGGCTCTTAAAGGTCTTAGTGACTGTTGAACAAGGGGCCTTGTGCTCCCATTCCACAGGGCCCCCAAATCATGCAGCTGGTCCTCTCTCCCATCCCACCAGTGCCTGGCCAGTGGAATATGGACACTGGCCAGTTCCTGGAGGATGCCTTTAGAAACAAAGCCCATTTCCACTGGTCCACTTGACCCTCGGCCTCCTCCAGAAAAGAGCCTGCCCTGGCCCTGTGTCCCCATGAGGACATGAGGAGCAGACTAAACCCTCGCTGGGGCCTAGCACGCCCAGCGAGCCCATGGGCCTGAGCGCGCGAGCTGTGTGTCTGTTGTTAGCCACTGAGATTTTGAGGCTGTTTCTTAAGCAGCAAAGGTGAATTCAGCCCATCGTTTCTGAACCACAGCATCTTCCTTCCTAAATACAGTACTCTCTATTAATGAGGGGACAGATACCTGAAATTTGAACATTTCATCAGCGGGAGCATTCATGATGTTACAGATCTGAAAAAGGATCAGAAAAACAGCTTCACCTGAAGCAGCTGAATGTAAAGTCAACAAGACTGTCCCACCCGATGGGCCTCTAAATGGCAAAGGGGAGCAGCTGGGCGCTGGCGGTGGTGCACAGGCTGGCGGGAAGGGCTGGGCGCGAGGGATGGAGGCTGGGGCCACGGGGGACTCACAAAGCCACTTTCTGCCACGTAGGTCGGAAGGCCACTGGCCAGGGCCCAGTGATCGGCCGGGGGTGTGCTGGGGAGAGAAGCAGAGGGTCAGGTGGCGCAGATGCTCAGGTGGATGGGTGTGTGCATGCAGATTGGCACGGTGTGTGTCAACGTTTATTTCCTGCTCCGAGTCCAGGTGGGACAGGGATTATGGAGGTGGTGGGGTGGGGTGGGGGAAGGCAGTGGGTCGTGGGAAAACAGTGAGGACTAGGGAGGGTGGGAGGAGGCCAGGGGCTGAGTTTTGGGGGCACCTGACCTGCCTCATTCCTCTTCCTCTGCCCATGCTGAGGCCCCACGTCCTGGAGGAGCCCCCTTTCCCTACTGGGAGCCACAAGCTCCATCCCAGCCTCTGGAGCTCAGCGCTGGTCACCTGCCCTGTGGGCCTGGCCCTGACCTACGTCCAGGCCTAGCCCCTGGATCCCAGTCCCTTGTGGGACCTGTGGGTGGGGTCCTGACATGAGGTCATGGGGTCACATGGCCATGAGGCCCTAGGGCTGGGAGTGGCCAGCTGCCTTTCGCGGTCTCTCTAGGTTGGAGTCCTGCCCTGTCCTCCACTTGGCTGTGCTGCCCGCTGGGCTGGCTGTGCCCTCCTGTCCCGCCCCACTGGGTGTGCAATGTTGGGCCCCCCTTCCAGGGGCTCCACCTTCCTCGGCTGGCTGGATGAGCCAAGATGGGACCCCAAGGGCCTCAAAGTTCAATTGCTGCTGACAGGGCCACCTGGACAACTCACTTAATCCGCTGGACGTCCACTCCGGGTGTCCATGCTGCCTCAGGCTGTCGCCTCCCTCCTCACCCGCCAACTCCTTTCCTCCCAGATCAGTGAGTCAGCCTCCCTCCCCATCCCATTATGCCGTGACCCACCATGCAGGGAGCACCATGGCGCGAGGAGCTGTGCTGGGCGCCACCGACTGCACTGTGACAAGTCCCCAGAGCCGACTCTGCTTGGGTCTGGGGGTGGTCCCTCCCTTAAGTGACACTTCTCGTAAAACCCTGGCACTTACGGGATGACCTTGATGTCTTCCTTGCCATGGAGGATGTAGTCAATGACTTTGTAGAAGAGGATTTCCTGAGAAACGGACCACAGCAGTCGTGAGAGGAGCCTTCCTGGGAGGTGCCCTGCCCTGGACACACACGTACACCTGCACACACACACACCACACACATGTGCACACACCACATCGCCCTCAGAGTTACACACAGCCACAGACGCGCACACCCGTACACACAGGCAGACCCTCACCGACACTCGGGGGACACACATCACTCACTCTGGTTCACACGTCTTCCCTCTCATCTGTGTCCTTATTACATTTGTGTCCCACTCCAGCCCACACACAAACGGGGCCCCACACTCCTTCACACACATGCACACTGCCCACGCAGGCCTGTACAGCTGTGACACACTCGTGGAACTATGGCAAGGTGTGGTCACAACTCACCCTTGTGCAAGGACTCTTCCACACACTTGGCACACAGTGACCACTGAATCCTCACAACGCCCTGTGACGAGGGCCCTGCTATGACCCCCATTTGACACGTGGGGAGACTGAGGCATGGCCAGGCTGTGCAGCATGCCCCAGGCTGCATGCACGATCAGTGGCAGGAGTATCTGCCTGTGCTCTTACCCTCTGTCCACACTGCCTCTCTCATGCACACACTGTGTGCACACGTGCACGCACACATACAAGTGGCTCCACTCGGGGAGATGTTACAATGATGTAAGGACAGGGCAGCTGGAGGATCGGCCAATCAGAACAGATGCTGGTCATTACAGCCAGGCTGACCACCTCATCAGGAGAGCAGCACAGGCCCCCCGGCCCCAGGGCAAGGCAGGGCTGGAGTCAGGAGGAGGTGGCAGACAGGCATGAGGGGGCCTGCCCTCAGGAGCAGTCAGACAGACGGCCCACAGCTGTCTGTCCTGCCTCCCCACACCCTTCCTCTCACCCTCCCTCTCCCACCCTGGGTCGGGCTGGGATAGGCCCCTTCCCATCCTTGAGTTGGAGCCAGGGAAACTGAAGTGTGTGGGCTGGGCCTGTCCCCCGCCAACATGACTCACACGGCCATCGGGCGTGCGTGGGCCTGAGTAGGGCTGGGCTTCTCCCATTAGCACAGGCCACACGTCGAAGAATTCCTGGGCAGAGAAGAGAAGGGAGCAAGGTAGGGAGTCAGTGCTGAAGTGGGACGAGGCTGGCCAGGGGGCCCGTGGGGAGCTGAGGCCTCACCTTCTCCTTGGTCATGTCCAGGAGGCCCACCGAGTATCGGTCGCAGTTCAGATAGGCCCGCACGGTGTAGAGAGCCTTGTGAAACTGCCTCTCGATGTCTGTCAGCTCCTCAAACACTTTGTTGGCTGACCACAGCAGCACCTGGGGGGGCACACCTGTGGGCCCATGGCCACACGCGCGCACACACACACACACCTGTGTGACCACAGAAGCACGTGGGTGTGAACTGTCACACCTGATACTCACACATGCACTCATGCATCTGACCACGGAACCCCACAGGGCCACTGATGGATGGTGTCTCCCAACAGTGTCTTGAAACAGTGCTGTCACCCAGGGTTTCATCCCAGCACAGGACTACCAGCTCCCAGACCCAGGGACCCTGGAAACAACCTTCTGGGAAGTAAGGCCTCCAGATTTTGTCACATCCCTGCCACTCACTGCCTGGAGCTGGCCTCACGTTGAGCTAGTGGGTGAATGAGTGTGTGGAAATTAGTAACAGAAACCCCAACTAAACTAGATGGGGAAGGCCTGCAGGGGGAGCTCTCACACCCCATGGCACATCATCAATTACAGCAATCAGGAAGTACAACCGCTTCACTACTGAAGGAAGATTTCTCTCCCCACGGGCAACAGTCTGGGTCAATGAGAAACGCCCCAACCCAGCCAATGAGAAACGCCCCAGCCCAGCCAATGAGAAACACTGCCACCCAGCCAATGAGAAACGCTGCCACCCAGCCAATGAGAAACGCCCCAGCCAAGCTAATGAGAAATACCAGAGCTCAGCCAATGTGAAACACCCCAGCCTAGCCAATGAGACACGCCCCAGCCATGACAATGAGAAACACTGTAGTTCAGCCAATGAGAAATGCTGCAGCCCAGCTAATGAGAAATGCTATAGCTCCGCCAATGAGGAACTGTTCCCTCACTGAACTGTCACTCTCCATTGATGGACTTTCCTTTAGAACAGCCCCTCCCTCTTCCCCTTTTCTCTATAAAAGCAGCTCCCTCCGTGTTCTCTGGGTTTGCCTGTGGTTTGCCAGAGCACGCACATCCTACAGTACAATTCTTTTGGCTATTCCTGAATAAACTCATTTTGAGATAAAATAAGAGGCAAATTTGCTTTTTAAGTTGGCAAGTGAATGAATGAAAATGAAAATCAGTTGCCACAAACTTGAAAGGCAAAGTTCTGACAAGCCAGCCCTCCATAATCAGCCTGTGAGAAGTAGGGTCTGAGGATAGGAATTCCTTGTTTTCTGGATGTCAGGTCCTTTTGTGGTCTCAGCAAAGCTAGGTGACAATTCATTGACACTCCGTGAGGCCCTGGCCAGATGCTGCCTAGGGCATTGACCCCCAACCAGCCCCAGGCTGCTGTCCAGGGCTTCCGGCCAGGCTCAGACTAACTCCGCAGGGCTCTCCTCCCCGCTTGCCTGGGCCAAGATCCTCAGTTTCTGCAGCCACTGCGCAGAGGCAGGTCCCTCCAGGCCCCACGCTCTGTCTCTGGCCTGTAACGAGCACCGCCCCATGTGAGCCCTTTCCTCCTCCTGATCCTTCCTCTCATGGCCTCCTTCCTGCCCGCCCCACTCACCCTCTGCAGCCCCCCACCTTTTGCTGTCACAGGCAGGGAAGGTCCTGGAGACTCCACCTACCCTGGAGTCCTCCCACCATGAGGCAGCCCAGCACCCACCTCTCTCCACCGCTGGGTGAGGCTTTCCCGGTGGCCTGGCCCTGTCCCCTCTCTGCCTATCTCTCTCCGTCGTGGCACTCCCATGTGCCCTCAGCACTCACTGACTGACTACAGGGCCCTTGCACAGGCTCTGTCCTCTGCCTTCACAGCCATCGTCCCAGGGCTTTCTCCTCCTTGAGTCTCAACCTAAAGTCCTCTCCGGAGGGCCCCCCTGAGCACCTGCCAAACCAGATCTGCAGCACCTCATTTTCTTCCCGATCTCACAGATGAACAGTCTCATTGTTTCCCCACTTGACCACAAGATCTGTGAGGTCAGGAGGTGCAGCTTCTTCGTGACCAGAGCAGCACTGCGCACCCGAGTGCTCAGTGTGCGTTTGTTGAATGCATGGAAGATGAGATTTGCAGCTGTGAGGCAGACTGAACAATGGGTCCTGTGGCCAGCTGCCACAGGAAGTCTGCACATGCATGTCAGGGGAGGGTGGGACTCCATGGTCACCCACACCCACTGCACCGCGTCTCCTTCATCCGTCAGCTGGTGGCTAAACATCTCAGTCCCTGGCTGCTAATGGCCTGGAAATGAAAGTGCCCAGTACAGAACTCTCAACCCTTTCCCCTGTGCACAGTGAGTAAGGATGCTGATCCGCCTCTCCCCAGCTCTGTGACCTCAGGACACTCGGCTGACTCGCAGACCTTCGTGTCCCCACCTGTAAAATGGGATAATGATATTCTGCCCTCAGGATACTGGAAAGATTAAAAGTGTCAAGCTCTCAGAAGAGTGCCTGGCTCTCGGGATCCCCATGTGTGAGTGTGAGTGTGTCTGTGTGTGTGTGTGTGTGTACATGCATGTGCATCTGGGCGTGAGTGTGTTAACCACCTGTGCGTCTATCCCACAGATACTCACTGAGCTCTCCCTGTGTACAAAGCCCTAGTTAGGACCAGAACCCACATCAGAGATGTCAGAGTTGGGGGATTCAGGGTGGGGGGAAGCCAGGCACTTAGAGATGTCAGGGACAGCTGTCCCTAGTCCTGCTGGAGCTTGGCGGGGTGTGCGTGTGTGTGTGTGTGTGTGTGTGTGTGTGTGTGTGTCTGGGCTGTACATTTAAGTTTTGAGCCATCTGAGTACTTTGGTTCCCAAAGCCCGCCCCCCAGGAGGGCGATAGAGTGAGGAGGAAAAGGGTTTAGGCTTCACAGCACAGTGTCTAGGCAAGAACTTCCTCCATTCTCCACCCTGTCCCCTCTGTCTCCATCCCCAGCAGAGCATCACCCCCTGGCTCTCCCATGCCCCAGTCATACCAGAGACCAATCACCATGTGCTGGACACTGCTCTGAGGCAGGTTCTATTATGGCCCGAAGGAAATGGGGGCTCAGCAGTTAGGTCAGTGTCCA
Source organism: Diceros bicornis minor (assembly GCF_020826845.1). NCBI lineage: Eukaryota > Metazoa > Chordata > Mammalia > Perissodactyla > Rhinocerotidae > Diceros > Diceros bicornis. Next base: position 100,502 of record NC_080747.1, on the reverse strand, counting down.
TGTGGTCTGAAGCCAGGCAGGTCCCCCACCCCCCTGCCCCAGGCCTCTCCCCTTCCTCCTTCTTCCCATTTCCTTTGTAAACTTTCTGAGTTGAGTCTGCCAACACAGTCAGTGAGTAAGGTGCAGGCGTCTTTGGAATGCGGCTGGATGGATTTTTACGTCAGCATGTACTTGCGTAGCCACCGCTAGGTCAGAATTTAGAGCATTCCAGCCCCCTGAAGGTCCTCTGCCCCTAGTCAGTACCTCCTAACCCCTCCTGGAACAGCTCTTCTGACCACTGGCCCTGGAGTGTCCTGGAACTTCACCTAAGTGTCCTTATGCATTGCCTCTCCAGTGTCATTCTGGGGTGGTTCTTCTTGAATCTCCACGGTCTGCTCCTCCCTCCCCTATGTGCGGGCCCTGGGCTGTCTCCGTCCTGACTGCTATGAATTGTGGTGTCTCAGCGGTGCCGGTTGGGGGCCCCCGGACACCCTCTCATCTGTTTCCTCGATCCTACTCTTGGAACTTCTGAGCCCCCTCCTATTTACTGGTTGCTCATCTTCTTCCCAGGGCAGCCTCCTCTGCCCCTTACTCCAGGCTAAGGAGAGCCCCAACCCTGGCTGATGCCCTCATGCTGCCTGCTGGAGATCAGCAGGCCAGGACCCTCAGGGAGCAGCCTCGAGAGGCAGGCGATGGGGCTCAGTCTTTCTAGAGAAGCTAGAAACCCAGATTCTTATGTGAAATCTCAACTTTAAGATGTTGGACATGTACCCTCTTTCAGGGTGCAGCTCATACCTCACCTTTTGAGTCTTCCAGACCTTGACCCCTCCCCAGGGAGTGGCAACCCCTTCTTGACTCTGAGCCTGTGCCGCTGTCATCAGCACACACATGTTACGTGAACAAAACACCAGGTGACTGTTTGAGTGACCAAGAGGGTGTGGTCGGCCAGGGGGCTGTAGTATTGCCCTTCGTGGATTCATTAATCGTGTTCTTGTTTAATGCTTCAAGACGAAACCTGGGGGTGATGGAGGGGGCCTCCTGGTGACCTTGGAAACAAGAGGAGTCCAATTGTATTTGGAGACACAAAACACAGGCCTGCATAGGCCCCTGGAAGGGGGAGGCTGGCCTTGTGAGGCCCAACCTTACACTCATACTAGGGAGGGAGGTGTCAGGATGCCTGGAGGGCAGGGGCCAGACAGGAAAGCTAACCCCAGTGAACCCTGGGCAGCTTCTGCTCCCAGGGCTCTTGTTTGGTGGTGAGCTCCTGAGAGCTGGTTGCAGAATCTTCAGGAATTTTGAGAGTCAGTTGTTAAACACAACATTCAAGTTAAATGATGTAAAATTAAAAATTAAGAAAATTATATTAAAACAGAAGTAATAAATATAAAAACTCATCACTTCCTCGTCATTTCAGTACAGTTTACTGTTACTCACGCTCTTGAGGTGTTTATGGGGGAAAGACAGTCTATACTACAGCACATCTGTTCCTGACTCTGTCCAGTGACGTCACGGTGGGGGCCTTGGTCATGGAAATCGGCGGCGCTGCCCGGGGTGGGGAGGCATGCCAGCCCCTCCTTGCTGTTTCCTGACTCACATGTCCCGACTCTGAACATTTCCACTTGTTCACGTTAACAAGAATATAAGGCCAGCAGTTGAGCACGTGTGCTCTCTACGTGGCCTTCTGAAACTGGAGGCCTCTCACCCTGTCCTGGGAGGGGCCAGTGCCCGTCCTCAGGTCTTCACACTGAGCCAGTGGGTCATAGAAACATGGACGGCCTGGAAGGTGGGGGAGGCCGAAGTCCTGCACCAATGGGGCCCTTCATCCAGCTTTGGGTGCAACATGGACTGCTGGGCAGTGGGAACCATTCAGCTAAACCTGACTGGTCAGCTTGATATGGTAGATCAGAGAGAAATCCCAACATCCTGGGGCCAAACCTACAGTTTCCTTATTGCATCTATTGCACCTGACCGAAGTGCCGAGACGTTTCAGGAGGGGATTGATGGGACCTCCTGAGCCAGAGTTCACAGGGGGGTGATAGTTTTTGACGGGGGACAGCAGCGTCTGAGGGGGCCAGAGCCCTGCTGAGGGGTCGTTAGGACTCTGGAGAGCTGCTAAGGTTCTGGGGGAGGGAAGGGATGAGTGCTACCTTGAGAACTGCCTTAATTCTCAGTCGCCCACTCTCCTACAGCACAAGGAAGAGAAAAAACAAAGGGAAGGCACCAGGCTTAACTCCAAGCCATGTAGGAGCCAGTCTTCATTCATTTTAGACTTTTCTTTTCAAAAACAGCTGTGAGGTAGAGCCTTTGCTTCGTGCAAATTAATTAGGTTTCTTAAAAATGCCGCTCAGAGTGTAAGGTTTCAGAAACTACTTTCTACCAGGACTAGGTGATGTCTTAGTGGAAAATCAAAGTACTTAATTGAGACGTGAATGTCCAATGCTGGAAGTCCACTTTAGAATCCCACTTAAAGCACATCGGTACATGTGTGTGGTCTGAGGAGTTGCAAACGATGTGTTGCCAGATAGTCTGTGTTACCTAAGTGTCAGCAATTCATCTGCTGGAATGATATTTATTACCTGGTTTAGGTCTGGGATAACTGGACAACAGAACAGACAAAAATCACCAACTCCTAGATTCATTTTCTAATGGAGGGGCTAGAACATGGACAAAGCAAGCAACCCACCTGGCTTGTCCGCAGGAGATGAGTAAATGGAGAGGAATATAGCAGGGAGTGGGTAGGGAATGGGCCCCAGGGTGGGGGTGCTCAGGTTAGGGGAGATCTCCCCGCAAAGGAGCTGTGGGGTGTGTGGGGATGGGGCTCCTGGCAGAGGGACCAGCAGGTGCACAGGCCCCTATGGAGGAGCCTGGCTGAGTGGAGTGGTGGGTGGGGAGAGCCACAAAGAGAGGTAGGGGATTGCAGGGCAGCCACTGAAGGCCGCCCAGTACATGACCTAAGCTTTCCAAGTATGGCTCTGACTGCTGAGCCAGGGGGAACTGATGAGAGATGCAGAAGGAAAGGGACCCTGAGACAGTATGCATAAAGGGGATCCAAAAAGAGGGGGTAGCTGGAGGGGGAGGTGGGACTCAGGACACAACAGGCAGAGAATTAAAAACCTGGCTTCTCCTGGGATATGACTTTCCTGGAGGGAACATGGTCCCCCTGGGTGAGACATTTGGGGGGAAAGTGTGTGTGGTGGGCAGGGCCCAGAAAATGCTCCCAAACTTGCCTCCCCAAGGCCCACACCTGGGCTATGTGGGATAGGATTGAATCTTGACCTGAGGCCACTGTTTCAGAGCTGCTGATGGTAAGAACTTGGGGAAACGTCCTCACAGCAATGAAGTTAAGGGGCTTGGCTGGGAGGAAGCTGCACTCCCTGCTCTTGTGGGGAAAGGGGAGCCACAAAGCAAGAGCAGAATGAGAGCCGCTCAGAACACAGCCTCAAGGGAGCTGGGCTGGACCCTGCCCAGGGCAGAAGGACAAGCAGAGAGAATATATGAAGAAATAATGGCTGGAAACGCCCTCAAATTTGATGAAAGACATGAATATTAACATTCAAGAAGCTCAACAAGCCCCAAGTAGGATGAACTCAAAGAAACCTGACCAAAACACATTATAATCAAACTGTCAAAAGCCAAAAGCAGAAAGAATCTGGAAAGCAGCAAGTGAAGTGAGTCACCACGTACAAGGGACCCTCAATAAGATCCTCAGCAGATTCCTCATCAGAAACTTTGGATCCAGAAGGCAGTGGACTTACATATTCAAAGTGCCAAAAGAAAACAAAAGTGTCAACCAAGAATCCTATATCTGGCAAAACTGTCCTCCAAAAGTGAAATTAAGAGAAATTAAGACATTCCCAGAGAAACAAAAGCTGAGGGAGTTTGTTACACTAGACCTGCCCTGGAAGAAATGCTAAAGGGAGTCCTGTAGGGTGAAATGGAAGGACACTAGACAGTAACTCAAAGCTGCAGAAATTAGTAACAGAAACCGCAACTAGACCAGACAGGGAAGGCCCTGTACCCCAAACAGGAAGGACAATGGCTTCACTACTAAAGGAAGATTTCTTTCCCCGGCAACAGCCCGGCCAATGAGAGACGCCGCAGCTCGGCCAATGAGAGACGCCGCAGCTCGGCCAATGAGGAGCCATTCCCTCCCTGAACTGTTACTTTCCTCCAATGGAAACTTTCCCTTAAAACAGCCCCTCCTTATTCCCCCTTTGTCTCTATAATAGCAACTCTCCTTTGTTTTCCAGAGTTGCCTATGGTCTGCCATAGCATGCACATCCTGGATTGCAAATCTTTTGGTTATTCCCAAATAAACTCGTTTCAAGGGTAAAGGAAAATTTGCCTTTTAGGTTGACAAAACCATATGAAGAAATAAAGATGTTAGTAAATACATGGGCAATTATAAAAGCTAGTACTACTGTAACAATGAAAGCTATAAAACATTGCTTAAATAAATTAAAAAGACATAAATAGATATAAATACATCCAATTTGTGAATTGTAAGACTTACTATTGTTACAATGTCAATACTACCCATAGTGACCTGCAGATTCAAGGCAATCTATATCAAAATCTCAATGATGTTTTTGCAGAAATAGAAAAACCTATCTTAAAATTCATACAGAATCTCAAGGGACCCTGAATAGCCAAAACAATATTGAAAAAGAAGAACAAAACTGGAGGACTGATACTTCCTGATTTCAAAGCATGCTACAAACCTACATTAATCAAAACAGTGTAGTACTGGCATAAAGACAGACATTTAGACCAATGGAATAGCATAGAGATCCAAGAAATAAACCCTCACACATATGTTCAAATGATTTTTGATAAAGGTACCAAGACCATTCAATGGGGAAAAGACAGTCTGTTCAACAAAGAGTGGTGAGAAAACTGGATATCCACATGCAAAAGAGCAAAGTTGGACTCTTACCTCACACCATATACAAAAATGAACTTAAAATGGATCAAGGACCTAAACGTAAGATCTAAAACCATAAAAATTTTAGAAAAAAATTAGGGTAAAATCTTCAGGACATTGAATTTGGCAATGATTTTTTGGATATGACATCAAAGGCACAGGCAAGAACGGAAAAAATAGACAAATTGAATTTCCTGAAAATTAAAATCTTTTGTGCATCAAAGGATGCTATCAACAGAGTGAAAAGGCAACTCATGGAATGGAAGAAAATATTTGAAAATTACATACCTGATAAGGGATTAATATCCAGAATATGTAGAGAACTCTTAAAACTCAACAACAAAAAACAAGACAGCCAGATTAAAAAATGGGCAAAGGACTTGAAGGGACATTTCTCCAAAGAAAATATGTGAATGGCCAATGACCACATGAAAAGATGCTCAACATCACTAATCATTAGGGAAATACAAATCAAAACTACAATGAGATACCACCTCACACCTATTAGGATGGCTACTATAAAAAAAAATTCAGAAAATAACAACTGTTGGTGAGAATGTGGAGAAATTGGGACCCTTGTGCACTGTTGGTGAGAATGTAAAATGGTAGAGCCATTGTGGAAAACAGTATGGCAATTCCTTAAAAAATTAAAAATAGAATTACTGTATGATCCAGCAATTCCACTTCTGAGTATATACCCCAAAGAATTGAAAGCAGGGTTTTAAAGAGATATCGGTACACCCATATGCATAGCAGTACTATTCACAATAGCTAAAATGTGGAAGCAACCCAAGTGTCCATTGATGGATGAATGGATAAGCAAAATGTGGTCCATTCATACACTAGAATATTATTTAACCTTAAAAAAGGAAGGAAATTCTGATATATGCTACAACATGGATGAACCTTGAGGACTTTATGTTGAGTGAAACAAACCAGTCACAAAAAGACAAATACTGTATGATTCCACTTGTATAAGGTACTTAGAGTAGTCGGAATCATAGAGACAGAAAGCAGAATAGTGGGTGCCAGGGAGGAGGGGGATGGGGAGTCAGTGTTTAATGGGGACAGAGTTTCAGTTTGGAAACATGTAAAGAGTTATGGAAATGGATGGTGGTGATGATTGCACAATATGAATGTACTTAATACCACTGAACTGTAGACTTAAAAATGGTTAAGATGGTAAATTTTATGTTATGTGTATTTTACCACAATAAAAATAATTGGAAAAAAAAAAGTAAAGGGAGATGAGGAAAGATATACCATGCTAATACCAATCAAAAGAAAGCTGGAGTAGCTATATTAATTTTAGACAAAGCAGACTTCAGAAGAAGGAGAATTATCAGAGGTAATATATATCAAAACTTGTGGGATGCAGTGAAAGCAGTGCTTTGAGGGAAATGTACAGCATTGAATGCAGTTATTAGAAGAGAAGAGAGATTCAAAGTCAATAATATGATCTTAGGAAACTAGAAAAAGAAGATCAATTTAAGCCTAAAGCAGGCAGAAGAAAAGAAATAATAAATAAATAATAATTATTAAGAACAACTGTATGCCCTCAAATTTGATAACTTAGATGAAATAAATTTTTCATCTTGAAAGACACAAACTATTAACACTCACACCAGGGGAAATAGAATAATCTGAACAGACCTACAAATACTAAAGACATTGGACTAATAATTAATAATCTTCCAAAAAGAAAGCACTAGTCCCTGATGGATTCACTGGTGAATTCTACCATTTAGGGAAGAAATTATGCCAATTCACTACAATCTCTTCCAGAAAATAGAAGCAGAGAGAATACTTCTTCACCCACTCTTTGAGGCCAGCATTACCCTAATACCAAACCAGATAAAGACATTACAAGAAAGAAAAACTACAAACCAAAATCTCTCATGAACATAGATGCAAAAATTCTTAACAAAATATTAGCAAAACCAATCCAATAATACATAAAAATGATTATACTCCATGACCAAGTGGGACTTATCCCAGGTATGCAAGGCAGGTTCAACATTTGAAAATCCCTATAATCTACCATATTAACAGGCTAAAGAAGAAAAAAATAACACAATCATATCACTTGATGGAGAAAAAGCACTTGACAAAATCCAATACTCATTCAGAATAAAAACTCTAAGCAAAGTAGAAATAGAGGGGCACTTCCTCAACTAGATAAAATTCTACAAAAACTCTACAGTGAACATAATACTTAATGGTGAAACACTGGATGTTTTCTCCTAATGTTGGGAAAAAGGCAAGGATGTCTCCTGTCACCACTCATATTTAACATGGTACTGGGAGTCCTAGCAAGCGCAATAAGACAAGAAAAGGAAATACGATGTATACAGATTGGGAAGGAAGGAATAAAACTGTCTTTATTTGCAGATGACATGATCATCTATGTGAAAATACCAAGGAATCAATTAAAAAGAACAATGAACAATTAGAACTTGAAATTAAGAACACAATATCACTTATGTTAGCATAAAAAATTAAACACTTTGGTACAAATTCACAAAAAATGTACAGGATCTATATGCAAAAACTACAAAACTCTGAAGAAATCGAAGAAGATCTAAATAAATAGAGAGTCTCTGTTCATGAATTGGAAGACCCATTATTGTTAAGACACCAATTCTTCCCAACATCATGTACAGATTTAATACAGTCCCAATTAAAACGTCAGCAAGCTCTTTTATGGATATGGACAAACAGATTTTAAAATTTACGTGAAAAGACAAAACAAACAAGCAAACAAACAAACGCACCACAGAATAGCCAGCACAATACCACAGGAAAAAAAAGTGTTGGAGAATTGACATTCTTGACCACAAGACTGTAAGGCTATAGTGCTCAAGATGGTATGGTATTGGTGAAACAATGGACACTTAGATCAATGGAACAGAATAGAGAGCGCAGAAATAGACTCATACAAATATGGTCAACTGCAGTTTGACAAAGGAGCAAGGCAATTCAACGGAGAAAGGCTAGTCTTTTCACTAAATGCTGTGGGAACAATTTGACATTCATATGCAAAAAGAGTATCTAGACACAGACTTACCTTTCACAAGGATTAATTTAGACTTAAGTGTAAAACCACAAAACTATAAAACTTCCAGAAGATGACACAGGAAAAAATCTAGGTGACCTTGGGTTTGGTGATGAGTTTCAAGATACAACACCCAAATACAATTCATGAGGGAAAAATTAAGTTGGACTTTATTAAAATTGAAGACTTCTGTTTTTACCCAATACACTGTTAAGAGAATGAAAAGACAAGCTACATCCTTAGAGAAAATATTTGCAAAATGCATATCTGCTAAAGGACTTGTACCCAAAAACTTAGAAAAAACTCTTAAAACTAAAAATAAGAAAAGAGACAACCTAACTTAAAAATGGGCAAAAGATCTGAACAGACACCTCACCAAAGAATAAGATATACAAATGGCAAATAAGTACATGAAAAGATGCTCAACATCATTTGTCATTAGGGAATTGTAAATTAAAACAATAATGAGATAAACCTATTATAATGACTGAAATCCAAACAACTGACAATACCAAAAGCTGGTGAGGATGCAGAACAATAGGAATTTTCATTCATTGTTGATGGGAATGCAAAATGGCACAGCTGCTTTTTAGCAGTTTCTCACAAAGTTAAACATGGTCATACCATATTATCCAGCAATTGCACCCCTTGGTATTTACTCAGCTGGATTGAAAACTTTTGTCCACACAAAAACCTGTACATACATGTTTATAGCAGTTTTATTCATAATTTCCCCAAACTGGAAGCAACCAAGATGTCCCTCCATAGCTGAATGGATAAATAAACTGTGGTCCATCCAGACAATGAAATATTATTCATCGATAAAAAGAAATAAGCTGTCAAGCCATGAAAAGACGTGGAGGAAACCTAAATCGTATTACTAAGGGAAAGAAGCCAATCTGAAAAGGCTACGTACTGCATGCTTTCAACTACCTGACATTCTGGAAAAGGAAAACTATGGAGAGAGTAAAAAGATCAGTGGTTGCTGGGGGTTTGGTGGAGGTGGGGTGGGGAGGGATAACTGGATAGAGCAAAGGGGATTTTTAGGGTAGTGAAATTATTCTTCATGAATGTAGAATGGGGGATACAGCCAGCCCTGGTGGTCTAGTGGTTAAGATTCAGTGCTCTCACTGCTTCAGCCCCAGTTCATTTCCTGGTCAGGGAACCACACCACCTTCTGTTGGTTGTCATCCTGTGGTGGCTGTGTCTTGCTGTGATACTGAACGCTATGCTACCAGGATTTCCCATACTAGCAGGTGGACAGGTTTCAGTGGAGCTTCCAGACTAAGACAGACTAGGAAGAAGGACCTGGCCACCCACTTCCAAAAGAATTGGCCATGAAAAATTGGCTACGAATAGCAGTGAAGCATGGTCTGATATACCACTGGAAGATGAGAGGATGGCACAAAAAGACCAGATATTCCGCTCTGCTGTCCACTGGGCTGCTAGGAATTGAAATCCACTCAAGAGCACCACCAATAGCAATGGTGGATACTTGTCATAATGTATTTGTCAAAACCTATTGAAGTTTGCAGCGCAAAGAATGGAACTTAATATATGCAAATACAAAAAGCATTTAGTAGAGGGGGGGATTCTGAGAAAGAATGTGGACTCTGACAAGACAATCTAACTGTATTGAAATGCATGAAACCACCTCGTGGAAGGGGGTGGAGAAAAAGGTGCTGACCTAAGTGTTTTTGGAAATGAGGAGTCTGTAAGAGTAAAGGTAAAAGGAACTGCACACAGCACTGTGCTCCAGCCGATAAAGCGCCGTGTCCCATGGTGCTATAGGTTAGCAATTCTGGCACTGCTATACACGTACCCTGGAATTGAACAATTAAGTAAATGGTTATGGGATGCTGGGAGCCAGGTGTCTTGCTGTTGGAGTGGAAATTTACATACCAGCAAGGGGAGGAGGCCAGAATGATGCATGTGGTGATGGAGTTGGAGACATCAGCAAGAACCCGTGTTTACCTTAACATAGATAGAGATGGTTGCATGCAGAAATATTTATAGAGGTGACTATGCTTGGGCTAGTAGGCACACATCTGTCTCCTTCTCTGTTGGCTTATAGGGTCTAGATGCTAGCACACACCAGCAGCAATGAGCACATCCGGCACCCAGATCTTGGCTTCTAAGACCATTCTCCAATAAAAGCAGCCAGGGCTCCTTGAGGAATGGCTGATTCCAGGACTGGGCAGGAAATACATAATTGAGCCTGGACCATTATGTAGTGGCCAGAGAGTAAGGAGGTGCAAAACCCCCAAAACCAAAAACCCACTCACCAACCAACCAAAACAAAAAACAACCCAGAAGGATGGGGTCGATGAGCCCTGCCAGAGGGCACAGGAGGCTCTCCGTGGCCATGTGGAACTGAGGGGACTTAGGGAACAAGCTGAGCAACAAAGTCAATAAAGCCGTACTGGGTTATAACCTAAAGCATGAGAAACACCCATGAGTCTAGACTGGTATAAACAAATGACTACACAAATTAATAAATGGGCGAGAAGCGACAATCTCCCGTGCAAACCCCCATTCCTGCAGTGTGGGGCTCATAGCGATTTCCTGCCCAAGAGCACAGTCCGTCCAGTGGTCTTTCTAGATGCAAGTTGGACTGCATTCGCCCACCTCAGTCCTTCAGTTGCTCCCCAGCCTGGCCCTGAGCTCTGCGTGACTGCTGGGAGGCCCCTGCTCTCAGCCCACTGCTGCAGTCCCACTGGCCGCTGGTTTCCAGGTCCTCCATGGCCTCAGGCCCTGGCCACACCCTTCCCTCTGCCCTGGGCATCCTTTTGCCCCTTCCTCTCTCTCAAGCGTCCTCCCTTTGCCCCCTCTGCACAGGCCACACTGCGAGTGCTGGGACTGGGGCCCCGTCCTCCCCGGGCTGCAGCCTTAGCCCCACATGGTCCTGGCCCCAGAGAGGTATCCCTTGTGGAGGGTTTTATCACAGGTGCCTATCAGCAGGGCTGGCCTGTGGCCAGGAGACCCTCAGGGGGCTTGGGTTGCCCCCAGACCGCCTGCCCAGGCTACTCCTCTCGCAGCCCATGGGTCAGGAGGAGGCTCCCAGACTCAGCCTTTTTCTTGTGCTGAGATAAGCACAAGAACAGCAAGTGGCTAGGATGCAGACAGAACAGCAGGCGGTGATGGCACGGAGTGACCAGGTCAGCATCGATGTCCTCTGAGGCTCAGCCCAAAGGCCACATTGTGTACGGCTTTCTCAGCCCCAGGCCCAGGGTGATGGTAGCTGCCTTTTTGTCTCCTCTCCCACCCCACTCATGGTTTTTCCGAGGCTCTTGTGGGCTGGGGACTCAGAGGCAGGAGGACATGGAGGGACCTGCACTCCGCCCAGTGCCCATCAACTCCGCACCTGTTCCCACGACACAAGGTCCCGCCCTGCTCCCGCCAGGCCCCCACACCTCCCTGGCTCAGGGGGAAGCAGATTCCAGCCCTGGAATAGATTGCCCTCCTGTGTACCCAGGGCCCGAATCCACGGGGTCTCAGCCACCGACCGACGGGGCCCTCTGTTCTGGTTGTCCACCCATAATCCACCCCAGCTCCTTCCAAGGAGGGCTGGAGGCAGCTTCTGAGGAGGGCAGTGCCTGCAGCATTTGCAGATGCTCACACCCACCTGGGCCAGAGGGTGAGCTGATGAGCAGACAGGGAGCGGGAGACCCAGCCTCCCACAGGTTCCGGCGCCGCAGAACTTCCTGGCACCGCCTCCCTGCCTGCAGCGTGCCACACTAATCCATCACACCCACAACCACAAAAGCCACGGAACCCTGTCCCTGCAGCTGCCAGCCCTGGACCTGCCCAGGTGAATGCAGCACCACCGTCCTCGTCCAGACGGGTCAGGGGACCCGGACACACAGCTCTGCACCACGGCCGGGCTCGGAGGCCTGGCAGGCCGGGGAGGACGGTACCTGGCCTCGGCGTGTCTCACAGTTGTGGAGGTAGCTCAAGTGGTAGATTTTCAGGTTCAATGTGCCAAAATTCAGGTACTTCAAGAAAACCTGAAAGAGGAGTTGTAAAGACAGGAGTTAAACCCCGGTCTTCAGATGTATGCCCAGTCTACATTTGTGGAAGAGACACCGGCTGCCCGGAGGAGGGGCCCCACGTGCAGCATGGACTTCAGCACGTGTGGGCCGTGGATGGGCACACATGCCCATGTGCATGAAGATGCACACGGATGCGTAGAAGACACAGATACAGAGGAGCTGGGGTGCTAGGTCACAGAGAGGAGCACACAGACAGCAGCAGACGTGCATGTGGCATGGGCCACGCAGGGACTCAGGCAGAGAGGCGGCTTGCACACACATGCCTGCACGCCCAGTGGGCTCCCCGACACTCACGTCTTCATCTTCGCTTGTGAAACACTGGCCGTTGAGCTTGTTCACTGCCATGATCACGGCCACTACGTCTTTGCCATTCATGACGGGTGTGGCCAGGATGTTCCTCGTCACATAGCCGGTCAGCTCGTCAGCGAAGGGGCTGAAGTGGGGACACTGTGAGGCAAAGGGCGAGAAAAGAGAGGCTGTTGCTCTGTGGTCGCCTGTGCTACCTGTGCTTATCTGAGCATCTGGAGAGAAGGGCTGAGTCTGGGGGCCTCCTCTTGGCTCTGGGCTGCGAGAGGAGCAGCCTGGCCACGTGTGCCCTAGCACCCTGGTCCTGGGGTCAGGGCTAAGCTCCGTGGAGGCTGCCACTGGGCCAGTGCCGAGACCCAGCTGGCCCTGCCCTGGGCCTCGGGAGCCAAGGCAGCACAGGTACACGGCCTGTCCTTGGGGCTCCAGCCTGGCTCAGTCCCTGTCACCTCCCCTCGGAGCCGATGGCCACTGGTCCTCCATCCGCAGACTCTTTAGAGTCCTCACAGGCACCTCCCGCCCTGCACTCCACCTGGGCTGTGGGCAGACCGGGGTCCTCCCACACCTGCCACTATCGGCCGAGCTGGCCTCCTGGATGCCTCTTGAGTCTGTCCTGTCCACCTGTCCTCAAGCCCCTCCTAGTTCAGGCTGCCAAGCCCTCCTGCCTCCAGCCACCCTTGGGCAGCCCCCTCAGGCTCCTCCCAAAAGATAAGTGTTGGCTGAATGAAGGGTGAGTGCGAGTTGGGGTGGAGGGTCGCCTGCACCCCCAGGACCAGTCCACTAGTCCCTTTGGGTCTCCCAGGCCTACGCTCCAGCCAGTGTCTTCTCGAGGGGCTCGTTGCCCTCATGATAGACCTTTGTTTACCTCTGGCCCCTGGGGTGGCTCCCACCAGTCTTAGAGTGTCTCCTTGGGGCTTCTCCCCTATCGGGGCCGGTTGAGGGGCTCTTTGGTTCCGTTTCCACAGGGAACAGGTCAGCTGAGCTTTGTCTGGGCCCAGGTGGCTGAGTGTTGCTGGGACCAGGCTCCCCCGTGACCGGGACTCTGTCCCTCGGAGTGGACATGACCTGGCCTCACCCGCCTACTTTCCGGTGCTGACACTCATTGACACGAGGCCAGAGTGAGCCAGTGTGGTGGCCATGGTGGACGGCTTGGAGTCAGATGGCCTGGGCTGGGCTCTGGACTTCCGCCTGTGTGACGTCCTGCAAGGATGGGATGGCTCCGTGCCCCTTTCCTCACTGGTCAACTTGGTTGAGCAAGGGAATCCCTGTAAATGCTCCTTACATTTTATTATTATTTTTATGGCTAAAGGAACTCTCTCAGGGTTACTCAAGGACTATAAGTCCTGTGGCAGACAGAGGGGTGACTGGCCCCACGTGACTTCTGCTGCCTCCTCTGTTGCTCGGCCCCTGCGCAACCCAGGGAAGCTGACTCGCCGCCCAAGGGGACGTCAGAGGAAGCCTGCCGGACGAGGACAGGTGTTGATGCTCTTGTAAAGGGTGCGGGTGGCAGGCCCCGACTCTTCTCCTCTCTTCTCCTTCCTGATTCCTGGAAAGGCAGTGGCTCCTGGTGTCAAAGGAAAATCAGTCCTCAAGCCCTGGCAGTGGTGGCGGCATTGGGCGGTGGCACCAACGTCCTGTTGCGTGAGGACACCAAGACCCTCACTGGCCCAGCCACTGCCCTGGTCTTTCTGCTGGTCGGAACTGAGCACCGATAGAGCCTCCGTGGCATCTTCCTCTTGTGCTCAGGACTGGGTCCATGCTCTCAGCCCCCGCCATCTGCCGTCCTCTCTGGGCACCTTCATTGCACTTGCTGCTCTGGGGTCTTGCCTTCCTGGCTGCACCACCGCGTCTCCTGGCTCTACCCTGGACTCTCCTGACTGTCCTTATGCAGACGCATTCCCCTGCTCCTACCTGGGACCTCACATCGCCCTGACTGCTCCCAGGTCCCTCACGCCATGCCAGATACCCCCTCTTGCTCTCCCCACTGCATGGGGACCTTCACCCCATGCCTCTGGCTGCAGCCTCTTGGTGTCTCTGTAGGCAGCTCACCAGCCCCCACCACACCCTCGGCACAAGGTGAACAGACCTCAGAAACATCGGGGGCAGGTTCTGGCCAGGATCTGTACTCTCAGAGCCGAGTCACCTAATGGCTGGGGTCACCCACACTCCTCACCCTTATACCCTGTACACGTTCAGGCTCTGTCCCCCAGCAGTGAGAGTCCCTGAATCCTGTGCCCATTCAGGCTCTGTCCCCCAGGAGTGAGCTTGGGGCTCCCTGCCTGTGTCACTTCTACTTCACTGTCTCCCAAATCAATGCTCCCACTCGGCTTCTCTGCTGAATCAGACCCTGCTGCCCCAGAGCCTCACTGCTCAGAGCCCGGATGGCCTTGCAGGCAACAGGTGATGCTCAGGCTCCCAGAAACCTGGAGCCACACTTGCCTCTAACCAGCCTGGGGGCTGCAAATGTGCATTAGAGTCAGAGGGAGCAGTGCCCCCAACTCTCCATTCTCACTGCCCAGATCCACGTTATCCCTCACCTAGCATCCCGGCATCCCTCCGGCCTCCGCGTGCCTCCTGACCCATTTTTGCGGGCACAGCTAGTCCTACTGCCCTCCTCCCTCGCCTGAACTGTCCTGGCTCCAGGGAGCTTCCCCACAAACCCGTGTCCCTAACGCCAGCTCTGCTTCCATCAGCCCTATAAGGGCCGGTCTCTACCACTGGGGTCCAGACGCTTTGGTGACACACAGGACCCCCATAATGAGGAATCTCAGGACTCACAGCTCTTTGGGTTGGTAGGTCAGAGGCCAACACAGAGCCAGGACCTGGGTCTGGTCTTGCCCACCTGCTTGGCGGCTGTGGCCAAGCCACATTCCTACCCTGGGCCTTCCAGGAGTTTCTGCCAGGCTGCCTCACCACAAGCCCTCGGGGGTCTTAGGAGCTGCAAAGGGGTGGTGGGGTGGTGTCATAGCCCTGTGGAATCCCCCTCCTGCCACCACACACCAGTTTTCTCTGCCACGTGCAAGGGTTCCCAGCACCACAGGCACCCATTGCTCTCCAAAAATGGCCCCCATGCTGCCCACGCCCTCCGAGGATGGTGCCGGCACCTCAGGGTGAAGCACAGGGACTCTCTGCCTCTGTCTCCCCTCTGTAAAACGATGCATGAACCTGGCACTGACAATGCTTAGGGCTGCGTGACGCACTTAATGGAAACTCGCTTGTTTGCTGATTTTGACTCTGGTCTCTGTTCCACTGCACCTGAGATATATGAAAGACCCAGCGAGGCCCTGAGCATTGAGGCCAACGCCGTGCCCCTGTCCCATGGAGGAGGCATCCGCAGTGCTGGGCAGTCAGGGAGACATCAGAGGAGGCCGTCCTGATGGAGGTTGGAAGGGTCCTGAGAAGTCAAGGCCCCAGGGAAAAACAGCTCTTGAGGGGTGGGTGGGGTGAGGGGGACAGGAACCAGGACAGCCACACAGTGAACCAGACCCTCGGAGCAACCACGAGACACCCACAGCACAGCTCTGGATGGAGGAGGATGGCAGCTGGAGAATAGATCCCTGGGGGCTGAGAGGACCATTCCAGACTCAGAGAAGGGAGGGGACAAGATGTAGCTAGGAGAGGAGGTAGGGAGAGAGAGAGGGGGAGAGGAAGGGGGGGATAGAGAAGGGGTACAGAGAGAGAGGGGAAGAAGAGGAGGAAGGGGGAGGGAGATGGGGGACAGAGAAGGGGAGGGAGAGAAGGGGAAGGGAGAGGGGAGGCAGGAGAAGGGGAAATGTACAAGAGGGAGGGGGGGAGAGGCAGAGGGAGGGGAAGGGAGAGAGGGGGAGAAGGAGAGGGAGGTGGGAGGGAGAGGGAGGAAGACCCTCAGTGCCCCCTCACTGTTGAACTTCCTGTTTCCCTGGCAGTTCCTGCTCCTGATATTCTGATTTGTGTGTGACCCATTTCCTAAAAAGAGAGTGAAGATGAAGCTAATCCTAGAGATTACTATATCCAGGTCGCTGGACCGAGGCCTGTTTAGAGCAGATAAGTTTAAGAGGATTGCAGCCACGGCTGCTTCCTTCCCAGGTACCCGGGGCTGGGGGCCTGGCCACTCGTCCCTTTGTCTCCAGGGGACACTGGCTGCTTCGGGGGAGGCCTGGGTGGGTAATCCCCTCTGGATTCCTGCATGGGAAGTAGAAGAGGCTGATCCAGCTGATGGCTCCTGCTTCCAGCTCCCAGGCTGGGTCCTCTCGGAGTAGGAAAGGGAAAGGAGGCGAGAAGGCAGCCAGCCCCTCTTCTGCTCGCTGTGGCTGCTCCTCCATGCTTCTTCTCCTCAGAGCCCCTCATCCACCTCAGGGCCTCTGCCCCTCACACGTCCAGCAGGCACTTCAAACTCAGTGCACCCCAGACCAACATCGCCTCCCCCATCCAGTCCACACTCTTCTCCCCATGTCCTCCTGGTGCTTCCACACTCTTCTCCCCCTGGGGGACACCTGTCCCCCTGGTGCATCCACACTCTTCTCCCCCTGGGGACACCTGTCCTCCTGGTGTGCCAGCTCGCACCCAGCAGGGTCATTGGCACTTTCTCTTCTTCCTGCCCAACAAGAACTGGTCCTCCTGAATCCCACAGCTCCACGCAGTGCTGTCCACCCCTCCTACCCACCCTGGACCAGCCCTGGTCTCCCTGCTGCTTCTCCAGAACCCCCAAATTTTCCCTCCCCAGTGAGCAGCGTGGTCTCCTATGGGTTGTGATCTTGGGGCTCCGAGGTCCACCGGTTCCTGCTCTGACCCCTTCCTCCTCAATCCCTGGTCCAGGGAGCTGTGGGCCAAGGAGACACAGCAGGGCCTTCCCAGGCCACCCTCCCAGCTAACCCAGGGCTTCCCTCCTTCCTGGGAGCTCTGGCCGGGCCCCACTCTACTTGCCACCCCACCCCCCCCGGCCACCTTCCTGAAAGCTGAGGGTCCCCACATGGCCCGTGGGCTGACCTGTCCCATGAGGCCTGTGGGAACCCCTCACCAACCCGCGAGGTGTGGTCCAGAACCCACCTTGGTCACATCCTCGACGTTCACCATTTTCTTGGTCTGAGCCACGTGGCCCACGACCCCAATGTCCAGCGGGAAGACAATCTCGGAGTCGGGGGGCACCAGGGAGTCCTCCAGGACGCTGTCGGGCTGCACACTGAAGAGGCGTGTGGCGAGCTCGGCTACACCGTTGCGCTGGCGGTACATGAAGAGGCTGCAGCGGTCAGCATGCAGGATGGTGCAGAGGCGTCGCAGGATCTTGAAGACCACCCGCTCCATGTTCACGTTCTCCTGCATGTCCTGCACCAGCTCGAACAGGGCCGCGCTCTCCTCCACCTGGCACAGCTCACGGAAGCTGGTGCAGTCCGCCGGGCACCCATCCACGCAGGCACTGGCCACATTCTCTGGGCTCAGCTTCTTCCCAAAGTACTGGTCCGTGAAGCTGGGGTTCTGGTCAAGGAACTTCTGCACCTGCTCCTCGCTGAGGCTCATGGTGTTCCGCTCCCTGCCCGGGAGAAGCTGCCAGTCCCCAGGTGCACACGGATTCCCAGCAAACACTGTCATCAGCAAAGACTTTCTTAGTGACGATTACTGAGTCCTGGGAGGACACCAGCTGACTCACCCACCTCTGCCCCCCTCTCCTTAGATCTCAGACTTCCCACCTCCCCTGGGAAAATCAGATCCCCTGAAATGGGGGCTGTGGGGTACCACTCAAGGTCTCCGGCTCGTGGCAGGGGTCCTGGGCAGCTGGAGGCAGGCACTTGGCTTCTAGTGGAGCAGGCCCTCACACCTGATACTCCGGAGGGAGGTAATCCCACAAACGCCATGACCCTTTCTGCCTGGGGGGCCTCCTGGGTGCCCAGATCTGGGCTTAGATGTGCTGGGGAGGCGGGGGCACCAGCCCTGCCTAGGCGAGATGCAGCACGGCCCCAGGCAGGGAGAAGGGAACCCCTGACGGTGCTGGAGGTCGAGGGGTTCAGCTCTGTCACCCCATCCCCACAGAAGGAAGCGGGGAGAAGGGAGGAAGGTGACCAGCGCCCGGCGTGGAGGTGGGACCGCATGTGGGGGCTTCGCACAGACTGTTCCTTCTCTTTGCTGGTGGGCCATGGTTCTGGGTATTCGGTTCTTGCAGGCGAGGGGTTTGAACGTGAGAATCAGTCACCCGAGGGCACAACAGTGCTTCTCTGATAAGAGCTAAGGCCTTTAGTTAGAAGTCCTCTTGATGAGCCTGGAACATGCGTCTCTCTTCTTGGCCTCATTCCTACTTTTCGAGCACCTTTATTCATGCTGCTAGACCCTCTCCTCCCATAGAGTCCACAACCGCACTGCGGGCACTGCCGTGTTTTACAGATGGGACCGTTCCTGGGCATCCATGCCTCAAAGGGACCGGCATGCCTAGATGGCTGCAGGCGCCTCTCACCGAGGGCTTGTCTGTCTGCCCTGGGTATCACACAGATATTAGCTTCTCTGTGAGCCATGATGTGATTAAAAGAGAGGTTGGATTACAACTGGAGGACTCACCCCAGGTGTGTCTGACTTTCCTGCTGCAGGAGTGCCCTTTACTTCACACAAAAGAAACTGTGTGCAGATGTGTGTGCATGTGCATACATGTGGGTGCATGCACATCCATGCTGGGTGTGCATTGTGTGTGTGCATGGATGTGCATGTGCATAGATGTGTGTGCGTGCTGGGTGTGCATGAGTGTGATGTGTGCGTGTGCCCATGGACTGCTGGAAGGTTGGGGGTAGAAGCTACATCTGTGGTGTGAACCGCCCTGCACATCACTCAGCGGAGACCAGGTGGGCACCTGGCATTCTGGACTCACCTTCTGGAGCAGGAGCCAGAAGCAATGCCGACAGGCCTTGTCCACAGAGGCAGAAGCAGAAAGTTATAGTCAGAAGGACTTCAGGCCTCTCTCAGCCAAGGACCAGCAATCACAATCCAGGGCCTCGACTGAGGGAAACAGCCTCAGCTTTCTTCGTCTCTTCCTCATGTTGCCTATGTCCATATTGTCACTACAGTTTTAGCCTGGATACAGGTTTGTGTGTGGTTCTGACTTTTACTGCATTCAGCTGGCAAAAATGTGTGTGCATGCATGTATAAGCATGCATATGTGCACATGCATGAGTGAGTGCACACACATGTGAGCATGGGGCCAGTGTGGCCTCTTCTGCTTAGACAAGTTTTCTCAGCACAAGTCTTGGTTCCAGGGGACCTTCTGCATGGGCTCTGGGATGGTGCCCTGCAGCTGTGCCGACCACAATGGGCCCAGCTGGCCAAGTGTGGGGTGCGGGCACTTGTGCTGTGACGTTCCTGCCTCTGCTTAGTCATGCAGCAGATTCCTTTCAGGGATATGCTCCGAGGTCTCCCACTTTTCCTAAAAATAGTGAGTTTCTGACTGAGGATGAAGGAGAGCGGGATGAGGGGGAGGCAGGTGCTGTGGGGAGGGTGCTGTGGTGCTTGGATTTGGGGCCAGGGCTGAGGGCCACCTCTCTCTGCATTCAGCCCCCAGACAGCTTCCAGAGCCCTTCCAGCGTATTGTCTCCAGACACTCCAAGCTGGAGTCCAAATTATGCCTGGATGTGAGGGAAATGCCAACGAGGCAGCCATATGGCTGAGCAGACCAGGGTAGCTAGATCTTTGGGGGAACACTTCCCAAATCCTCAGCTCACCCCCACCCTGATGCCCACTCTCAGTGCTGCAGCCCACACTCCCTGCTTCTGCTCGCTCATTCCTGTCAGCTGATCCCTCCTCTGCTCTCTTCTTCCCCCTCTCTTGCAGATAGGCTCCTTCCCTGGAGGGCTGAGGAAAATGGGGTGTAGGTGTGAAGCTCATCTGGTGTGAGGTGTGTGTGAGCACTGAGTAGGGCAGCACCCCTGGGGCAGTGGAGGCCCTCCGGTGAAGCTGTGAGGGGAGGTCGCAGCAGTGGGAGCAGCATGGCCATGGATTCAGAGGCACGACGTGCTCAGGGTTCGTGGAGTGGTGAGGGTTCGGTGGAGAGAGTGGGTAGGGGGTGGAGGAGGGTGCTGGCTGAGGAGTTCGGGGCACTAGTGTGCCACAGCTAGACACTGGGAGCAATAGGTTGGAGCAGAAGGGAGCCCAGAGTAAGGATGCACCCACACACATCCCTCATCATAACAAATGTGCCGCCTGACTTACACCTGTGGCACCTGCATCACTTTACCTGTGGGTTGCCCTGCCCCTGAGCCTGCAGTGCTTGCAGGTGTGGGACCCCAGAGGCACCAGGAGTTAACATCTCCTAGAGGTACCCTTGGCCTGTGACTAACAAGGTCATGTGTAAATGCCCCAACTACCTCACCTGCAGGGCCCAGGGATAACTGCTCAACAACATATTCTGTATCAGCTCCTTCCCGTCTTCGTTTGACTCCCTGACCCACCTACTGGTGGTGCCTGGGGCCCCTGAGCAGGCCCTAAGGGGTGGACTCTTGACGCAGTTAGAGAGAATCACCTGTGAGGTTCACCTGTGAGGTATGTCTGTGAGATGCACCTGTGAGAAGCACCTGTGAGGTGCACTTGTGAGGTACACCTGTGAGATAAAATTATGAAGTACACCTGTGAGGTACACTATTTAGGTATACCTGTGAAGTGCACCTGTGCGGTGCACCTGTGAAGTGCACCCGTGGGGTGTACCAGTGAGATAGGCTTGTGATATACACCTGTGAGGTGCGCCTGAGAGTTATGCTTGTGAGACACACCTGTGAGGTGTGCCCGTGAGATGCACCTGTGAGGTACACCTGTGAAGTGTACCTGAGGTATGCTTGCGAGGTACACCTGTGAGTACACTTTTGAGATGCCTTTGTGATGAATGCCTGTGAGATACACCCATGAGGAACACCTGTGAGGTATTCCTGTGAGATATGCCTGTGAGATACAACGTGAGGTATGCCTGTGTGGTACACCTTGAGGTATGTCTGTGAGGTATGCCTGTGAGGTGCACTTTTGTGGTATACCTGTGAGACATGTCTGTGAGATATATCTGTGAGGTGTGCCTCTGAGGTACACATTTGAGGTATGCCTGTGAGGTGCACTTGTGAGGTACACCTGTGAGGTATACTTGTGAGGTATTCCTGTGATGTACGCCTGTGAGGTGCACCTGATGTACATCTTTGAGGTGTGTCTGTGAGATATACCTGTGAGGTGCACCTGTGAAGTGCATCTGTGAGATACTCATGTATAGCACATCTGTGAGGTATGCCTGTGAGATACACTCAGGAAGTATAACTGTAAAGTACTTCTTGAGGTATACCTGTAATGTATGCCTCTGAAGTGTGCCTGTGAGATACACTTGTGAGGTGCACCTGTGAAGAGCACTTGTGACATAGCACATATAAATATGTGATGTATAGCCTCTGAAGTGTTCCTGTGAGGTACACCTGTCAGATGCATTTGTTTGTTTGTTTGTTTGTTTTTTGTGAGGAAGATCAGCCCTGAGCGAACATCCATGATAATCCTCCTCTTTTTGCTGAGGAAGACCGACTCTGAGCTAACTTCTATTGCCAATCCTCCTCCTTTTTTGTCCCCCCAAAGCCCCAGTAGATAGTTGTATGTCATAGTTGCACATCCTTCTAGTTGCTGTATGTGGGATACGGCCTCAGCATGGCTGGAGAAGTGGTGCGGCGGTGCGCGCCCGGGATCTGAACCCGGGCCGCCAGCAGCAGAGCATGCACACTTAACCGCTAAGCCACGGGGCCTGCCCTGTCAGGTGCATTTGTGAGGTACAACTTTGAGGTACACCTGTGAGATAGGCCTGTAAGGTATGCCTGTCAGGTGCACCTGTGGTACAGCTGTGACGTGTGCCTATCAGATATGCCTGTGAGATACACTTGTGAGGCATGCCTGCAATGTACACCTGTGAGGTTTGCCTATGAGGTGTGCCTGTGTGGTGCCCCTGAGGTACACCTATAACGTACACTGTGAGGTGTGTCTTGAAGTACTCTTGTGAGGTACACCTGTGAGATACACCTTTGAGATGCACCTGTGGGGTACAACTGTGAGGTGCACCTGAGAGGTATGTCTGTGATGTGTGCCTGTGAGTTTTGTCTGTGATATAGGCCTGTGGAGTGCACCTGTGAGATTCACCTGTGAGGTACACCTGTGAGGTATTCTTGTGAGGTGCACCTGTGAGATACACCTGAGAAAGATCTGTGAGGTACACCTGTGAGGTGTGCCTGTGAGGAACATCTTTGAGGTAAGCCTGGGAGGTGTGCCTGTGAGTTAAACCTGTGAGATACACCTGTTAGATGTGTGTGTGAGATACACTTGTGTGGTATATCTGTGAGGTACACCTGTGACATATACCTGTGAGGTACACCTATCAAGTGTGCCTGTGAGGTATGCCTTTGAGGTGCACTTCTGAGTAAATCTGTGAAGTACACATTTGAGGTACACCTGTGAGGTACACTTGTGTGGTATGCCTGTGAGACACACTTGGTAGGTATGCCTGTGAGGTGGGCCTGTGGACACACCTGTGAGGTGCCCTTGTGAGATACACCTGTGAGGAATGCTTGTGAGGTGCACCTGTGAGGTGCACCTGTGACATACACCTGTGTTCAAGGGCCCATCAGATACAACAGGTAACTTCTCCACAGATGAACTTGAGGGATATTTGAGGAGAAATTGCATTGCTCCTTTGCTACGTTCCTATTAATTTTACCTCATCGTAATGCGGAATTTTAAAATTAGTAAGCACATCCTGGAAGCCACATATAACAAGGAATATGTCTCAAATAGCTAATACATGAAAAGAATTCTAGTTTCTTGTCCCAAACTGTGGAGAAGACGCATTTCACAAGGAGCATTATGCCCTGAAATTAAAATTAACCAGTCAAGAGCAAAGGCAAGAGATGGAAAGGGTGAGGAGATCGGAGTCCACATTCAGAAATCTCATGAAACTTGCGGTGCAAGGAAATGGACACACCTGTTAGGACTTTGTACTTCCATAGGACAAGTTTTGCTGGAAAGATGACAGGAGAGGTGTTAACCGGCCGTCTGGTCGCTAATGTGGGAGGTGGGGTGAGGTGGGGAGATGCCTCAGACTCCGAACCCAGGACGGGGCCTGGGGTGTGTGTGGGCTGAGGGGGGCGTGCACGCGGCTCCATCCTCTGCCCCCACCAGCTGCCTGACCTCAGGGCAATCATCCGACTTCTTTTGTTTCTGGCAACAAGGATCTTGCTGTGTCGTTTTTCAGGTGAGACAGGGCAATGTAAAGTGTGTGGCATGGGCACTGTACAGCGTGAGGTCCTGTTGAGAACAGGCCACAGAGGACAGCTGTCCTGCTCGACAAGGGATCAGGGAGGGGAAGGCTGGGGGTGTGGGAGAGAACAGAGGCCAAGTTGTCAGAGGGTACCTGGAGGGAGGAGGTGCAGAGCTGGGAGTAGAGGGATGAGGGGGCCATGTGGCCCCTGTCTGGGGTCTGTGCTGATCTGGTGTGGGAGCCGCAACTTGGGTAAAAAGCAATGTTGGACCAAGAAGAGAAAGCCAGGCCTGTGCTCGGTCCGTAGGGAATGGAGTGCAGGAGAAATTGGAACTTCCTCACTCATATTTTGTGATCATCTTCTCTGTAGGACAGACTTGATGTGCCCGAGCCCTTGGCATGGGGTGGGTGGATCTATGAATGGGACCACAATTCTTTGTTGGGATGTGGCCAGAGGGCACCCATGTGGTCCTTGAGACTGTGGCCCAGAGGGCAGAGGCAGGGGCAAGAGGCTGAACACACATTCCTTCTGATAGTCTGGGCAGCCCTGGCCCCATCCCAGCAGGACCTGCGGTGCCCCCAAGGGCAACTATGGGGGTTCATGTATGATTGTCTCTGGTGAGCCTGCCCCCAGTGGCAGGCAGGACAGGGAGGGGAAGAGGAGGGTCCATATGAAGCAGCTGAGGTCTCCTAGGCCAACTAGCCAAGGGCTGGTCCCAACTGCCAGACTTATGACCAAGGTCATCTTAGACCATCCAGCCCCAAGCCAGCTGCCAGCTGACCACATCTGCAATGTGACCTCAGGCAAGACTGGAGAAGAACTGCTCAGCCCAAATGACTGACCCACAGAATCAGGAGCAAATGAAAATTTAAGCCACTAAGTTTTGGGGCATTTTGTCATGCAGCAAAAGGTAACTGATAGTCCTGGATTCTCTAGAAGACAGAGCCTGGAGTGTGGACTAAGTGCGAATGCTTGATAAGGGAGACAGAATCCATGCGGGAGTGGGGGGGTGGGCAGAAAGTGAGACGTGGAGGAATGGAAGCAAATCCAGGTTAGCATCCTGAGCCCTGGTTCTGAGGAACCACAGACACAGCTGGTTGCTCAGCAGGTGTGTCCTTTTGGCCACGTGCACAGAGAAACCACCCCTCAGAATAGCCTTCCTCCTCAGAAGGAACAAGGGGAATTTACCTTCTCTATCTCTCCAGCCTCCTGCTTCCCACTGGTCCAAGTCTGCCCCATGGGGAATGGGCTCTCCACAGTTACAGGGGGCACTCCCACCCCCTTGGGCAGCCATTCAGAAACCCAGATGCCCCTTCCTGTGGGGTGGAGTTTCATCCACAGGCAGAAGTGGCAGGAGAAGCCAGCCAAGAGGGAGAACGTGCCCTGTCCAGGCAAGAGATTGGTCAGAGCCAGGCGGGCCAGGTGGGCCAGCTGGTGGTGGCTGAGGCGGATCAGTGGCAAGGGCCTGGGGACACTAGGTCAACCCCAGGGGCCACAGGTCAGCCTAACACAATGTTCGCAGGGTGTCACTACCAAACAGGAGGCAGTTCTTTGATCGAAACAGAACGTGTTAGAAGTCACACGAGGAGACATGCATGGTTGGGGAGCTGAAGTACAGACAAAGAAAGAATCACTCCTCTACCCCACCACGAAGAGGCCGGGTGTCAGGTGTCCGTGGGAGTGGACGCAGGCCTCGCTCACTAATGCCATTTCCACCCCAAGAGCTTTGCGCTTATGGATAATGTAAGATCCCTCCAGCCTTCTTCCTCTTTGCACGCACATCCATGTGAACGATTCTGTAATGGGACCATAGGACACAGGTTATTTTGTAGCCTGCCCATCAGTATTTTCAGTGGCTGCACAGAATTCTGTTATGTGGGGGTTCCATAACTTATTTAATTAATGTCCTATTCATGGACTTTTAGGATGTTTCTGTTTGGGTTTTTGAGGGAAAATAAATGATGCTTGGTTCTCTGTCCCATTTCTGGAGCAGTTCAGACAGTGGATGGAGAGGAGTATCACCTTTGTTGCTGAGGGCGCTCCAAGGAAGGTGTGGCCTTGTGTGCCAGCCAGGTGGCCTTGCTGACACTGCCTGCCTCCTGGGCCAGAGCTGGGAGCAGCCCACACTTACCCAGGCTATTATCTGACATGAACCAGGGGAAGAGGGCCGAAGAGACCCAATCCCGCAGACTTACAGATGCTTATGGTTTGGCCTCACTCAATCAGAAAGAGGACCAGTGTCTGTGGCCGCCAACCAGGCAGCATTCCACCTCTGTGGGGGGGGGGTGGTTAGAGGGGTGCACAGGAGTGCTAAGGGAAGCAGGGAAGTGGGAGCGGGCGTCCCCTCGTCCAGAGGGTTTTGTCTTCTAAAAACTATAATAAAGAAGGCTCTGATGAATTAACTTCTGCCTTTTGTTTTTTTAACCTGGGATCTGTGAATGTGACTTTATTTGGAAGCAAAGTCTTTGCAGATGAACCAATTTAAGATTACGCCATACTGGATTAAGGTGGGCCCTAAATCCAGTCCCTGGTGTCTTCAGAAGAAGAGGCATAGAGGAGGCCATTTGGGGACAGAGGCAGAGACTGGAGGGGATGCCAAGGATTGTCAGCCACCACCAGAAACTGGAGAGAGGCCTAGAACAGATTCCTCCCCAGAGCTCCCAGAGGGAACCAGCCCTTGATCTTGGACTTCTGGCTTTCAGAACTGGGAGACAATAAATTTTTGTTGTTTTAAGCTCCCTACTTTGTGTGTTTGGTTCGGGTAGCCCTAGAAGACTAACACAGGTGATAGGCCAGGTTGTGCCTGTGGGCTGCAGTTTGTCTGGTCTAAGCTAGCCACAGCCTCTTCCTTCTGGCCAGCGACCAGTTGGGGACCAGATATGAGCCACCTCGAACGGTTTTCTGACAACTGCTATGGTGCAGAGGGGACTGCTGGGCCCACGCTGGCCAGTCATGGTCTTTCCTTCTTCTGGACGTGCAGAGTGGTTGCCCAGTTGCAGCCATCTTGCGGGAGGCAGGTCTGAGGGCAGAGCCAAGACTAGAGGAGGGAAGGGCCCGAGAACTTGAGGGGACAGATGGAGCTGGGAGCCCCCCGCCTCCTCTGCAATTTGTCATTTCGGCCCTTTGACCAGATCTTCTGTAACCTGCAGGGGACGGCAGTGTAAGAGGTTTATCTGAACAAAAAGTTCAATTATTGGACTAGTCAGGGCTCCCCAGAGAAACAGAACCAATAGGATAGGGAGAGAGGGAAAGATTTATTTTGAGGAATTGGCTCAGGCGGCTATGGAGACTGAGAAGTCCCACAATCTGCTGTCTGCAAGTTGGAGATCCAGGGGAGCCGACAGTGCTAGTTCCAGTCCTGGTGCAGGAGACTGATGTCCAGAATTCTCTCTTCCTCCACCTTTTGTTCTATTCGGGCCTCCAATGGATTGGATGAGGCCCAAACATATTGGGGAGGGCCATCGGCTTTATTGAGTCCACCAATTCAAACGCTCATCTCATCTGGAAACACCCTCACAGACCCACCCAGAAATAATGTTTAGCCAAATATCTAGGCACCCCACGGTCCAGTCAAGTTGACACATAAAATTAACCATTGCAGTTATTTAGAGGTCAGCTTACACCCTACAAGGCCAGCTCTGATCACCAGGCCCCTCCCAGTGGGACCAGGCCCAGGAAAAGGCAGTGCCTCCCCCTCTGAGACCAAATACAGTCTCCCCAGTTCTCAGCTGCACCAGACACCTGAAAGCCAAAGCCTGCCCCCGAAGACGGCGCTGGGGCTGAGCAGTTCCCAATCTTAGATGCGCATTCTCATGCCTTTTGCTTCTGTCCAACAAGCTTATGCTCAGCTGTCCACGTGGAATCTGTGTGCATGCCCAGTGCATCCGTGCACACGCATGGGAAAGTTCACAATGGCTTTATTCATAATATCCCAAACTAGAAACAAGCAAATGCTTGTCATGAGTAAAATGGATAAAGAAACTGTGGCATATTCATACAACGGCTGAGTGTCCAGCAACAGAAGTGAATGAACTACGGACACAACAACAGGGATGAATTTCACAGACACAAAGTTGAATGAAAGAAGCCAGGCACAGAATAACCACACACTATGATTCTATTTATATAAAGTTCAAAAACAGGCAAAGCAAAACTAAAACGTTTAGGGGTGCATGTCTGTGTGACGGAAAGACAAATAAACCCAAGGAGGTGGTTTCAAGTGAGGTCAGCAGAACCTTCGTCGGGAGAGAGCAGGTGCTGCGTACTCAATGCTGCCATATTCTGCTTCTTGATTGGTGGCAAGTATACACATGCTCGTTTATAAGCCATTAAGCTGTTACACGTGTATTTTATGGATTTTTCTGAGGATCTATTATATTTCACAAGACAGAAGATTTTAGAATACTAATTAAAGTGCATTCTTGTGTCTGCAAGAGCTTACTGGCTCTGGTTTCATGAGACTGAGTTTTTCAGATTTGTCATCCCCGTGCAGAGTTGGCACAGAGATGCCCACACCACATCTGTAAATGAAGATCAATAGTGATCGTTCCTGGGAAAAAAGGGGTGAGAATTAAAAATAAAAGAAAATTTTGAGTATTTAGCCACTTAAAAGGATAAAAATACTGAAAAGGTAAATGATAAATTAGAAAAAATAATTAGAATCAGCCAAATTAAGTGGAGTCAATACTCTAGGAGACTGGATTTTAAATGCTAATAAATATTAAAACGTAAAGGCAACAAGGAAAATACTCTTCCCTTGATACATGATTACTGTTGCAATCGGAAAAGCACATGACGGTTTAAAACGTCGTCATCTCCGGGCGCCGGCTCCCTGTCTTTAGAACAAGGCAGTGGCGTGTTCCACGCGGAGCTGCCACGAGGGCCCCTGTGAAGGTGCGTGGCACGTGGCGGGCTCTGTGATTTTTAAAATAACTCCTCTTTCGCTGACAACCTGTACAAAGGTGTATGGCGGTGCTTCTTTCCAGAGCGGGCCCCCTGCCTGACCCCTGAGCCCCGCCAAATCACCCGACTACGGACCACAGCTGCTCTGTGGCCCCTCTGACCACACTGAGGAAAGGCAGGAAGAATGCTGCAGGTGGTCAGGAGGGAAGGGGCTTCACAGGTGAGCCGGGCAGGAGCTGGGAGGAAGGATTCTGCCAGAAAGCAATGGAATCAGCTGTCAAAATGTGCACGGGTCGTTTCAATTTACACCCCTGGTTATAGGTGTCAGAAACCAGCTCAGTGCAGAGGTCCTCACTGCGAGAGAGAGGAGCAGTTACAGGGTCCCTGGGAGCCCGACAGACACCCTAAAAGGCAGCTTCGTATGACAGGGACCACAGACTGCTGCTCCCTCCCCCTGCAGACACAGAGGCATTTACTGGGGAAGACAGCTGACCACCTGCTGAGCGCCAGTCAGTGACGGGGAGGGGGAGGGGGCAAGCCTGAGACTAAAGAGCACAGGAGCACCACGATGGGGGCAGGCCCCTCTACCTGCGCTCAAACCACCCCCATGCCCCCACCTCCCCGACCCCATCTTCATGCAGCAGTGTTCCTGCTAAAACTCAAGCCACAGCAGCCTGCTGCCTGCCAGGCTCTCCCACCCTCAGGATGAGGTCCACACCAGCACAGCCCAAGGCACTTCAGGACAGGGCACCTGCTGGTCACTCTCTGCCCCAGCCTTTCTCCAGTTCCATGCTCTCTCCTCAGGGCCCTGCCCTCCCTCCTTCCGGCTCCCTCCCCAAGAGCCTTCCCTCACCCCAACTTGGGGGCTCTCCTGCCTCTGCCCTGGCCTGTGTCACCTGGCCATGTTCCCCTGTGAGCAGAACCGGACTGACATTTAGACTCTGTCACAGGACAGAGCCACCCAAGTTTGGCTGCTGGCCACTCATTCATTCATTCATTTGCTCCTTCATTCATTCCACACAGCCAGGGCAGGGCCCAGTCCTGGGGAGGGGGGCAAGTCAGACCTGGACCTGGATTGCACTGAGCTCCCAGTCTGGTGGGGAAGAAAAAATAACCTCTGAGTGATTAAAATCTAGACTAACTAGACAAAATACCACATCACTTACTGATCCAGACATTTAGACTACTGAGGATCCTGCCTGCTACGGGGGATCCTCGGCCAGGGGCAGGGGAGCAGGGAATTGGGAGGACAAGGAGGTGGGGGTGCAGGGAAGTGAGGGGTCAGGGATGTGGGGTGCAGGGAAGTGGGGGAGCAGGGAGGTTGGGGTACAGGGAGGTGGGGGGCAGGGAGGTGGGGGTGCAGGGAGGTGGGGCTACAGGGAGATGAGGGGGCAGGGAGGTGGGGGTGCATGGGGGTAGGGCTGCAGGGAGATGAGGGGGCAGGGAGGTGGGGGTGCAGGGAGGTGGGGGTTCAGGGAGGTGAGAGGGCAGGGAGGTAGGGTGCAGGGAGGTGAGGGTGCAGGGAGGTGAGGGTGCAGGGAGGTGGTGGGGCAGGGAGGTGGGGGTTCAGGGAGGTGAGAGGGCAGGGAGGTGGGGTGTAGGGAGGTGGGGATGCAGGGAGGTGAGGGGGCAGGGAGTTGAGTGGCCCAGGAGGTGGGGGTGCAGCGAGGTGAGGTGGCAGGGAGGAGAGAGGGCTGGGAGGTGGGGGTGCAGGGAGGTGAGAGGGCAGGGAGGTGGGGGGCAGGGAGGTGGGGGTGCAGGGAGGTGAGGGGGCAGGGAGGTGAGTGGGCGGGGAGGTGGGGGTGCAGGGTAGTGAGGGTACTGGGAGGTAGGGGTGCAGGGAGGTGAGGGGGCAGGGAGGTGGGGGGCAGGGAGGTGAGTGGGCCAGGATGTGGGGCTGCAGGGAGATGAGGGGGCAGGGAGGTTGGGGGCAGGGATGTGGTGGTGCAGGGAGGTGGGGGTGCAGGGCGGTGAGGGGGCAGGGAGGTGGGGGTGCAGGGCAGTGAGGGGGCAGGGAGGTGGGGGTGCAGGGCGGTGAGTGGGCCGGGAGGTGGGGGGCACAGAGGTGGGGTGCAGGGAGGTGGGGGGCAGGGAGGTGAGGAGCAGGGAGGTGGGGGGCAGGGAGGTGAGGAGCAGGGAGGTAGGGGGCAGGGAGGCAGCGCACAGAGTCTGGGTTTGAATCCTGGCTCTGCAGGTCTCTGACTTCTTCATGGAAAGCCTCCACGGATAATCGGGCCTCCTGCCTCAGGGTTTATTGCATGGACTCAATGAGAAAGCCATGCAAAGCACTCATTAGTGTCTGGAGAACAGCAGGCAGCCAGCAAAAGTTAGTTACTGTTAAGTGAGGTGAAGCTAAGATCTAAGAAATAAGAAAGCA
This sequence comes from Diceros bicornis minor, assembly GCF_020826845.1. Lineage (NCBI taxonomy): Eukaryota > Metazoa > Chordata > Mammalia > Perissodactyla > Rhinocerotidae > Diceros > Diceros bicornis. The sequence goes on along the minus strand of NC_080747.1, from coordinate 69,694 downwards.
GAAGTAGGGTGAGGATGTGGCAAGGGGGACCTACAACATAAAGAGGGAACAGCATATGCAAAGGCCATGTGGCAGGAAGAGGCAGGGTGAGTTTAAGGAACAGGGAAGTGTTCAGGAGGATGCAATTGTCTGGTGAAGGGTCGGGGGAGGGGCGCTGGAGCTAGAGTAGGCCAGATCTCGAAGTACTACACCCCTGACCTGCCTGGTGTGGGCCTTTGATGGCAGAAGCCGCCACACAGCCCCTCCCAGCAAGGCCCCGCCCACGTGGACTCAGGCCCTTCCCAGGGCGGGCGAGGGTGACCCCCGGCAGTTCACTTCCTCCCCCAAAGCCTAATCAATCTGGCTTCGGCGTTGGGAATGAAGAGGCTGTTCCATCCTTCCCCACGGAGGTGGCTGCAAACCTCGTCTCCCTGGAAACCGAAATAATCATTGGAGGGCAGCTCATGACAACTCCGCTCACGCGCGTGGGTGCCACAATTATTATACAAGCTGATTTACACACTGTCCTTTCAAAACCTATACAGCATAAACGTGAAAGAAGGCTCACTATTCCTACTTTTCTGGCAAGTCATCATGCATGAGGAGGACGGAACGAGGAGGTTCAGCTGATGTTCTAAAATCTGCGCTCCCTGCTAAAAATACAGCGAAACCTGCCCCTTCTCCGCGCAGCCGTTGCGGTTCAAGTGAATCCCACGCAAACGTCCAGAGAGCCGCAGGAAGCGCCTTCGCATATATTCACTGGGCAGATGGTTTCCGTGAAATGTGGGCGAGGGCCCCCTGCGCGCTGGCTGCCTGGCTAATGTGGGTGCGGCTTTCTCCAGAGCAAGGGGCCTCCGAGGGCTTGTGCCCCTGCCCACCGGACGCCAACAGACACTCCGTGCACGAAGGGGCATGAAGCTGTGAGCTCTGGCTCCTGTGTCCACGTGCTAGAACTTGCTAAGTGGGTGGCAGGGACTGGGGTGCGTTCTCAAATCTCCCCTGCACCACCCCCGTCCCCTCCTCCCCCAGCGCGGTCCCTAGTGCAGCCGCGCCTGCCTGCCTCTCCTGGATCCGGCGCAAAGTTATTTAACGCTGCAATTAGCCAGCAGGGTGAGTCATCGGCTCCCGGGCCTGACTGCTGCTGCGGCGGCAGAGACCCTGTGGAAGGAACCACGCGGGCAGGCCCAGCCGCTCGGCCTGATGGGACCTCACAGGGCCTTCCAGAGACGCCCCCCTCCCCAGGTCTCCTATCAAGAAGAGGACGAGGGCCCAGAGAGGCCTGGGGGAAGGCCATCTCCCCCGCCCTATCCATCCCCACTCCTTCCTCTCACCCACCTTGAGTTATCATGGTCGGGAATAGGGCGATTTGCTGCCGCCCTCCCCCCCACCATTGCACTCAGGCCGTGAACCGCCTTCTGATGAATTAACTCACATGCACCTGCGTATGGGGAAATTCCTGCATGATCGCGGAGAAGGGCTTTTTAGACTAAAGCCCAAACGAGACTCATCCAGCTTGGCAGCACCAATACTCACCGGCCACCCCCCGCCCCCACCCCGCACACGAGCCGGCGCTTCGCAGGCTGCGCTGGAGGCGCCAGCACCCGAGCTCCTCCTCCTCCCCCCGCCCGGCCCCCCTCCCACCGCATCCAGAATCCCGCCCCACTCCCCCGAGCACCCTGGTTCCCCTCCCCCGGCTCCCCAACCCCCAACCCCGCACCCAAACCTCCTCCCTCCCCTCTCCTGCAGACTCGCCTCTTCCCCTTCTCCCGCTCCCAGGCTCTCCCCCATACCCGCTCCCAGCACTCGGACTCCCCTCTTCCCCCTCTCCCTGCACCCCGAGCTAACTTCCTCAGGCTTCCTGGCCGCTGGCAGGCCGGTGGGCATGGAGTGCGGCCCTAGCCCTGTCGCCAGGGAGGCGCAGACGTAGGGGCAAAGAAGTGGAGGTGCTGGGGGTGGGGCTGGGGGGGGTCCCAGGAAGAGAGTCCTGGGGTGGGGGGTTGCTTTCCCAAAGCGGCCAGGGGCTCAGTCAAGGGGAGGAAGGCGGAGAGACGCGGTGGGGGCGGGGGCCACCTCTCCTTGGGGAGGCGGCGGAGGGGCGTCCTAGGGCCTGCGGGTGCTGGGGGGGGGGCGAGGGAGGGCGGCGCCTGGGCCAGGCGCGCAGGGCCGCGGGCGGGGTGGGGGGAGCCGAGCGTCCTGGGAGGGGCGCCGCGGGCTGGGGAGGGGGCGCGCGCGCCCTGCGGTTCTCGGCGCCGCATCGGTTCCCGGCGCGGGGCCGCGGCGGCAGCGGGAGGCGGAGGATGTGGGCTCCGGCGGCGGCGGCGGCGGCGCAGGCCCGGGAGGACGCGGGAGGATGAGGAGGAGGCCGGCGGTCCGGCCGCGCGGCGCCGGGAGGAGGCGCAGGCGGCGGGGGCGGCGGCGGGCGGCGGCGGGCGCGCGGGGTGCGGGCCGGCTCGGGCGCGGAGGATGAAGTGGAGCGTCCGCGGGGCCTGCGCCGCGCTCTCCTCCTGCCTCCTGCTCGCCTGTGCGCTCAGCGCCGCCGCCGTCGGCCTCAAGTGCTTCTCGCTGGGCTCGGAGCTGCGCGGGGAGCCGTTCCGGCTGGGGGCGGCCGCCGGCGCCTTCTACTCGGGGCTGCTGCTGGCCGCCGGCCTCTCGCTGCTCGGCGCCGCCCTGCTCTGTTGCGGGCCCCGGGAAGCGCCGCTCGCGGGGCCGGGGCCGGGCCCGGGGCTCGGGGTCCCCGCGGCCCCGGCAGGGGCTCCAGAGGCCGCGCCGGGCGAGCCGGGGGCCGCAGCCGGGCCCTCAGGGCCGGTGAACAGCCAGAACCTGCTCCTGCTCGGCGTCCTCGTCTTCATGCTCGGGGTCCTCAGCGCATTTGCGGGCGCCGTGATCGACGGCGACACCGTGTCCCTAGTGGAACGCAAGTACTCCCACTACTGCCTGCCCCCGCGCGCGCCGGCCGCGGCCCCCGGCCCCGGGGCCGCCGCTCCGGGCCCGGCCCCCGGCGCGCCGCGCGCGCGCAGCACCCTGGACAGCGCCACGTCCGCCAAGTGCCGCCAGCTGAAGGACTACCAGCGTGGCCTGGTGCTTTCCACCGTCTTCAACTCGCTCGAGTGCCTCCTGGGCCTGCTCAGCCTCCTCCTGGTCAAGAACTACAAGTCGTCGCAGGCCCGGCGCGGCCGGCGCGGCCGGCGGAGGGGAGGCCGGGCCCTGGCGCGGCCCCGCAGCGGCCCCGGGCTCCGCGCGCAGCCGCTAGCCTCCCGGGCACGGCGCGGCCGGCGGGGCCGGCGGGGGCGGCGGCTGCAGCAGCGGCCGAGCGAGGCTTCCATCCTGTCCCCCGAGGAATCGGACTTCGCCGCCCCGGGGGACTGCGCGGGCTTCTCGGCGCACCACGCCGTTTCCTACATCAACGTGGGCGGCTTCCACGCGTTCGACGAGGCGGGTGTGGAGGTGTGCTGCGGGGGGCACCCGTCGGTGGAGCTGCCGGGGTACGCCCCCTCGGACCCCGACCTCAACGCCTCCTACCCCTACTGCTGCCGGCCGCCCTGCGAGGCCGTGCGCCCCTGGGAGCCAAGCCGGGCCTGCTGAGGCCGCAGGGCGACCCCGGACGGACCGCGCCCGCGCGCGCCTCGCACCCAACCACCGCGGCGAGGAAGGACCCAGGCTGGCGGGGCGCAGAGCCAGGCCTCGCCGAGGCGTCGCATCTTCAGGGGCGGTCTGGCCCGCCGCCTCTGAGGGCTCCCCGCCAGAGACTGGTCCTCCAGTATTATCATTTCTGTGTCTGGGAGGTTTCTCTTTTTTTCTGTGTCTGTTCGTATCCGGATTCCATTTTAAAGTTTACAATAAATGTTTTGGGGTCGGCTCGCCCCCACCGCACTTCTCTTTGGCAAGTCCGTTCCCTGGGGTCTCGCTCCGAGGTCCCCCGTGAGAGCTCACCACGCGAGGGTGGTTTCGCGGGAGGACGAGTCCTGGCGGAGGAAGGACAGAAAGACAAAGCAGCTAGTACTTCAGGAAGGAAAGAAGAGAAAAGCACCCACAGCAACACTTTGTACACGGATGTGCCTGCTTTTGTTGATACTTTCTTACTGTAAAGCTCTCCATAAACAGTGAAAATGTTTGGTAAATTTATTGCAATTTAAAATTGGTGAGTTCCTTTATTAAATTAATTGCTATGTTATTGGAGATATTCATCAAACTGGAGTTGGAGGGTGTCTGCACACATCAGTTTGGGGGAAATGGTTTGGTTTGGTCAGGCAGATGCTGAGTTTGAACAGTTGTATCCTGCTCGTTGGCTGACTTCATCCAGCCTCCTTCTGAAGCTAACCTTCTTGTGTACCAGGTTCCATACGTTTCTGTTCTTGGAAACTGGCCATGGGGTCTCTACTGCAAAGCTCAGCTTATTTCCGGTTAATATATATGAACAATCCAATCCTATTTTGGCAAGTCATAGTTTTTCTGGCAAATTATTTTCCTGTTTAATTCATTAATCTGGTAATTTTGAATATTGTATCATTTCATTTAAAATATACCCCTTAAATAGCTTTAATTGATGTGAAGGTCATACTTTTAAATCATTAGGATATACATGTGAGTGCATATTTACACACACAATAGGAAATGCACTCCAAATGATGGTGAAGATGATGGTACAGTGTGTTTCCACCTGGTCGGTGGGCTGGCTGGGAGCCAGCAGGCTCAGGGTCTCAGGAAAAGGTGATCCAGTGCCTGTGTGCTGGAATTGTGGCACCAGGAAGGTATGCCACTGATTGTGAACGTGCTTGGAGCAGAGCCCCACCCTGACCCAAATGGCGTGTGCCTCCTGCAAAAGGAGATATGGGCACACCCCGTGCTCTGCCAGAGGTGAGCACAGCACAAAACACTTTAGGTGAGAAAAGCTCAAGAAATAATGTGTAATATCTTTACAATGTATGGGGATTCACTTCTAATCGTGGAATAGCAGCCAGATTTGGGGCTGGAGATGGTTTCCAGGTGCAGGCTCTGGAGTGACGTCTCTCCTCAGCTCTGAGGTGCCCTGCCCAAAGCCAGAGTCCCCCATGCCCCCGAGACTGAGGCCCCATCCCAGCCGAGACCTGGCCGGGCTGCCCAGCTGCAGTAGAGGCTGCTAGAGAGAGAAGGCCCCATTTCCACACAGAGAAGTGGGGACCTGTCACCATTCAGCGGCTGACCTATGGAGCTGGCAAACCCATTGCACTGATGCCTGGACAACTACTAGGAAACCTGGAGATCTGATCAAAGAGGCCACGGGCCCATGTTCCCTCCTTGGCATGTTGATGCCACCTGAGGAGACAGAATCATTCAGGGCCACTTTACTAGCGTCTCATCCACTGGCCTCCTGAGATACTGGTCTCTGTTTGGCCTCTGAATTCAGCCAGGCTGAAGGCATGGCCCAACTAGTCCCACTGCTGGACTTTACAGCCTGGCCCCTCTCCTGCCCCTGCACTACCAGCCCACTGGCCATCAGCGTAAAGCAGAAAATGTGATCAGTGGCAGCAAAGTGACTTTTAAAATACTTTCCCATCTACCTAAATCAAATCAATAAGGCATTGTCCTGAGCAGAGCTGCTCCCCACTCCTGGAGCAGAGACCTCAGAGGCAGCTGCGAGGCTGATTTCCCAGCCCTACAGCGGAGGTGGCCAGGCCAGTGTGTGCCCAATGGGTGGGCACACAGTGCACTCCTGCAGAAGGCTGCTGGGCAGGGACTGCCTGAACGGAACAAATCCACGGGCAGCGCGGACTTAAGACGTCAGAGCTACCATAGCCTCCTTATTTTATGAGGGTTACACGGTTTGTACAGCTTAAAATGTTAGATGCCTTATGAGTCTTTCAAATGTCAATTTGCGATCAAAATCAGTGACCTGTCTAGTTTCAGACTTTTCTTGGGATAGAACAGAAGGCAGAACCGGGAGGGGCAGGGAGCATCTGGGGGTGCGCAGACAGCTGCTTTTTGCCAGCGAACTTCTATGTGACCGACAAACTAGATGAGATTTTTTAAGATGCGAGTGTTTCCAACTCCACGAATATTATTAACTTCACTTTACAAAGGCTGATATCATGATGTGGGATACCAGGGTTTTATCTTTTGAAGTTTACTAGAGGAAATAAAATCACAAATATCCCTAAACTCTAACTGTTCCAAAGATCGGTACTCAGGGAAGTGAGTGGAGAGTCACGAAGCTGCAACTCTTTCCGATTAGCTCTGACTCTCGGGGGCCTCTCCAAGGCCCTCAAGGTCCCCCGACTCTCGGCAGCACTTTTATTCACGCTCATTCTACTGTTTGAAAGTTTAAGTTAGTTGTTTAGAATTGGCTTTTTATGCTCCTTGGAAAATAATGCCAGTTCTTGGACCTTTCTTAAAATGGGTTTATTCTGCTTCTCAGAATAACTAACTCTTGGCCTGGTAGAGGCCAGACTGAGAGTTTATGATGATGATGAAATACCAAAATTAAACTAAACACATTTTAGCGTTTTTACATGGCTTAATGCTGAGTTTGTAAGTTATTGTTTTAAACATAAAAGTTGTTTACTTTTAAGGGAATAATTTAAGATAACACAGGATATAGTCACCATACCAGCCATGTTTTCTGATGATGGATGAACAGGTGCTCCCAGGGTCTCAGATGTGTAGTTTTACACACCTTCCTTAATCAGAGGGGGTGTTCTGCCCTTTGCAACACAATCTGAACCACACAACTGAATTTTTGACTGAAATTCAATTAAATAATCATTTAATTTAAAAAATCAGTCAGATGGTGTTTGTGTGAAGATCAAACTGCTGGTGATTGAAGTTTTTACTCCTGGCTGGTGTCATGACACGGTGCAGGCGAAGGCACACAGGCACATACACACACGAGTGTACACGTGAGCGCACATGCATGCACACACAAGATGCACTGGTGCGCACACACATGTGAGCACATGCGCACATTTGCGCATACATGCATGTAGGTGAGCACATGTACGCAGCACACACTCACATACACATGCGTGCACGCCCAGACATATGCACATACACGTTACACACGTGCATGCAAACACACATACAAACACACACGGCCTCCTGGGTGGTGTCTGAGGGCCAGGCCAGCAGCCCTGCTTGGGGCACCCAGGACCCCAAGTGGAAGCTGTTGGGGTGGGGTGACCTGGCTGTGGACTGGTGTGTCCCCTTGCTGCAGCGGTGTAGGATCTGCTCATGGGCAGCACGCCTCAGAGAGCACCTACTGGGGGCTGAGCTGCAGGTAGGCTCTCACTGCCACATCCAGGTGGGCAGGCTGGTGGGCAGCCCCTCTCCCGGGTGCCAGCACAGCATGGCCTCATCAGAGCTGTGTTGGGGTTGGGGTGAGTTTCCAGGCTTCCAGGTGGGTCTGTGTTGCACAGACACTGCAGAGGCCTGGCTGGTGCTGATTTCTTGAGTCATCTTCGGGTCTAGCTCCCCCTCTGAACAACAGCTGCACACATACATATTGTCCGTGGTGGCCTGAAAGTTGTTATTGCCCCAAAGCACTGTTTTCTCACCAAGATATCAAAGAAAATGAATAAATGACAGAGACCTTAAGAAAAATGAATTCTGGCATATAAATAAGTATAAAGTTTATATACCTATCTCTTTTTATATGAGACTCAGGCAGCAGCCTAATGTCAACTCGTTTACTTTCCAGGTGATCTCATATCTTTGCTTTATTTGATACTTTTCAGCATAGTAATCGACAGGAACAAAAAACCAACAAAACGGAAAAAGAAAATTTAACTTAGGAAAATAGTACGCATATATCGTAATGTCCCCAATTTGAATTCTCCCAAGCACTCTCGGGGTGGCAGGAGAAAGCCTGCCTGGTGGTTCCCGTCACAGATCTGTGTTTATAACAGTTTTCTTAAAATCTTCCTGTTTAGAGGGGAATCTGCTTACACATGTGAGTTTCATCCAGAGAAGCCCTGATCTCTGTTTTGCCTTTTTATCTGCCATTGATCCTCAACAGAATGTCAATAAAAATCTTGTCACTTTAGGATCAACGATATCTGCGTTAAAGCACAATACACTCCACAAAACAACCCTTTATTCCCCGTCTCTGTGTGGCTCTCGTCCCAGTCCTGCAGCCCGTGTGGCAGAGTGTGGCCAGATCTACTTGGGATGTGCCCAGGGCAGGAGGGCAGAGCAGGTAAGTGGTGGAGGAGGCTGCTCTGGCCCTGCGCTGCCCCTGCCCTGCTCTGCCCACAGCTCCTGGAGGGGTGCCCCACCTCACTTGCCTTTCTCCCTGTCATCCAGGCCGCAAACTTGCCCTTACGCACTGGCAGTGGTCCTTACAATATTCCTAAACCACTAGCCTCTTCCCTTTCTTCATCTCCACTCCTGAGGCAACATTTTCCTAAAACATGGGTCAGATATGTTATCCTCTTAGAAACTTTCAAGAACTGCCCTTCTCCTGAAGGAAAGTAAAATGTTGAGGACCTGGACCAGCCTGACCGTTCAGCCTTCTCTGTGGGCCACCAGGGGTTGAGGACAAACTGATGAGGGGCTGCCATCTGGTGGGGCCCTGTGAATAAACAGGTGTGATGACTGAGGCTGGCGCTCCCTGGACAAACATCGGGGACCCGTGGGGTGTGCAGTGGTATTGACTGGATGAGGGAGGGAAATGGACGTCAGGAGCAACACAATGAGGGGTGGGCCTGAACATTTTAGGAGTTTGTATAAGCTTCCTGCAGCTGCTGTCATGAAGCACCACAAACCGGGTGGCTTAAAACAGCAAATGTTTATTCTCTCACAGTTCTGGAGGCCCAAAGTCCAAGATCCAGGTGTCGTCCGGGTTGGTTCCTTCTGGAAGCTCTGAGGAAGAATCCATTCCGCGCCTTTCTCCCAGCTTCTGGGGGCTGCCAGCAATCCTTGGCGTTTCTTGGCTTGTAGACTCATCATTCCATTTCTGCCTTCACATGGCCTTCTTCTCCGTCTCTGTGTCCTTCTCTGTCTCTTACAAGGACATTCTCATTGGATTTAGATCCCACTGTAATCCAGTATGATCTGCAAAGACCCTATTTCCCACTAAGGCCATGTTCTGGGTGGACAAGAATTTTGGGGGGACAATATTGAACCCAGTACAGAACTCAACCAAGGTTCGTGGTTTGCTCATTCTTTTCTGCAGGAAGCATTCATTCCTTCCTGCATGGGGCTGTCTCCTGAGGACCTGGGGACGGGCGCTCCTTCCCTGGGCCAGGGCCGGGTGGGAATGAAGCCATTGGAGCCCTCGTCAGACCACGAGTGTTCATGGACCTGAACAGATCTGAATAGATGAATATTCTAAAAGAGCTTAAACATTAAAATTAATTGTCCAAGGGAAGAACTTTCTGAAAATAAGTTACATTTGTCTTATTGGCAAACATTTTCAGATAAAGCCACACTAACTGAATTATTTTGCAAACTCAGGCTGGCACAAGTCACGCTCCTCTCCACGGGGGGTTGAGGCACGAGTGGCCTCAGTGCGGGGGTCAGGGGGGTGCTCCAGGTCCAGCCAGGAGACTCAACACACGGGTGGACAAAGGCCGCGGGACCATGAGCTCACGGCCCCTAGGCTGCTCTGAAAGGGACCTTCTCCCTCTGACACGGATTCCTCCTGGCCTCTGCCTCGGGCCTTGAGTCCTCGGTTCACATAGCTCCTTGTGCGAATGTGCCCATCCCCCACCCGACCCCATCCCTTTGTCCTGGCCCAGCTGGGGCGCCTCTGCTGGGAGCCTCCCTCACATTCATTGGCAGGACACTGGCCCCTTCACTGCAGCGCTTTGCACACCTGTCCCAGGGGGCCTGGCCGTGAGAGTCCCTCTTGCCTTTCAAGTGTAACTCAGGTTATTTTTTCTTTAAATTCATGACTTCAGTTCTCCCACGTTGAAGCCCACATCCGTGAGCTCTGCCTGCCTCTCTCCTGCCGCCCTGGGCTCCTGCCCAGGCACTCCCACCCTCCTTCACCTCTTGTCCATCCCCATCCATTCCTCAAGATTGGGGAAAGAAGGCTCCTGGAGCTGCCAGAGGCCATGCCCTCGCCTGCCCAACTGCACACCAGCCCTGGGATCCGCGGGGAACCTGAGCGCACCCCAGTGTCTTTGTCGGCGTGGGCATCACCTAACCGATGGCTGATTTGTCTTGAGGGCTCAACAAGGGCCAGGCCTTGTGTGCCAAGCACTTCAGGTTCACTGCCTCCTTCGATCCTGAAAGCGATCCCTTTATAGGCAGGAAAACTGAGGCTTGGGGAATGCGCTTCTGTGGCAAAGATGGAGCAGGTATGAGCTCAGTCTCTCCTGGTGCCTGAGACCCTGTCTTGTTCCAGCCGCAAAGCAGGACCAAGCTGCTGTTCCTAAGCGGCATTTGTGGGAGTTCTGCAAGCCCAGGTACAGGGTGGGCAGGTGACAGTCTCCATCTCCCTCCAGACTGCCAGGAGCTTACAGCCCCTCAGGGTCCCTCAGGACCCCAAACTTGACACCTCCCTCTTCTTGGCTGAGTGGCTCCATCCCTGCCCCATCACCCACCCTGAGTCCTGTCCTGCATGCCCTGCACACACCTGTCACCAAGCCCTTCAGCTCAGCACTCTGCTAATCCATCTCATTCGCTGTTTCACTCAACAACTATCAACGGGCCAGAGCTGGAAGCTCCAGAGTGTGCCCCATGCTCTGCCCCTGCCAGGTGCCCTGACTCGAGTGCCTGTGCTTGCTCTTGGCAGAATCGTGGGATAAAGAGATTTTACATTCTTTTTTTCATACTAAGTCCAGAAATCTGGTTGTATTTTACACGTAGAGCTCCAGCCACTTTCCCAATTCTCAATAGCTTCGTGTGGCGAGTGGCTGCCAACGGCCTGACTCAAAGCCTCCTCTTTCCCTGCACACGTCTGTATTTAGATTAGGAAAACGCTGAACACGAAGTGCTGCACGTGGTCCTACACACAGGAATCCCCCATGGAGACTCAGTGTGCATTGCTATCAAAACTAAAACACAGGGGCCAGTCCCGGTGGCCCAGTGGTTAAGTTCTGTGTGCTCTGCTTCGTGGGCTGGGTTCGGTTCCTGGGTGCGAACCTACACCATTCATCTGTCAGTGGCCATGTTGTGATGGTGGCTCACATACAAAATAGAGGAAGATTGGCAGCAGACGTTAGCTCAGGGTGAATCTTTCTCAGCAAAAACAAAACAAAAAAAACTAAAACACAAAAATTTAAAATTTTGACAGTTTAAATACTCCCTGTACTTGGTCCACATTTCTCTTTTATTTTTAGTTAAACCAAGTGTTACAGGAGCAGCCAGAGATCCCCTTGTTCTTCCGGCCACCACTCACCTCGCTATGGGTCACTCCCAGGGATGTTTTTGTGCTTCTGCCACAAAAGCATGTGTCTGTGCACGTTATATTGTTTTGCACATTTTTAAACTTTACATAATGGTGTCACACTGTATAACCTTTATGTGATATGCTTTCTTGCATTCAACATGACGTTTCCCCCGGGGCCTCTGGCTCACTTATTCTGACTGAGGTATTGTATTCTGTTGCGTAGATAAACCACGGCTGATTCAGCAGTCCCGTACGGAGGCCCTCCTAGATTATGTCCTTTTTCACTTACAATCGGGGCTGCAATGAAAATCCTTACCCATCTTCTTGTTCACGGGTAAGACTTTCTCTAGACACCCCCACCAGGTGTGATTGTGGGGCACATGCATTTCAGTTCCGCTGGGAGCTCAGGACGCTCTGCATCCTGATGGTACCAAGACAGGAACACACAAGTTACTGGACCAGCAGCGAACTTCCCCACCCTGCTCAGCACCCCTCACTTTGTCCTTGTGTTGGCTGCTGTGAAATGGTGTCTCCTTGTTTTCACTTGCATTCCCACAGTTACTAGGGAGGTATCTGTATCTGTTCAGTGTCTTCTGCGTTCTTATCCTCTAGTTTACTCAGTGATTTCTAGGAGTTTGTGACACACACTCTGGATAACCTCCTCTGGAGTTTGCAAATATCGTTCTCAGAGTGCAGCTGTCTTTTCATTTGTTTGTGGTGTCACTTGTCAAAAAGTAAATCACATCTATTAATCTTTTCCTTTATGATTTGTCTTCCTTTTTGTTGCTTAAGAAATCCTCCCTATCCCGATGTTTTGAAGATATTTTTCCTTTTCTCGTATAAGTTTTACAGTTTTGCTTTTATATTTAGGTCTTTAATCCATCTGGGAATTTATCTTTGTTTATAATGTGAGGTAGAGATCTCATTTTATCTCTTAGTATTAGATATGTATGTATTTATGTCTGTACATATCTCTATCTATCCATCTACCTATCTGTCCATCCATCTATCTATCATCTACCCACCTATCTCCTTTATCATTTTATCCTTTGTTGTGTGGATAGCTAATTTTTCTAGCACCTTTTCTCTTTTATCATGTTAAGACAATTATTTCAGTGCCTTTATTAAATCTATTATTTCAAGCTGTTTTTAACATCATCTCACATACACCACTATTCCATATTTACACAATTTTTCTTCTGTGTTCTTCATTTTTTTCTATTGATCTACATGTCCCACATCTTTCTTCATCAAAATGTTGCTCCTGGCACGTTCCACATGCTTTTTAGACTGTCACATGCTGTGCAGAATCTTGCCAGGATGCAGACTGGAATTGCAATGCATTTGCACATTAATTTGGGTAGAATACCATCTTGACAATTTTGAGTCCTTTCATCTTTGAATAGGTCTTCTCTCTACTTATTTAGGTCTTCTTTTATGTTTTTTCAATAAAGTTTAATGCTTTTCTCTGTAGATGCCTTGCATGACTGTTGTTAGATTTTTCTTGAGATGCATTTTCGTTTTCGTGGTTATTGTAAATGTTGTCCTTGTAAAAACGACATTTTTTATGTGTTTGTTGCTGGTTTAAAGCCTATGACTGAGCTGGTACACTGATTTTGTACCTGGCAACATTGTAAAAATTTCTTTTCAGTTCTAATAATTTGTCTATTTCCAATATCATCTGTAACTAATGACGATTTTGCTTCTTGCTTTCTGAACCCTCTGAATATTTTCTAGTCTGAGTGTTCTTGCTCAGATCCAACACAGACTTGAGTAGAGTGGGAATGACAGGACTCCTCTTCTCGTTTCTGACTTAAGTCATTAATACAGGGGTTGCCCAGGATCTTGCCAGATACCTTTTAACACATTAAGGACGTTTCCTTGAATCTTTAATTTGCTAAGAGGGTTTATTTTTCCTTAGGCATAAATGGGTATTGAATTCTATTCAGGTCTTTTTTTCATCAATCATTATAATCATTTGTTTTCTTTCTGTATTAATCTGTTATTATGGTAAATTACACTAATATATATTTTGATTTTTTAACTTTTATTTATTTTTCCCCCCAAAGCCCCAGTAGACAGTTGTATGTCATAGTTGCACATTCTTCCAGTTGCTGTATGTGGGACTCGGCCTCAGCATGGCCGGAGAAGCGGTGCATCGGTGCGAGCCTGGGATCCGAACCCGGGCCGCCAGCAGCGGAGCGCACGCACTTAACCGCCAAGCCACGGGGCCGGCCCTATATTTTGATTTTAAATCAAGCTAATAATGCATCTAGTTTAAAAGTCTGTGGTACCATTGTTTTGTCCTCCTACTCTGTATTTCTGCCCCATAAGCAACTACTTTCTTTGGTAATATGCCTTTGTATTTATGGAAAAAATAACTACACTGCTGTTCTGGTTATTTCCATTTTGTGTATGATTACTGATTTCTTACTACTGCACTTTGGGATTAGTTTTCTTACACCCTCAACTCGACACACAATCTTCTCACCCTCCCAGGAGAGTTTTTGGGTCAAATCATGTTCTACTTAAATATTAAGATCCTACACATTGTCCACAGGTGAGGATTATAGCATTTCATGACTCTTCCTTGTTTCCCTTGAAATTCAACGTGATGTTTCCCACGAAATTGTGAGGGCCAAGTCATCCCCAACTTTTGACAGAAGTGAAAACATTCTCTCTGTGTGTTTAAACATGCCAAGTAATCCAGGATTTCTTCTTGTACAGACCACCCTTCCTGAGCCCCCTGCCCCTCCTGACACGGGCTCTGAGGGTCTCTGTACAGTCGACATTGCAGAGCTCTGTCTGCTCCTCGCAGGTCCCTGCGTGTAGCTGCATGCAGCTATGTCCCAGTATCTCAGGGGGTGGCAAGTGGGGCTGAATTCCTGCTGAGCAACACTGTCCATTATGGATGCTTGTAGCAGGTTTATTCATAATTGCCAAAACTTGGAAGCAACCAAGATGTCCTTCAGTAGGTGAATGGATAAACTGTGGTACCTCCAGACAATGGAATATTATTCAGCACTAAAAAGAAATGAGCTATCCAGCCATGAAAAGACATGGAAGAATCTTAAACTCATATTACTAAGGGAAAGAAGCCAATCTGAAAAGGCTACATACTGTATGATTCTAACTGCATAACATTTTGGAAAAGGCAAAACTATGGAGACAGTAAAAAGATCAGTGGTTGCCAGGGGTTCAGGGGAGGGAGGGATGAATCTGTGGAGCACAAATTTTTAGGGCAGTGAAATTATCCTATATGATACTGTAATGGTGAATACATGTCATTACACATTTCTCAGAACCAGTAAATTACACAAGAGTGAACCCTAATGTAAATTATGGACTTTAGCTAATAATAATGTGTCAATATTGGCTCGTCAATTGTAACAAGTGCACCACACTAATGCAAGATGTTAATAATAGAGGAAACTATGTGTGTGGGGGGGAGTGTAATATGAGAGCTCTCTGTACTTGCCATTGAATTTTTCTGTACACCTAAAACTATTCTAAAAGATTAAGTATGTCAACTAAAATAAAGACAATGGTGAAGATAAAATGGAATACTGTTAACTCAAAGAAGGCAGGAAAGGAGAAACAGAAGAATGACAAAAAATGAAAGAAATAGAAAAATGTCAGCTGTAAATCTAACACTATCAATAATTACAGTAAATGTAAATGGACTAAATATTCCAGTTAAAAGGTAGAGATTGTCAGACTGGATAAAAAAAGCAGGACCCAAGCTGTGAGTTTACAAGAGCCACACTTTTTTTTTTTTTTTATAATTTTATTTATTTTTTCCCCCAAAGCCCCAGCAGATAGTTGTATGTCATAGCTGCACATCCTTCTAGTTGCTGTATGTGGGACACGGCCTCAGCAGGGCCGGAGAAGCAGTGCATCGGTGCGCGCCCGGGATCCGAACCTGGGCCGCCAGCAGCTGAGCACACGCACTTAACCACCAAGCCACGGGGCCGGCCCACAAGAGCCACACTTTAAATACAGACACAGTAAGTAGAAATTAAAAGGATGGGAAAAGATATATGTAAACTCTAGTCATAAGAAAGTTAGAGTGGCAGTATTAATATCAGACAAAATAGACTTTAAGACAGGAGCATTACCAGAGATAAAAAGGGATATTTTATAATGATATAAAATAAATATATCAGGAAGATATAACAAATATCAACGTATATGTGTCTAATAGAGTTTTAAAATACATGAGGCAAAAACTAAGATCTGAGAGAAACACATAAACCCACAATCACAGATGGAAATTTTAGTAATCCTCTCTCAGTAATTGATAGACTAAGTAGACAAAGAAATCAGTAAGGACACAGAAAGCCTGGTTGACAACTGCTTTGACCTAATTGACATTTATAGAACGTCACACCAAACAACTGTTGAATTTACATTTCTTTTCTGTTGCACATGGAGTGTTCATCAAGACAGACCAAACACTAGGCCATAAAAGTAGAGCAAGAAATATTTCAAACTGAATGATAATAAATATGTAGCATATGAAAATTTGTAAATGCAGTGAAAACAAAGCTCACAGGGAAATGTATAGCTTGAAATGCTTATATTGGAAAGAAAAAAAGACTGAAAATGATTCTAAGTTTCTAATTTAAGAAGCTAGAAAGAAAGAAAGAGCAACTGTTGTTCACAACCATACAAACTATTGGGTGGCCGGGAAGCCATGGTTTCAGCATCCTGCCTCCTAACACGGCCACATGTTACTCACATGCCGGCATCTCACTGTGTGTGGCTACATGTTAGGAAACTGGCCGGGTGCCTGTGTATAACATGTGACGCATTCTCATAATTTTCTATTTAAAATAATGGAAAATAGATCTCCAGTTAGTGTTTCAGCATGAAACAATGGATTTTCAGAATCGATTATTGATGTTAAGTGGGAGAGGTCCTATAACTAGAAAAAACAATTTTAGAAAGTGATAAAAAACCTTAAATATTTGTAAATTAAATATTTGTACATTAAGAAACACTCTCCCATCAAAAAGATAAAAAATAACAAGTGTTGGTGAGGATGTGGAGAAAGGGAATGTAAATTGGTGCAGCCACTATGGAAAACAGTATGGAAGTTCCTCAAGAAACTAAAAATAGAGCTACCACATGATCTGAAGGAAATAATAACACTAATTTGAAAAGACATCTGCACCCCTATGTTCACTGTAGCATTATTTATAATAGCCAAGACAAGGAAGCAACCTAAGTGTTCATCGATGGATGAATGGATAAAGAAAACATGGTATATATATACATACACACACATACACAATGGAATATTATTCAGCCATAAAAAGAAGGAAATCTTGCCATTTGCGACCACATGGATGGACTGTGAGGGCATTATGCTAACTGAAATAAGTCAGACAGAGAAAGACACATACCATATGATCTCACTGATATGTGGAATCTAAAAACACAAAAACAAAAACAAAGCAAAAAATAAAAAAATGAGCTCATAGATACAGAGAATAGATTGGTGGTTACCAGAGGTGAGTGATGGGGGGCGGGGGGGAACGAAATGAGTGAAGGGATCAAAAGGTACAAACTTCCAGCTATAAGATAAATAAGTCCTGGGGATGTCATGTACAGCCTGGTAACTAGAGTTAATAATATTGTATTGTATATTTAAAAGTTGCTAAAAGAGTAGATAGTAAAAGTTCTCAGCACCAGAAAAAACACTGATGCTATGTGAGGTGACAGATGTTAACAAATTTATTGTGGTGATCATTTCATAATATATACAAATATTGAATCATGATGTTGTACACCTGAAAATAATATATGTCAATCATATCTCAATTAAAAAAAGAGAGAAAAAACTCCGCTTTCCTAGAAAACCTTTGGAATGGATGGAAAATCAGTAACTATGTAGAAGCCAATGAAAATGAAAGGAAAAAATCCAGAAAGACAAGGAGAAAAACAGAAGAAAAGAAGAAAGGAAAGAAGGAAGAAAAAGAAAGAAAAAAAAGGAAAGAACGAAGCAATAGAAGCAAGTGATGAGTAAGGGGAGAAAGTGAGTTTGGTTCAGATGACCCACGACCACAGACAACAGCAGAGACAGACGTCCACGCGTCCCGAGGGAGGCACCACGCACGAGAATCCTACTCCAGACGACACCACACAGACGCAAAGACTAGGAAGTCCACGTCCCCGAATCTTTTTTTTTTTTTTTTAAAGAAAATTCAAGGTTCAGTGTTTTATTTTTTCCAAAATGAAATATATGGGATAATTATTGTTCCTTCCACCAGCATGGAAACAAAATAGGCTATTTAAGATGAGGAAATTCTCAGGGCATGTTGCCATTTTCAGTTCAGTCCCAGATAGCTTTTTAAAAATGTTCTCAGTTCCAACCCCTCACCCTTCCAGTCAACCCTGGGCAACCTAAAAAAGTCGTAACACATTTTTTCTCCAAGACAAGTCGCCTCATGCAGGTAATATCAATACCAGCAGCAAGAGGTACCACAGGTGTGCACCTGCCACCACTTACAAGTCCCTCTTACAAGTTTCCCACGCAGGTGGCAGAAACAGCGGTGAAGCGTGGTTTTAACTTTGGTGATACTGATCAGTTATTCCGTGAACCTTTTTTGAAAAAAAGTAATAGATAATAAAATCCACCCTGCAAATCGAAGAAAGAAAATAACGAACAAGCAGTGGGGAAAGGACTGGGGGTGAGCATGAGTCATTTATCAGAGTCAAAACCGATCAGTTATGTAAATTACAGAACAAGTATGTCTGTTACAGATCGCGATGATAATTCTACAGGAATGTTTGGTAAGTGGGGGAAGGAAGGAAGAATGTGTGATAATCTTATGTTTTATAGCAGGAGTCCATAGATATGGACTAAAATAGGAAAGAGTAGTTAATTTTTAAAAAACCACCTTACTCCTTCTCAGCATTTTTATAATCTTTTTTCTTAATTTTATAGGAATATTTATGATCTAATACTTCTTGTAACGAAAAACATCTTTCCCAAGTTCAGCACTTTATTTGGTTTCACTTTAATTTCTTTTTCTACTGTTAAATTCAGAAAAATTACATGAAATCCTTTGGATTAAAAATAGCAGTGTATAGTAGATCCTCACATACGCATCCTCCCTCCCCCTTCAGAGATGTCATGAATTGTGTTTACCAAATGTTAATAATTGTTGCTTCTGGGTGGTGAGATTTAAAAACATTTTCTCTTTTCAAAATTTGGTCTTTTTCTTTATTGTTTGAAGTATTTACAATTTAAAAAATTACTGGGGCCGGCCTGGTGGCATAGTGGTTAAGTTCTCGCACTCTGCTTTGGCAGCCCAGGGTTCGCAGATGCGGATCCCGGGCGTGGACCGATGCACCGCTTATCAAGCCATACTGTGGCAGCATCCCATATAAATAGAGGAAGATGGGCAAGGATGTTAGCCCAGGGCCAATCTTCCTCACAAAAAAAAAGAAAAATTACAAACGACATCAAGTCATTACTCCTTAAAAAGGAGGGGGCAGACTCTAGGGCGGTGCGGAGGAGGGGAAGGGGAGAGTGACAGGAGAAATAAGAAGGCTCTAGGTCAAGAAGGCAGCGCAGCAAGGCACGGCTGAATAAGCAGCACTGCATACTGCTGGGCACAGCCCTCTGAGGCAGAGGGAGCTGGTGCAGCTGCAGACGGGGGGTGGGGGGTGGGGGTGTGTGTCTGTGGAGGTGAGGGCAGGGTGGAGGGCCATCATGGGCCATGACCAGGAGCTTGGGTTTTATTCTAAGTGAATGAGATAAGCCCTAGAAGGGTTTTGAGCAGGGCGCTGTTGACTGGTTTTCAGTTTCCAAGATCCCTGTGGCTGTTCTATGCGGAACCTGGGCAAGAGATGCTGGTGACCTAGGCAAGGCGATGGAGTGTGTTGATGGATTGTCTTCTGGCTGAGAGAGGTAGTGTGAGGGGCGTTGGGGGGGAGTGCTGCCATTTCCAAGATGGGGACAGGAGGCAAGGTCTGGAGGCTCCTCTTTTCACACTTGGTCTGAGGTGCCCCTGAGCCTTCCCACATACTGTCATATCCCCAGATGGCTCCTCCACCCACTGGGCCCACTGGGAGGCTCCAGGCGGGCCCAGGCACCCCACTAAGCTATGTGCTGGTAGGGGCGGGCAGCACTCCTCTGTGCCCTGCTGTGTGGTTGCTCTGCCCTCCGCCCACCACTGAGCCCAGACCAGCCACTAACCCTGGACCAGCCACTGAGCCTGGACTGGCTGCTGACCCCTGGACCAGCCACTGAGCCTGGACCAGCTCTCTAGCACTTAAGTCTTCATCCCACGTCCTTCGCCACGAAGATGGTTTTACAGCAGAGCCTGATACTGTCTGACCAGACTGTCTACAACATTCACTGGCCATGTGGCTTCAGGCAGGATTTTTCTGTTTTTCATCTGCAATTAGTTCTGATAACAATAGTACAAGACTGGTGGGACAGTCAGATGCAAAGGGCCTTGCAGATGGGGTCTTCCCTGCCTCACCTCGGCTGCTCTCTCTGGAACACTGCAATCTGCCCCTCCAGCATCTTGATCAATCCCCCATTCTCTGGCTCTGTGGTGCTCCTGCATCGACACGGGGGGACAGCTATATTTTCCGGCTCTGTTTTTGGAAAACTTGCATGTGCCACTGTGAGCTTCCACTATTTAAAGACTTTTCTGATGAGACTGTTGGAGATATAACAAGTGATTTTTGGCATTGAATAATGAACTGTGTCAACATCTGGAAGATCTATGTAACTCAGAGAATCGTTATTTTCCAAATGATAATGTAGATATTACAGAATCACACCAGGGTCCATTCAGGTGCAAGACAGATCAATGGATTTTAATGAAGCCAAGCACAAAAGTTCATTGATATGGTTTCAGCTTCCATATTGCAACTAATCTTTTCTTTTTAAAAATAACTTCTATTTTGAAATAGTTTAAATTGCACAAGAAGTTGCAGAGAGTTCCATGGACCGTTCACCCAGCTCCCCCAATCATGATCTCGTGCACGGTCCCAGGACTTGTTGGCCAGGCCCATAGCGTTGGTACAGTTTGTTAGCTCAGGGGCAGACCTCAACGGGGTTTCACTGTTGTACATGCACTCGTTTCTTTTTTCTGCAACTAACCTTTAAGAAACTATCATTTGTCGAGTTTTAGTGCAGTATCAAAAAAGAACACCCACAACGATCAGAAAAAGGATACTAAAATACTTCTTCCTTTCCCAACTGCATATCTGTGTGACTACTTCCACCAAACACACGTCACCAGACTGAATGCAGTCCAACTGTCTTCAACTAAACCAGACATTAAAGATCTATAAAAATGTAAAGCAATGCCACTGTCCTCGCTGAATATTTTTGTTTTAGAAAATATAGTTATTTTTCTTAAAAATATGTTATGTTAGGGGCCGGCCCCATGGCGTAGTGGTTAAATGCGCGCGCTCCGCTGCTGGTGGCCCGGGGTTCGCCGGTTCAGATCCCGGGTGCACACTGACACACCGCTTGTCAGGCCATGCTGTGGCGGCATCCCACATAAAGTGGAGAAAGATCGGCACGGATGTTAGCTCAGGGCCAGTCTTCCTCAGCAAAAAGAGGAGGATTGGCATGGATGTTAGCTCAGGGCTGATCTTCCTCACCAAAAAAAAAAAAAAAAGTTATATTAACATGCAGTGGGTTTATATCTTTATTTTCAAATGAATAAATTTTTTTGAAATGTTTTAGTTTTGCTTTCAAATGCCATAAATGCTGACAGATGTAACCCACATAAACCAAAGCTCCTGGGGCCCCCCAGGGGTTTCAGGATCCTAAAGGGGTTGAGCTTGTGAAGTAAACCTTGGCAGCAGACGAGCCTCCTCCCTCGAGCTCCTGGGCTCTCTGAGTTCACACACACCACAAACCTGGAGCCTTTTTATTCACCAATTTAAATGCACATATTTGGGTCATATCGTAACTTATCTAGAGGAAATTAAAAGTTCAGAAGTTTCTGGAGTGATTGCCAACAGAATAATACAATGCATATTCAAACTAAGTATTTTAAAGTGATCTTTTATTAAACTACTTACTATTTAATCTAAATTCAAGTACAGTAGTCAAAGAAATTGAAGCTATTCATCAACCTGGTAGAATTCACATCTTTTTTTGTAGAATGATCTTGCATTTAAATCTTTGAAGTAAACAGTAGACTTTAAAAATACATTATTTTTCCAGTGTCTTAATAGCATAGCTTAAGACTTTGTGTTGGTCTGATCCATGGCTGTGAAGAACACGCAGACAGCAGCTGTGATGAGCAGATGCATTCCCTCATAGAGAAGTTTTGGAGAAAACACACTCCATATAAATAAATGATACCGCAGGGATGTCACCAAAATGATATATGCGGAGACTGGAAAAGAACGAATCAGTGCGTAGCAGAGGCAAGCGTGACTCAGTGCTGAACCACTGTTAATAAAAAAGGAAATCTGTATGAGCACGGCCACTGAGGTGTCAGGTAAGGCACGAACACACACGTAGTCAATACTTGCACTCTGAAAATGGCTAAGGTAATTCTTGTTCCCGGGAGCCCCCTGCCCCCAGAAATCAGGATCTGGTCAGTCTGGTGGTAGGAGTCTCCATTTCTAATGGGCACTGAGGTGCCCAAGGAGACAACAGCGGGCGCCTCCAGTCATTCTCCAGCGCCACCACAATCATAAAATGTTGAAAAATGCACCCCAAATTTTGCAGTAATTTATTTTAAAATTATACGTGTGTACTACTAAACACATGTATATGTTATAAAATATAAACAAAGAAAAGAAAACCACACAGGATGAGACACGCGTGCTGAGCTCTTCTTCAGGCTGCTGTCCAGTGGAGCATCGGGTTTGTCTGGTCTGGGGACGCTGGCCCAAGAGTGTTTGCTGAGCAAGTGAATAGTGAGGAAGAGCATTCTTGAAATGCAAACAACCCTTCCAAGTCATGAATGTCCTCCCTCTGTCTTCAAACTACCCACACAATTGATATGTAAATCTAACCTGCTCTTTAAGGCAACTTCCCGAGATTGGGATTAATCCAAATCAGCTCCATCACCCACACATCTTTCACTCAGCCACCCTGCAAATCCTCGGAGGTCAGGCTTGCCAGGTTCTGGTTAAGCCAAGTTCCAGTTCTGACACCCCCCTCAAACACTGTGATGAGTCTTGAGGTGGCCTCTCTGCGGTCAGTCCACATCACCCGTCACCGCTGCCTGCTCTTTCTGGAGCACGGGCTCTGTCACACTCACCGCTCTCTTCACTGACTGTGTGCTCACGTCAGCACTGCTGTGTTTGAGGACATGGCGCTGGGATTATTGGAGTTCCTGGTGGGAAGCAGCGCACCTGCTGGAGTGGACGACTTGTGTGCTCAGGAGAGTCTTGGGGGTGCCAGGCTCACGCTGGGAAGGGTCTGGATGTGAAAGGTGAGCGGCGAGGAGCTCTGTGTAGGGGCAGCAAAGGCAGAGCTTCGTGTGTGTGCATGTGCATGCCAGAGGCAGAGCAGTGCGTGTGTGCATGTGCAGAGGTGCGTGCACATGTGCAAGGGTGCGCACACATGTGAGTGGGTGCGTGCCTGTGTACACGCACATGTGTGTATGGGTTTGCGTGTGCATGGGTATGTGTGCGTGCACGTACACACGTGTGCCTGTGTGCATTCGTGTGAGTGTACCTGCACACATGTGCTCTACAAAGGGACTCCTTAGGCCCATCGACCAGGTCCTATCACCCAGTGCCACTCTAAGATGCCCCCCAACGTGCTCACTGTCCAGTGAAGGGTGCTGACAGCCATTCAGGAGCCAAAGGACACCTGGCCCCTCATGCTCACAGCTCTTGCCCCCATCGTGGCCTCACTTTGCCCTAAGTGGCCCCCACCTTGGGCCTTGGGGCCTGTCCTTCTAGCTGGGTTCTCCAACTGCCCTATCACCCTTGGCGGGCAACGCGCTCTGCTTCCCTTTCGCACGTGCTCTTCCCCCTGCTCCCTCGACTGGCCCTCCTCTGGGATGCTGTTCCGACCCCGAAGCCAGCAGACTCAGGTGCTCAGCCACTCTGGGATCAGGTCTGCGATGGCACTCAGTGTGTAACCAGTTCATTTTGGGGGTAGGGAGGGCACCCCAACCTTGTTCTCCAACTCGAATGCCGGCCTCCATGGGGGACAGGACAGGGCATGGTCACACAGTGCACCCTCAAGCAGCCCCTCAGGACTATCCAGGCTCCTGTCCAGCACAGATCCTGGAGGCGAGAGCCAGCATCTCGTCTTCATGTCTCAAAGGGAAGACTCCCTACTCCCCAACCAGGCTACCAGCAAGCAGAGAAACCAAGAAGGGATTTTTCCTTCTTGTGCTTCTGGAAACCACATCCTGTTATGAGCTGGAAGAGGTCAGTGGAGACTGGGCTGCCCCTGTAGGTCCCCAGCCATCCCCACACAGACCCGCACTCGCACCCACCTCTGGCCCACGTGTTGTGGATGTTCATTCTTATTCCAGGAAAAGAAAACAGATGAAGAAGAACTTTGGCCCCTGGTGTTCGGACACCCTGTGTCTGGAACGGGGCGTTACTCGCCATCAGATACTGTGCTGCGAGACAAAGGAGGAGCCTCACCTGCTGGCTTCTGAGCTCAGGAAGCTCACTAAGTGGCTGGCCCAGAGCACAGGCTCTGCATACGTCGCAAATGCCGTCAGGAACATGGCTGGGATCTCCACGTAGGCGTCCAGGCCCACAAAGCCCGCCGAGATGTCCACCGTGGCGATGTTGTTGGAGTTCCCCTGGGACACAGGGAGAAACAGCACTGACACGGCCAGACTCACAACACAGTCACTAGCAACCATGAAAAGCCACCGATGGTCATGGCCACGGCGACATGCACACAGAGGAGCCCCAGCCACCCATCCACTCCTTCCAATCCTCGGGCTGACCTTGGACGAGCCGCCCCACCACCTGCCCACCTCACTCCCGGGCAGGGAGGAGCAAGTGAAATGTCTGCTATTTTTGAGAAACTGTAGTCAGGCACTGCACAATGATGTCTCGGTCAACAGCAGACAACATGTATGACCGCAGTCCCATAAAATGAGCACCGCATAGCCTAGGTCTGGCCGTACCATCTAGGTTTGTGTAAGGACACTGTATGATATTCACACAACGAAGAAATCCCCTAACAAAGCCTTCTCAGAACGTGTCCCCGTCATTAAGTGATGCATGACTGTGTACAAATGTAAGCCCACTGATGAACTACAGCAATTTCCACTTTCCCCAGATCTAGCTACTTAAGACGGACACACCAACCTCCCTCCTCAGGGACCCTGTCCAAGGGATGCATGTGGCCCTGGGAGGCAAAGCGGCCGAGGCGGCATGTGTTGGAGGTGGAAGGCAGTGCTGCTGCACACCTTGTTGGGGGACAATGCTGCTGTTAGGCAGCAGATGGCAGGCTGGCCCTGGGAGGGGAGGGCTTCTCGGTGTCCAGTTTACACGTCAGACCCGAGATTCTGGTCATTATCTGCGCAGCCCGACTCGCTGTGGGCCCACTCTGCTCCCCTGTCCACACTGCTGCCTGTTGCCCCAACTTGCTGTTGGGCCACTCTGCTCCCATCCTTGCACTACTGCTTGTCGCCGTAAGACTTGCTGTGGGGCCTGCTGAGCAAGGACGGGATCTGTGCTGAGTTCGCTCGCTGGCAGACTCCCCGCACACACAACGGGGCCCGCTGCAGGAACACCAGTGTCTGTCAAACATGTGTGCTCCGGCTGGCCTCAGATGTGCCAGCATCATGTGCTATCACCGAAGCTTGTCCCTCACTTCCTCATGGAATGTGGTCACATGCTGCAGAGGAGCAAACTGAAAGTCAGAGGCTGTCTCCTTGCTCGGGCTCTCTAACTGTGGCTCTGTCAGTCTTCCTGACACTGAGGCCTTGGCGCTGGGCCAGGCTGCCTGACCAGCACCTGCCTTCTCCATCTCGGCTCAGAGGGAGCCTGCGGAATCCTCCCTGACAGTGCCAGCAGGGTCTGCCATACCATCAGTCCACAAACACCAGGACACATCCGTGGATTGTGGCCCTGCCAGGATTGCTCCCACACGGAGCCGTGGCTGTGTCCGTGCCCCTGGGCAGGAGTGCTCTGTGTTCATCAGACATGCTCACCATCTAGCACGGTGCCTGGGGAACCTGGAGAAGGGAGGGGGCTGTGGTGATTTTCCTTGGGGACTCCATTCCCATTGCCCACAGAGCCACTTATGGTCAGAGACTGAGTGACCATCATTAACAGACCTCCAGATGGGAGGCAACCCCCAGGAACAGGCCTGCCCACAACTTCCGGATAAAGAGAGGGAACTGAGACACAGGCTATGTGGAAATTTCTGAAATGCTCAACAAACCTTAAAGTCTTTCTGTAGCAACACGTAAGTTATACCAATGGGCAAACGTTACAGAATCCTGACAGGATTGAATTGTACCAATTCAAATGAAGCAGCAAATCACGCTGAAAGAAACACAGCATCCGCAGCTATCTGCAAGTTCGCCTTAAGCCATTTTGCTTTTATGAAAGACCTATGTTAGTACCTGTTTTGGCTAACTGAAAGAAACGCCAATGAGTTTTCATTTTTAGAAGAAAACGTGAAAAGCAAAATAGCGTTCAGTGTTTGTTTTGCGGGAGCCGTTACAGAGGCTGCTGCACCCCAAGCAGCTCCAGTGGTGACACCAGGCTCCTTCCCCAGAACTACTCTCCTCACCTCAGCCTCAAGCCGCCATAGCCTTGCACTGTGTTTGAGCATCTGTGCTTTATGACTATTTATTTTGGTAGGTTATTTTTCGGGTCTGGGAATGCTGAAAACTTTTTTCCATATAAATTAATAGTAATTGCTTCCTCGCTTCACGCCGTTTTGGCCTACAAAAGGTTTCATAGGAATGCTCTACCCTCGGAGAGTGGGGGAACCTGCACTTCAGACCTGTCCCTTGTCCCCTCTCACCGGGCCTCTCTCCGGCTGTGTGTTTACAGCTGCTTCCCTCGTTTTCTTCCCGTTTCCATGGGCACTCTGGAATTCCTGGGCAAACTCCGAATTTCCCCACATTCACAATGCTTGTGACCTTCTAAGTGTCTTCTAACAGGATGAAAAAGCTGTGGCCTTTGAAATACGCATGCTCGACACCATGGAGATACACGAAGAAGTGAAATATCACGAGGCCACCAGAGGTCAGCCTGTGCCGGGCTGCGCCAACTGGCACATCTCCAGGCCTCAGTGTCCTGGTCATCAGGGTGGGTCCTCAATCATCCAGCACCTTCCTATGACCGGTGGCAACTGCTCGTCTGGCTCAGATTCCAGGGAGGTGCAGTCCACTCTGGAGGTCCAGCTACGACTTCTCTACCGGGGCCTGACCAACACGGGCCAGCACTGAGAACTTACTGCGCACAGGCCACCGCCTGTTTCTCATGCTGGTTAACTTAATCCTCACAACAACCGAGGAGGAGGCAAACTATTACCCCACTTGACAGATGAGGAGACAGGCGCAGTAGGTGCCCTTCAGAGGCCACCTAGCTCAGGAGTGCTGGACACCAGTGTTGGGGCTGCAGCCGCCTGTAGTTCTGCTGGGGACCGCCACTCTAGAAGCCACTTGAGTACAGGGCTGAGAGAAGTGCAGAGTCCTTGAGGGGAAAGCCATGGCTGGAGTGAAGGTAAGTAGGCTCCGAGAACCAGGGGCTAAGGGCTGGTCCTAGTCAGGTCACATCCCTGTAAGACTCATGAATTTCTAGAATTTCACCCCCACCCACTTCTGGGCTTCACACAGAAAAGCTGTGCGACTGTGGGCTGCTCTGTGAGTGAGGCTGGGAGTACCAGGAAACCAGGAAAGAAGGAGGGGATGGGGAGGCAGGCCCAGGATACACAGAACCAGACAAGTCTCTGGGCTTTGGATGGAGGAGGAGGGGGGAGCCGGTGCACATGGAGAAAACACAGATCCTCACTGTAAAGATGGGAAAACATGACCGAGACGTTCTGTAGCTTATGCAAATCACTCAACCAGGGAGTGCTGGAGCAGGGAGGGGAACTCTGGTGAGCTGTGCCCCATCCTTGTGGGTACCAACAGCAGTGACCAGGTCAAGGGTGGGGCCACTTGACCCAGGGCAGTGATGCGGGAGGGCTGGGATGGAACTGGTACCTCCAAGGCCAGGAGCTGGACCCTCTCTCCACCTGTCCGGGTGCTGTTCCAAGCACGCAGGTGCATACTAAAGTCTATCCTAGAGGCAGCTTGCACTTGCCTCTGATGGGCCCTTCAACACTGGAGAGAAGACATGACAACCACCGGGCCCCAGGGGACGAATAACCAGGTGGGGACACCCCATAGTGCCCAGTGCTGACAGCCAGGGGAAAGGGCACAAGACAGCAGTTACCATTCTTGTCAGATGAAGCAACGGAAACGTGATGTGCTTCCTGACAGCCTGCGGGAGACAGATCCAGCACAGCCACCTCTCACTGTCTCAGGCACTCATGGATCCACAGCGAAGAGGTCTGTCTTAAATAACTACTTGTATTTTATCTTATAAAATACACACGAGATTTAAGCATAATTCACCATGCCATACTAAGATTTCTTTCACCGAACAAACATTATAGCTTCCCAAATTATGGTAAAATTTTCTCCAAGAAAAACGAAAAGATAAATGACATAAAAAGTTAATAGTCTTCTACCCACGATAACAACAAAAACCTACCTGAAAATAGAAGAACGCTTGACCGAACCAATAATGCATTACAGTGATCTCGGCTGCGTCATGCCTCAGGGGTTTCCAGACGAACTTAGCCATTAGAGTCTGAATCAAGAGGCTCAGCACTAAGACGGGAAGATTATGTGGTCTCGAGAGCAATGCTGCCAGAAGAACTAGTCCACTATATATCTCCCACAAACCCACAGTCTTGACTGTGAAGTCTGCAGCAATGACTTGAGATTTAAGCAAGTCTTTGGTGCCCGTGAACAGAATGCCAAGGACAAAGACATAAACAAAACGAGCTTCAATAATACCCCTAAAAAAAAGCAAAATAGGTTAGATTCGTTAGCACCAGCTAGAGAAATGCAAACACACATTTTCCCATGAAAAGCATGTGTCTGCTTGGCTGACTAAACAAGCCACAGCACCTGCCTGCCTGGGGAACTCCATGGAAGTTTCGGGGGTGTCTGCCTCTGCGCATCAGCCCCCAGGACCCCCTACCCAGAGGCCTGTTCTCTCTGTGTGCACTTGTCTGATTGCGCCGGCTCACGGGAAATCTTGCCCATTCGGCCCAAGGATCACCTGGGTGCAAGACCAGAGCCATCACTTGTGGCATGCCAGAAAAACTGTCCCCCTCCTTTGCACACCTAATTTGAAAAACCACTGCAGGAGGTTAAGGCCCGGCCATGTCGGGGACTTCTGTAAGTCTATAAATGCTGAGATACAATTGAGCATGTTCACAACCATGCAGATTCAAGCAAGTACTTGTATCTGATGTGCACACACATCCACAATGGTGCATCCAGACTCTGGGGTCTGGAGAAAGGCAGGGGCAGGTCAGCCTGGGTTCTGCCACTTACTAGCTCTGTTATTGGGGGCAAGTTAATTAAGACCTCTGATGCTCAGCTTTGTTAGTTGTAAAATGAAGAGAAATGGTAGCTAGACCTCACAAGGCTGTCCTGGGAATGAAACAAGAGAACACACGTAAAGTGTCTGGCACACAGTAAACATTAAGTCCTATTGTGAATGAAGTATTTTAGCACTTCACTTACAGTCATCTGTAAAGTATACAATTTATGACACTATACCAAAGAATTTCATCTTATAAAACACATATATTTCTAAAACATATTTCAAATAAATTTCATGTCAAATATTTTATATATACTAGAAAAACTGATCTTTAAAGTAATGCTAAGTAAATAAAATTTTAAAGGAAATAATCACTCTAATAATGTATCTGTTTTCAAAAACTGAATTTTTCTATTTCAGATTTTCTTAGGAAGGTTTATGCATTAAAAAAATAATTCCTTGTTTTTAGTTTGATCAGTTTAATTCAAACAGTCAGAGCACTGTCTACCATGTGCCTGGCAGTGTGGAGACAACCAAGACTGGCGTGACGCCTGCCATGGGGCCACGCGTAGGCCGAGAAGCTGGGGTCAAGTGCAATCCCACAGCCAAGGTGTGTGCTAAGCTGAGCACTAACGATGGACCCACAAGGGTTAAAGAAGGAGAAATCAGCAAAGGCTGATTCAGAGAATCAGAGAAGTTCCAAGGAAGAAGGGGGCTGAACTGAGCATGCCAGGGTAGGCTGGAGGGTGAACATGAGGGAGACTGCCACCGGAGGCCTTCAGTGGGTCCACCTCCTAGCCCTAATGAGTCAGGGCTGTTTCTGCACATCTAGGACCACTGCAACCTGGCCTTCCACTCCAGCCAAACCTGGGCTTCAGAGTGCAGAATAAAGTCAGGAGTTATATGTAACGGAAGATTTTAGAATATCGATGGATAGCAGCACCGGGGGGACTGAAAGGAGAGACGCAGCGATTAGGGGGATCTAGAATTAGGATGGCTCTAGAATTGGGGTAGATCTGGAACCAGGACAGATCTAGAATCAGGATGGCTTTAGAAGCAGAATGGACTCAGAACCAGGATGGAACTAGAATCAGGATTGCTCCAGAATCAGAATGGACTTGGAACCAGGATGGATCTAGAACCAGGGTGGCTCTAGAATCAGAATGGACTTGGAACCAGGATGGATCTAGAATCAGGGTGGGGCTAGAACAAGGACAGATCTGGAACCAGGATGGTTCGAGAATCAGGATAGATGGGGGTGGGGAACGAAAGCATTTTACAGGAAGAATGTGAACCAAGCAGCGCAGGTTAAACAAAAGGGTGCACCAGCCTATTTTTTGGACACCAACAAGGTACATGCTGTTGTATCCATGAAAAGTAAGGTAAGTCATCCAAGACTACCAGTGAGTGATGCTGAAATTAGGTGCGTCAATCTGAGATCTGAGAGGAAATGAGGAACTGAATCCTGTATCACACTTTGAGATTTAATCAGACACCCCCATGTTGAACACCCTCAAATGTGACATCCAGCCTTGACATCTGCCCAGAGTCTCACACAGAACAGCCTTCAAGATATCTCCAGACCACGTGCTCCCCACCTGACCTCCCTGTGTCAGGTGAAGGCGCACCACCCTGCTGTCACCTCAGCCAGGCCCTTGGCATCACCTCGACTCCCCAACCTGGTTGGCAGGTCCTGTTTCCAGGTGTGCCCCTTGCACCCCTTGGCCACCCACACAGCCCGGCTGCAGCCCTCAGCTTTCACTTCGACCTTTTCAGAGGAGACGACATTTGCTTTTCTTTCTATGATTAGAAAAGCCATACAAAACTGAGTGAAAAGGAGTGAAAAGGACGATCCACGTCCTAATGTGATCACAGCCAATTACATGTTCTAGTGTTTCATATAAATATGAAAAAATACGTACATACTTCATAAGATGGGGTCATACTACAGTTTTACAGCCTACTGCTCCACATCTTTATATGTTCTATGAAAACACACTACTTAGTCAACTACTTAACGGCTGCAAGATTCCAGCAGAGCTGTAATGTAGCTCAGGGGCTCATCCCACTACTGTTGGCCAGTTACCTTGTTTTTCACTCTGTGCAACTGTAAATAATGCTTCAGAGGCATGCCCGCATCCCACTCTCAGGCCTCATATCTGGATTTATTCTTGAGATCAATTCTACAAGAGGACGCCGGCGTCAGAGGGTTGGACACATTCAAGGTTCTTAACGCGTTTCACAAACAGCTCTCCAGCGTGGCCCCTGCTCACCCCACCCCACGTCACCATTAAAAACAGAGAAGCTGCCACTTTGAGATGCAAAAGGTGGCCTTCATGATGCACTCTGCTTGCGGCACCCCCTTACAGGAATTCACTGTAAATTATGGGAAAGTTTGTTTTCCTGGAATGCCTCATTTCCCAACTGCTGGGAAGATCCATTTGTTATCCTCATTACTAGTTACTTCCTGAGTGAGCAAAACTGAATTCTTTAGATTCTTTACTTCTAAAGAATCCCTTATTTAAAAAAATAAACCTCAGTGATCTTACTCCCAAGTTACTTGTCTCCTTCCTACTAAACAAAGATGCCAACGAATTGGTTCATTGAGGCGTTCTTAGTGAGTTCTACTAACCGCAGGTGAAATCACAATTCTCAAAAACCAAACTCCAATGCTCTCACGATTGCACGGCATTTGTTAGTACATAAAACATTAAAATAGATCTAAAAGCAAATCCTCGTGTCTGCCAGCACACTTACTTTGAAATGTCTTTGTTGTCTTGTTGCCAGGGAAACAGCACATTTCCAATGGCCGCCCTGTAGCAATAGACGCCCAGCAGGCCGAGCGCCATGGCGACTTTCGATGCCAGGGAGCACCTCCTCTGAACCAATGTGAAAATCACGACAAGGGAGAGGGCAGCCAGAACAGAGAGTGCAGTTTTATGATCAGAGCTGAAATGAAATGGAAAATGCCAAAAATTACTAATAAGTATAACCAGTGATGTTATGGACCTATACCAAGGGACTTTCTAAAACGTGTACTAAAAATAGCTGATTTTCCTGAAAAAGCAAAAAAGAAAATTGCTGGTTATTTAAATTCAAACAAAGGTTCTTAAAAGGGAACAAATAAAGGACTGTTAACCTGAACTCTCATTTCTCACTCACAAGTGGTCCCACCAGCAGCTCTGCACCGGCCAGGGCAGCTATATGCATATAAAACACTTTCACTGGCTCCCCTGGTGCCCCTTTTCTGGGGCAGCCCCACTTTCCCAACTACAGGTAAAGAGGTTCTGGGTAAACCACACATTTATCAGTGTACACTGCACTCACAGGAGACACGCAAGTCCTGGTGGGACCCCCTTCCCTTCACTCAATAAGACAGATTGACTCAGTCAGAGCATCTGCCCCATTCCCAGCTGTCACAGGACAGAGCCCGGGCCCCTCTCTCACCTGGCCCTTGCCCACTACCCTGCTACCTTGGGGAGTGCTGAGCAGGGAAGGCAGGGTTCTTTTCTGCTTTATTCACCCTAGCTCACACTCAAGAAACCTGGACACTCCACAGTTGCATGGGTGACTATTGTGCCAAGGTGTACATATACAAATGGAAAAAAGTGACTTGGAAAGATGTGGCCCATGTCAGGATATGGGTCCCAGGGATGGCAGGTGGTGCAAGGGACACACTGGGGCCTGGTACCGCCCTCGTCCTTGCTCTGGGAGGTGGTCACGTGGGTGTCCATTCATTGTTGCTCATTAAACTGTGTGCTTTACGCACTCTCCTGGATTGTTAACTGTCACAACTGCAAAATGGAGCAATAGAGAAGGTGAGTTTAGGTGCCTCTGGAGGAGCTCTCCTGTGAGGAAGGCATGGGGTGACACTGCAGCCTCTTTACAAACTGTCAGGAATGACCCGTCAGTTACTCCTCACAGCGCGCAGGGAAAACTGCAATGCAGGAGGTAAGCGCCTCGGGCAGGAAGGGGCTGGGGTCCTGTGTGCTGGAGGAGGGTCCAGACTGAGCAGTGGGCACAGCTGCACCCTGGAGAGGGGGGCAGGGCCCGTGGGGGCGCCCCTGCATGCACAGTAGTGCATCTGGGGGTGGCAATCAGCAAATTCTCCTGCTGTGCTTCAATTTTCCAGAAAAGTAAGAAGTGAGGTCATGGTGCTGTCCCAGCGCTCTTGTCCTCACAGGCTCGGGCTCTGGCCACGACGCCAGCCAGGCGCTCTCAACTCCCCTCTGCTTCCTCAGCCCAAGGGGGACAGGCCAGCGTCCTCTCTCAGGTTGCTGTGAAAATGAAACGAGCGGACATACAGCAGGCACCCAGAAAATGCTGCCTGTGGTTACTGTGGCTGCCAAGGGTTGGCTAATATGGTTAATATTCAGGAGAAATTTCCCACAAGAATTATTGGGCAGAGGAATAAAGAATTTTACAGACTTTGATGTGCAATTCCAGGTGTCTTCCAAAAAGACTGTGCCAATGCGTGGTTCTGGGGTCCTCCCGTGCCCCCATCCTGGGTTTCATTCTTCCTTTGGTGTCTCCACCTCGCTAGGCATACAATCACCCAGTGCTCTCTAACCGGAAGTTGCCCAATTCCTAGAGGGAGTAAGCACTTCCCTTTTCCTTCTTTTGGCATTTCCTCCTTCAGAATGTGTCTGCCACTGTCCTAAGCCCCTGCCTGTAGGCAGTTCTTAGAGAAGCTCCTCACAGCACCCAGGCAGGGACCTCTGTGTCACACTCGTGGGAAAAATTTTTTCCTCTTGCTGTTCTCCTTTTACTTCAGTTTTCTAAGTCTTCACTGACAGACAATTAAGACCTATAATATAGCCAAATCTTGATCTTTTCTGTCTGGTTTTTTTCTCTCTACTCCAATCCTCCCTGTCTGCTATACTTTCTACTAGTTTTCTAGCCACTGTGAGCGGCTTCGGAGCTGGCTGAAGATTCACCCCTTTCTAGGGAGGGAGAGAGGAAAGGGAGGACAGAGGAGGAGTGCGCACAAATGGCAGAGCTCGCCCAGCCCTGCCCTATCTCCCCAGCCCCGCCTCACCTCCCCCCTCGCCCAGCCCAGCCCCATCTCCCCGAGCCCAGCCCCGTCTCCCCCAACCCACCCCATCTCCCCAGCTCCCCTAGCCCTGCCCCGTATCCCCCAGCCCTGCCCCGTATCCCCCAGCCCTGCCTCATCTCCCCCAGCCCAGCCCCATCTCATCTCCCCCAGCCCAGCCCTGTCTCCCCGAGCCCTGCCCCGTCTCCCCCAGCCCTGCCCTGTCTCCTCCAACCTGCCCCGTCTCCCCATCTCCCCCAGCCCTGCCCCTTCTGGGAGGAGGCACCGAGTGACAAAACTACATCCTTGCTACAATTATCATGTTAAAACTCAGGTTTTCAAACATGAACAATTACAGTGATTCAGCAATAAAAAACCAAACATATTACGCTAGCCTCAAATTCACCCTTCAACATCAATTCATGGGTTATGGTATATTTTTCCATTTCTTCAGATCTCAAATACCAACTGTATCCTGAATATAAAAAGTAGGCCTCAATTTTGAACAAGAAGACTGTGAGCGGACAGTCAGCCGTGGAAGGTATGGCCTAAGACCACAGCTCATGCTCTCACCTGGCAAGCCAGTGCCCCAGGTCAGGCCGGTGGGCCCACTGCACACCCGTCTGGTTTAGAGACCGCAACAGCCGGCAGCAGATGAGTATCACCCACGGGCTTGCCAGCACCATCCACTTCTCACAGCCTCTGAGCGCGTCCAGGGAAGGGTGGCCCTTGCACCCTCTGTTGAGCTCCAGCACGGCAGAGCCGGCGTTCTTGTCCTGCAAAGCTGGTGTGGCACTGCCAAAGCATTCCTCCATGTGGAGGCTGCGCTGAAGCTCACAGTCGTCTCCCAGAAGGCAGTTTCTGTAGATGTCGTGACACAGAGCCAGACACAGGGTGCTGACGAGGAAGTACCAGGTCTGGTGCTCCTCCTCAATGAAGCTGCTCGCACCCAGACTCAGGACGTGGCCCACGGTCCCCAACAAGATAAGAAGATCTAACTCCGACCACCGTGCATTGGAATGAGCTGCATTCTGTAAAAAGGAACAAGTCTTTTGAAAGGGAAAACTTTGAAAATGACACAGATCTTGCTGCACGTACTTGGAGTCCTTGCTCACAGACGTGGTCTGCTGTGACAGACACCTGCTGCTCCTCACGCCAGCACCGCTGCCCCTGCTTTCGTGGCATAGCCAGGGGGACACAGAAACAGCATGGGCAGTCCTCACCTTGGACTGCCAGTCCTAAGCTGAGTGACAAGACAGAAGATGTTTCGACTCAAACCATCCGGGCAGTGCCAGAGCTCAGAGAGCTCGCCTGCCAACCCCTGGACCCAACTCTCCATGCACCATTCTTGCCTTCTTGGAGCCAGTTCCTGCTAGTTGAAACCGAAGAACCCCAAGGATATATTCCACCAAACCAGACATCTAATTTCTCCATGAATTTTCCAGAAATTCAGAAAGTTTCCACTAAAACGGTTAATTCTATTGAAATGGCATCACAGTACTATCTCTTAAATACACCAACCTAAAGCATTTAAAATGAAAGATGAGGACTCAATGATTGTCATTTGATAACTACTCGATATTTATTCTATTTATCATGTGCCGCTAGTATACAACACACAGAGATCCCCTGAACCTAGTTAGGCCCCGGAGAACAAATCAAACGGCTCTAGGGAACCTCTGCTCTAACGGGGGGGAGCACCGTGTCATCGACAACACGGACATGTGGGAACAGGCATCTGGCGGCCCCTGTCACAAGCGGGCTGCACTGGGGGCCTGGAGTCACTGCACCGGGTCCCTCGGGCCCTGGGCACCGTGGACCAACTGTGACTGCCACCTCTTCCTCGCCGCCCTGCCACCACAACCAGCCAATGAATGAAGGTGTCAGAGGTCTAGGAATTCTAAAGGAAAACATCAGTCTTGAAAAGAAAACTGTACTTTACAAGGCAGAACGATTCCTAAGGAGGGCAGGACGAGGACAGGGTCCAAGCCCCCTTCTGACCTTCCTGGGGTGTCTAAGGAGTTGACTGAAATGGTCTTCCCTTGGCTGCAGCACAAACACCTCTTCTGAGAGATGCTCTGATTCACGCAATCCCCCGTCAGCCAGTTGCCTATGCACCTGTGACCAGCAGCTCTGTACCGTCCCCTGTGTTACAGTCACAGGGACCTTGTCTGTCCAACTAAGAAGTAAAGCTTGTGATCTGACAGCCAGATCTGAGTGTCTGAAGCTGGGATGCTCAGGGCCCCGGAGACGGGCTGCTCTAAGCACTTTCTCGTCGGCCCACTCTAAGCAATTCCTCGTCGGCCCCTCTGAAATGTGGGCTCCTTTCCTCGGCTCCCGCCAGCACTGTGCCTGGTACACACCAGGGTTTTAACCAATGTCTGATGAACGAAAGATCGTCTGAAATAACAAAAAATGGCCCATCCAGAAAGACAGTGGCATAGTCACAGGAACCAGACTCACCTTACTCAGAAGCTTTCCATCAACAAACACCTTGGTAAGAGCAGATACGACAGCGCAGAGCAGTGCAGAAATCAGCATCATCACTCCACCTGCCGTCAGCCACGAGAGGCTACAGAAATAGCACGAACTCTCGGCTGAGGTGCACATGATGACATGAATGGCCGAAAGAACCAGGAATGTCAAATAGAAGAGCAGAGAAAACACAGGTGACAACAGGGGAACCTCCAGCTCAGCCTTGTTGCTCAGTGCTTGCGGGGTGCTGAGCAGGAGCAGGGTGAGAACCTGGAACAGGAACACGACAGCAGTGAGCACAACTGCTGGGCTTGGGGAAGCCTACTTAGAAAAAGCCCATCTCCCGAACTTGTGTCAGCTGCTCAGACAGCGGAAACAGAAGAAGAAAGCCCCATCAACACTACTTCTACTGAACTGTCCAGAACACACGTCTGCAGCAACGTGGAGCGGAGCTACCTGACACCTGACAGTACTTGTGGACACAAAAGGAAAGAGTTCAACAAACAAGAAAGCTCCTATTTTTCCCTTTTTAGAAACATGGCTTTATATATCTTTAAACTATAATATTCTGGCTGAGTTATCTAATCAGTTTAACAGCTGAGCCACACAAGCGCCCGTACCTCCAAAACCACGATGGTCCCCACCGCCATCGAGTAGACATCATACTGGGCCACTTGTCTGCTCAGGGACAGGCTCAGGGTCTTCAGGGCATCCAAGTACTGCTTGCGAACCTTGGTTCCCAGGTTGAAAAGGACTTCTGAGTTATTTTCCTCCAAGTACAGTCTGATCCAGTTCCCATGCAACCTCTCTGAGATTTTAAACTGCTCAAATCCAGGCTCTAACAAGAAGAGAAAAAGGTCACATGCATATCATGGACACACACACACACACGTATAATTTCAAAGTATTCAGTTATTCACGGTATGCGGTGAAGACTGATACCTAAGGAAGATGAACTATTCCTTGGGAGGGTGGTCAGCAATACTTTCAGGAAACTAACAGCTGATGATACTTTGCATCCTCTGACATCCTTGCTGCCCGCCAGCCTGCCATGGCCCTTGGCACGTTGCAGCACAACGTGGACAGAAGTGTCTACTCGCCACTCTGTCCCTCTCTGGACCTGGCCTTACCTCCTCCTCCCCTTCTCTCTCTGTCTCTCTCCACTCTTTTCTTCTTCAATTCGCAATATGAACACAACCCAGAAATGCATTACATTAACAGGCCCTGTTTTACAGAATCTTTCCGGCACTCATGCACTGTGTGAGGACTGGGCGGGCAGTGGCCTGACACCTTCTCCGCCGTGTCCACTTCCCCATTGTAGGCTGGCCCTTCTGGCCTTCCACTAACGGCTCCTATCTTTGACCAGCTTCCCTTTTCCACATGTCCTCCTTGGAAAGGAATGCAGTCTCCTGGCCCTTCCTGCCATGACACTGAGCTATGTTTCCAATGCCAATGCCCAGCTAGACAATCCACCCCCGATGCAAAGCCAGTACTGGCGGAACAGCTCCTGGATGCGGCCCAGCCCCAGCTGCTGCTGGGTCCCCTTTTGGGACGGGAATGTGTGCTGCCCAAGGTCAGGGGGCTAACCTCCTTCCTTTCAGAGCTGGACCAGCCTTACTTTTGACTTGACTGGTCTGCAAAGCAAGAACTTCCTTTCCGAGATTCCTTGGTGTTCAACATGCCCTTCCTTGGGGCCGGCCTGGTGGCACAAGCAGTTAAGTGCTCACGCTCCATTTCAGTGGCCCGGGGTTCGGAGGTTTGGATCCCGGGTGCACACCAACACACCGCTTGTTGAGCCATGCTGTGGCAGCATCCCATATAAAGTGGAGGAAGAGGGGCACGGATGTGAGCTCAGGGCCAACCTTCCTCAGCAAAAAAGAAAAAAAGAGGAGGATGGGCATTGGATGTTAGCTCAGGGCTGATGTTCCTCAGCAAAAAAAAAAAAAAAAAAAAATGCCCTTCCGACGCCCAGCAAAGCCATTCGAGGGGCCTTGGCCCTACCCACTGGCAGTGTGCCCACCTCAGCTTTTCCCCATCATGACCAGGACAGAACCCGTGCCACCTGTCGCACGCTGCCCAGCATCCTCGATGCACGACTCCTGAGCACAGGCCCAAATGGCTACGCCTGGCCATTGCTGCTGGCACCAACTGACTTGTCCCAAGCACTGGTGGCCAGCACAACACTAAGCCCCTCATTCTTGTCCTCTCCTCGTGACCTAGAGACAGGGACGATTACTATGCTCACGCCAGAGAGGAGGCAACTCAAGACACCAGCTCACAGACTAGTGGGTGAGCTAGGATCTACCTCAGGTAGTCTGGATCCATGCAGGCATGCTTATTGCTACACTCGACACCCAGAGTCACAGACACCAGGGGCACCTGTGTCTACACCCCACCACCCAGAGTCACAGAGACATGGAGCACCTGTGTCTACACTCGACCACCCAGAGTCACAGAGACATGGGGCACCAGTGTCTATACCCCACCACCCAGAGTCACAGAGACATGGGGCACATGTGTCACCCATTACCCAGAGTCACACACATGGGGATGCCTGTGTCTACACCCCACCACCCAGAGTCACAGACACATGGTGGCACCTGTGTCTATACCCCACCACCTAGACTCAATACACATGGGGCACCTGTGTCTACACCCCATTAGCTAGAGTCACAGAGACATGGGGGACCTGTGTTTACACCCCATTACCCAGTGTCACAGACACATGGGGGCACCTGTGTCTACTCCTCTCTACCCAGAGTTATGGAGACATGGGGCCCCTGTGCATGCATCCCAACAAACACCCACTGAGCACTGACTACATGCTGTGTGCAAAGAGGTACAGTCCCCGCCTGCTTGGGCTTGTGATCCAGTAGGGTTCCCACCCATATGTATAATGACAAGTTGTGGAAAATGCTATGGAGGAAAAGTAGAGGGACTAATGAGACACTTCTGGTAATGGAGAGGGAACTGACTAAGACGGGTTGAGGGTGGGGGACAAGGAAGTTGTGACATTTTAAGCTGAAACGTAAAGGATGCCCAGGAATTAAGCAGGTGAACCTTGGGGAAAAGCATCTAGTCAATGGGAATGGCACACGCAAAGGTCCTGAGGTGAGAAAGCCCATCCCAGTAGAACTGAAGAGTCACATGAGCGATGGGCTAGGTTGCATCAGACTGGGCCGGAGATCACAGAAGCCTTAAAACCTATTTTATTGTCAGACGTGTACCCAGTTTTGTTTCAGGAAACACAATCACTGGGGTATAGACCAAGGGTGCCCCAGGGGTGTAAGCCCCAGGAATGCTTTCTCCTTCCAGGGACTGGCCTACGTTCATTTCACAGGCTCATTTCTGGCCACATCCACTGCAGTGCTCAATTCTCCCTACACTGCTCTTCCTGAAATAAGCCAACAATCCCATTGCTTTTTTGTTTTTGTTGTCTTTATCAGTTGTTAGTATAGGAAAATGACACAAATTACCAATAACAACAAATTTGCAAAAGCTACCAAGCTCATAAGTTATTTTGAAAAAAACAAAAATAAAGTAACAGTTATCTCTGGTCTGGACTGAAATGTGCACTGTGGCCAGGCGTCACCTTCGACGAAGTCCGGGCCATCTCACGGACTAAGAGCTGGTGCTCCCCAAGTTCTCCTGCCACTTAGGACATCTGGTTCCCAACCACTCCCTGCTGGCACCTCACGGTCAGCCTCCACCTCAGCACAAACGCATGGGTATTCCCTCTACGTGGTAGTACCCCACTATTTCAAGTAGGAAAAGCTGCCAACATCACATTAATGCTGCCGCAAACCGGGTGTCGACTTCCTCTAGATTCCCAAACTTGCCCCAGTCCCAGTGTCAAGCACGTTATCCGTGATGTGCCTGGATGGGTCAGAGTAAACTGTTTGAAACTATGGTGCTGGGAAGTGCGCGCTCCTGTTCCGGATCATTCCTACCGGCATATAAACACCTAGTTTCTCCCAGCTTAAAAACGAAAACAACATACCCCATCTTGGCCTCCCGTCCACTTCAGACAATAGTCCATTTCCATGCTCCCATGAGAGCTGCTGTGTCTGTCTCCAGTTCCTCATGGCACCCCCTCCAGCCAGGATTTCCCCACGTGAACTGCCCCTTTCAAAGTCACTGATAACCTCACTTGCCAGAGGAATAGTCAATTCTCAATTCCTCATTTTATTTTACCTTGAGCAGCATTCAACACAGCTGCTCACTTCCTCCTTCTTGAAATTCTTTCTTTTCTTGGCTTCTTTGACACCAATCCCCTCGCCCTGTGAGCACCCTGCCTTGCAAACTTGCTCCTCCTACAACCTTCCCCACCTCGGTAATGGTCACCCCATTCTTCCACTGTTCAGCTGAAAACCCCAGTCATTCCTTATGCCCCTGGTTTGCTTGTACCTTACATCCAGTGCATCAACAAATCCTGCTTGCTCTACCTTCAAAACAAACCCAGCATGCAACGCTTTGTCCTGGGTTCCACTGCCACAGCCTGGGCTCTCACACCCTCACCAAAGTGCCGGATCAGCCTCCTGACTCGCCCACAGCACAAGCCTGAGCCCTCCACGCAGCACCCGAGAGCCTTTGAAAATGGAAGCCAAAGATTTCAGGCTCTGCACGAAACCCTGCAGTAACTCCCCACCTAACTCAGAATGAAAGCTCCCCCTCCTATGCCTAAAAGGCCCTCATATCACTCTGACCTCATCTCCTTCGTCTTTCCCCCAGTTCACTCTGCTCCAGCCACTCCGGCCCCTGGTTGTTCCTTGAATGTGCAGGCATGTCCCCACTGCAGGATCCCGCGTCTGCCACCACACTCTGTCCCAGGCTCAAAGGCCAGGCCAGCACGGCCCTCACACACCTGCACTCCCTGCCCCTTCCCCGGTTCATCCTTTTCCTAAGGCGCTCATCACCACCTGAAATCTATCGCTTCTTCGTTTCCTCTCTCTCCCCGCCTGCAAGGTCACCTCCATGAGGGCAGAGCCCTTGTACTGCTGTATCTCCAGGGCTCTGAACAGTCCCCAGGCAAACAGGGACTTAGTGGAAAAAATTCAACATTTGTTGAATGAATGAATTTATGACAGACCTTGATTTAGATAATTGTATCTGCGGGTGTTGCTAATGGTGGTAGTCAGGGTTCTAAGAAAACAGGAACGCATCTGTATAGTCAGAGACCGATGAAGTGCACCCCACTAAACACCAGGAAAACGCTAGGCACAATGGAAACACACAGTCTAACAGACGTCAGCAACTGTTAACTGACTTACCTTTTTTATATGATGGTACAGTCTCTTGCAACAATTTGGCAAGCTGTACTGTATTTAAATGTAAAAACCTCAGTTGTTCTCGCATTGGTTTCCCTTCTATGGCTGGGAATAAGAGACTGCCTACACTGTTTTTTGGAATTGGCAGACCAAGCCCTATTGCCAGTGTTGCAGCCAAGTCAGTCTGCTGGACGTGCTCTGGACGTCTGACATCACCTGGAAAAAAGAAAACAGTTTAAATGACAGGCTCTGGGAGGTGTGTGACGTAGTCATTCTCCAAACTGACCTTCTGCAACTACTGTAAGTCAAATTCCCCTTCTCTTCAAACCATTCCCCGTAGATTTATACAGACAGCACCTCATTGTTTTTTACGTCCATAAATTTACTGAACACCCACCCTGTGTGGAGCACGGTGCCTTCCCTGAAGTAGTGTACAATACACAGGAGAGATACTAATGCAAGAAACTCAATGCCGTGTGATTTCGGAGTGTGGGGTGGGCACGCAGGTAGCAGGGAGCTCAGCAGACGCTGAGAGACAGTCACTTCGGCGAGGTCAACAGTCAACCCCCTGAACAAGGGTGAGGGCGGGATCCCTGGTGGCCCTGTTCCTCTGGATTCAGAGTGGTCCACGCAGCCCCACAAGAGAGGTGGATGCAGATGTCTCTGCAGCTCCCGAGCAGCAGCAGGCGCCTCTACTGGGGAAAGCGGGATGCGGCTGGGTTCAGCTGGGCTGAGTTCCATAACCATCTCTGACAAGCAAGACATCTGCCTACCGACGGCCTGAGCAACCAGAGTGCTTCAAGCCCCAGCAGTGGTCGGCCATACTACTAACTCCTGCCAGAATGGGCACGACATCAGGATGCTGGGCTCCGGCCCCTGCTCTGCTACTGTCCAGTGGGAGGCCCTGGACAAGAAACTCAGTTTTCTCTCCTGTAAAGAGAGCACTCAGCCCCCAC
The DNA here is from genome assembly GCF_020826845.1 of Diceros bicornis minor. Lineage (NCBI taxonomy): Eukaryota > Metazoa > Chordata > Mammalia > Perissodactyla > Rhinocerotidae > Diceros > Diceros bicornis. The sequence continues at coordinate 27,133 of NC_080747.1, read as the reverse complement.
ACCCCAGAAGCCACAATGCAGGCCCGCAGGGAAGCCTATCCGGGAGAGGCGGCGCTCAGTGCGAGTCTCTTAGACACGCTGGGGTGAGTCTGTACAGGTTTTACTTTGATTGTGGTAATTTTGGGTTGCCTAGAATTTTTCTTTTAATTAAAAATTTGTTAATCTCTTCTTGACCAACCCCCTACTGATGGCTTCTGGGTTGTATTTAGAAAGAACTTTTACACTCCAACATTATTACTTGTTTTCTCCTAGTATTTTCTTACATTAAGTGCTCTGATCTGAAACAAAACAAAAAGCCCACCTTAAACTGCTTTGGGTACTGATGTGGTGGTGCTGGTGCTGTCACTCTGAGACCACTGAGGTCATTATGCGATACTCTAATTCTATCATAACCGGGACTGTCGACAACCAGGATTCTGAACTTGGGAGGAAGACAGTACAGATTTAAGGTTACTTTTACAGCAGTGAATGTGAATTGCAAGTATCCATACAAGATCAAGATCAATTTTATCTTAAAAAGATTTCCTTGCTTTGTCCAGAAATGATGACTAAGCCCGTATCCATGAGCACTGCTAGCTCTGACAGTGGTTCTCAAAAACTCCTTTCCACTGAAAGGAACCAGGGCACCTTGGAGAAGCAGCCGGTTCCAGGTCCAGGGAAGGAACTGTGCGTGAGAGGCTGGAATACCTTCTCAGACCAGACAGCAATAGAGCACTCAGAGATGCTGAGGTCTTTGAGACCTTAAGGTTGGAAGGACTCAGGAGCTAATCTGAAGATATTCCCACTGGCTAAAGATGGAACAATTTGAATATTAAAAAGAATAATATCTACAGTGAATTGAAACAAATAAAATATGCTTAAATCCATAAATACACAATGTTACTTAAAAAAACTAATTGGTCATAGCTGAAGCATGTTAGTGAACTCATTCACTGATTTGAAACTGGTAATTAAGTGGAAAGAATAAGCCATCATTTATCCAATCTCTTTTATGTAAATGGTACTGCTGGGTAACTAAAAAGTAGATGGGGATGAATTCTCTGTATAGATTTATTCTGGCTAGTTAATGAAAAAAAGAATTATAGAATTAAAATATCACTATTTGCAACCTCTAGTGAATCACTGGCCCTAGCTGGTCACCAACGGCTCCCAACATCACAATATAGCAGACAGTCAGACACCATGTACTTCCTGTTAGAAAGGAAGGTGCTTCCTTTTGCCCAAACCCACCAAACCAACGGGATATGAATCTGCTCGCACCTGCAGGCCAGACAGCATTTACAGGACGGACAGAGGACATATCAGCAGACAGTGCAGAGAGACTTCACAGACTCCACAAACAACCAGGTCTCTTCAATAAACAACAGTAAAATAAAAGAGGATTGGTGGAGACCTACAGATTAAAAGAGACTTAAAGAGACATATCAACAAATTGTAGTGCACAGATCTTATTTGGATCCTAATCCAAACAAACTAAAACAACTAGAGAGAGAGAGACAGACATTGAAATTTGAACACTGTCTATTTGATGATATTAAGGAATTAATGCTATTTTTTAAATGTGATAATGGTATCAAGATTATGTAAAAAAATAAAAAGAGCACATATCTTTTAGAGCCCTGCTTCCAAGTAACAAAGGAGAAGGCAGATGAGTGAGGCTACAGATGACATAAGATTGGCTATAACTGGCTGACAACCGTAGAAGCTGGGTGGTGGGCTTGGGGGCTTATTATACTATTTTGACTACTTGTATACGTCTGAAAATTTCCGTAATAAAGAGTCTTTAAAAAAGATTACAGTGCTTTGATCCGGGATTTATATTGGTTTAAAGAACGAGGTAGAGCCTCAGCATTATTTTTGTCCAGAAGGTTAGCCAGACATCCTAACATCACGTGTGGAATGCCGTGTCTTTTCTCAACTAATCTGAAATGCCACCTATGTCACCAAAGGCCCATACATACTGGGGTCTATTTTTGGCCTCTTGATTTTGCTCCATCGATTAGTGTGACTCGTTCTGGCCAGCACTAATTATTTTAATGATTGTAATTCTGTAATCCTAACACAGGCAGGCCACATTACAGAGGCAGTTTTATCCTGCAGCAACAGGAAGCCATTAAAGAATTAAAAGCATCTCAGAAGGCCATTCCTGCGGTCCAGCAGCCAGTGCTCCCCCACGTCACCACCTCTGCTGGCCCCCACTACCTGCTCTGCACAGCTGAGCCATCTTTTAAACATTCAATCAACAAACACTGACGAGACGTCCACTAGGTGCTGGGCGCTAGTCCAGGCTGGAGGGATAGAACAGTAAGACAAAATAGGCAAAGTGCCTCCCTTCATGGAGCTTCCATCGTGGGAGCAGGAAGTGGACAATAAAACAGACCTGCTCTGCCCTGTGTGGAGCTCCAGGAAGAGGCATGCTCTCCTTCCCAGACCCCCTGGCCCTGGACTGACCCAGATCTGAGCTTCTCTTACTGGGAGGTAAGGACTCTGGGGTGGGCAGTAGCAGGCTGGGCGTATATAAAATCACATGGTACACAATCCAAAATTGCTTATTCTCAAAATAATAAACACCTTAATATTTATTTTTATTAAAATATGCAATAAGAAATTTGCATGAATTGTAGGATAAAAACAAGCCTTCACAGAACTATCAGGAATGGTGGTGTGAGGAGCTCTCTGGACCTGCTCATCAGCAAAACAACATAACTAGTCAAAATCATAAAAATCACAACCACCACCACCACTTACAGCCTCTGGAAACCATCCAGGGGCATACAGCAAATGAAAAAATCTTTATTCAAGAAAATCTACTAAAACTTGGTAAGAGCAGGGGAGGCTGAGGCACTTGAGGAACCATGACTCACTCCCTCCCTCCCTTCCCAGCTCTGTGGGACAGAAACTCCACTCTGAGTGGGTGCAGCCAAGAACACAGGGCTCCCTCTCCCCCAAGCCTCCGGAGGGGCTCTGTGCTCCCCTGGGAGGGGCGGGCTTCCAGCATTGCTCATCCTCTGCAGCCACATGGTGCAAAGGCTCAATCCCAGGGAGTCGCTGGGAGCCCCCTTTTTCCAACCAGCACCACCCAGAGTCTCTACCCCAGGTACAACAGCCCTAAAATATCGGGGCCCACTCACCCTTACCCCAGTTTGCTTGCAGGGTGGAGGCTGCCCCCTGGGAGAAGCTATGGGAGAAGACCAGAGGATACTCCACAGAGCCCTGTGTGTAAAGCAGGGTGTCACTCCAAGAGAAGGGGACTGCTGTCTCCACCCACCACTAGGAACTGTGGCTCAGAGATTTTGCCTAGGGAGACAGACAGGCCAGAGAACAGAGCAAAGCTCCCCCAGAAGAACTGACATTCTTTGAAACAGAATGTGGGGAGTTCCAGCCTAAGGCTGCTCTTGAAAACAATGGAGATTCTGGAGGTAAGCAACTAAGAGGAGGCTGGAGGCTTCACGAGAGGAACAAGCTAAAACCACAGGCCAGCTAGAGGTTGATCAGAGAGCGCCAGGGAAAAAGACAGCTGAGCAGGGCTCTCCTGGGGTCAGAACAACTTCAAAGACTGGCCTCGAAAATGACCCCTGCAAAGGAGTCCAAATATAATGAGATTGGACCATGGAGCACATTTATTATAAGTTGTTGAAAATAAGAGAGCAGTCAGCTGGCAAGGAGTGGAGCCTAACAGCTGGCATCACAGCAACAGAGGCAGCAGCTTAGCAGAGCCACCCCAGAGAGAGACAGTCACAGGGCACCACAAAGACGCTGTCATCCCAGGGAGGTTGTGCCCCCACAGGAGCGACAGCAGAGACTGCACACTGTGGGGGAAGACGTCACTGAAATGGTCCAGCAAAGTCACCCAACAAATAAACCAGCAAACAACAATGACAACAGGCCCTGGAGGGGAGGGATCAGTGTCCAGAGTTGCTACAATATGTTATTTAAAATGTTCAGTTTTCATCAAAAACTATGAGCAATTATACAAAGAAACAGTAAAATCTGACTCAAACAGAAAAAAAAGTGGGCAACAGAACCTTCTGTGAAGGGCCCAGATGTGAGAGTTAATAGACAAAATCATCATACATACATTCAAAGAACTAAGGGAAACTAAAGAAGTAAAGGAAGGTGAGCCAATAATGTCTCATCAAATAGAGAGTATCAGTAAAGAGATAGAAACTATAAAAAAGAACCAAATGGAAACTCTGGAGTTGAAAAATACAGTAACTGAATATATAAAATATAATAAATGAAATGAAAAATTCACTACAGTCACTCAATGACAGATTTTGAACAGGCAGGAGAATCAGCGAATTTAAAGACAAATTGCCAAAAATTACACAATCTAAAAAACAGAAAATTTCCCGAATTTGATGAAAAACATTAATCTACACATCCAAGAAGCTCAATGAACTACAAGTTGGATAAACAGAAAATACATAGACACATTGTAATACAAATGCTGAAAGACAAAGATAAAGAGAAGGGAACCTATCAGATTAAGCTGATTTCTCATCAGAAACCACGGAGGCCAGAAGGCAGCAGGATAGCATACTCAAAGTGTTGGAAGAAAAAAGAACAGTCAACCAAGAATCTCACATCCAGCTAAACTATCTTTCAAAAATAAAGGTGAGATAAAGACATCCTCAGATTGAAAAAAAAAGACAGTTCATTGCTAGCAGACTTGCCTTACAAGCAATACTAAGGGCAGTTCTTCAGGCCGAAAGCAAGTGACTCCAGACGGTTATCTGGATCCACATAAAAAAATAAAGGTAACTAAACAATTATAAAAGACAGCACAAAAACATATTTCTTCTCCTGATTTAAAAAGCAATTATAGAAAACCATATACATATAATTATATTGTTAGTCTATAACATATAGAAATGTAATGTATTTGACAATAACAGCACAGAGGAGGTAGGTGGGGGCAAAGCCATACTGGAGAGAGAAAGTGACACCATATGAAAACATATTTCAGCACAAGAACTTGTTCACAAAAGTTCACAGCAGCATTATTCATAGTAGCCAAAAAGTGGAAACAACCCAAATATCCATCAACTGATGAATGGATAAATCAGTGGGGTCATCCACACAACGGCATATTATTCTGCAGCAGAAAGGAATGAAGTCCTGATATGTGATACAGTGGGGATGAACCTTGAAAGCACGATCCTGAGTGGAAGAAGTTAATCACAAAAGACCACACATTATAGGGTTCCTTGTATAGAAAATATCCAGAAGAGGCACATCTCTAGAGACCAAAGGATGAATGGTTACCCGCAGCTGAGGGTGGGGTGGGCAGATTACCGGTTGGGGGAAGTGGGAGTGCTGACTGTGGAGGTGACGAAATGCCCTAAAGTTGATATTGATGATGGCTGCCCAACTCTGAATGAACTAAAAGCTGTGCAGTCCTGGCTCATAAAATGAGCACAATGAGAATACAGAATATAACTATTCTTAAAACAAACAAAACCAGGGGGCCACCCTGGTGGCACAAGTGGTTAGGTGCATGTGCTCCACTGCGGCGGCCCAGGGTTCGCAAGTTCGGGTCCCTGGAGTGCACCGATGCACCGCTTGTCAAGCCATGCTGTGGTGGCGTTCCATATAAAGCAGAGGAAGATGGGCATGGATGTTAGCCCAGGGCCAATCTTCCTCAGCCAAAAAAAGAGGAGGATTGGCATCAGATGTTAGCTCAGGGCTGATCTTCCACACACACAAAACCAAACAAAACCAAAAATTCAGAGCCAACTGTTCACTGAGGTCAGCTGTCTGAGCAGCCCTTGCCGGCAGTCTACATGCAGCCGCCCGGCCCTTCCTGGCTTTGAAGATGCAGTCAGGCCTCCCAGGGAGGAGATTCTTACATACTCATCTTAAAGATGAAACATCAGCACTTAAAACAATAACCCTAACATTCCTATAATATGAAAATGTCAGTTTAGTTGTCTCTTTTCCTCCCCAGACTACAGGCTCCCTGAGGGTGAATGTGTCCATGATGCCCAGCATGGTGCCTGGCTTACCACAGGTGCTCAGTACACCTGTGCTGGACAGATGGTTGGATGGACGGATGGATGGATGGATGGAAAGGGTGTTTCTGGTGTGGGGTTCTCACTCAGGTAGGTGAGCCACATGGGATCTTGCTTTGGGTATGCAGTGTGGGAAAGCTGGGTGTAAAAGGCTGGTGCTCTGGTGGGTACTGCCCACATTCACTGGAAGACAGGCTCCAGCTGGTCACCTTGAAAGGCTCAAGTTACAAAAGCCAATAACTTATATCTTAAGTCCAAGAGGAGGAAGTGCGGTAGAAAGACAGAAGGAAACAGGTGGAGGTTCTTCTCCGACCAGTCCTCGCTCAAGTGGAAAATTCATTCATTTGACAAGTATTTCTCGGCACCCGTTGCATGCCAGGTAGTCTAGGCCCGAGGCATATAGTGATGAACCCAACAGACTTGGTCCTGCCCAGCTCCAGCTTAAAGTGCAGTGAGAGGGCAGGTATTACAGGAATCACACAAGCAGGCCTGTAATTACAAACCATACTAGAATGATGGTAGAAAGCATCAGGTGCCATGAGAGTAACAGAGGGAATGTAATTTAGCTTTGTGGGTGAATGAGTGACATTAGCTGAGACCAAGGATGAGTGGACGAGCAGGCTGAGGAGCTGAGGAGGCCAAAGTGGGGGCACGTGAGAAAGAGCTTGTCACTCGGAGGATCTGTCACATAGGATTTTTACTTTATCTTAAGTTCAGCTACTGAAAGGTTTTGTGTATGGGAGATTGGGGCTGGTCTGGAATGTGGGGAGCAAGGGAGAAGGAAGATCAAGGGGGATACCCAAGTTTCCAACTTGAAGAACCACCGAATGGTGTCGTTTGCTGACAGGGAAATAAGGGAGGGCAGATTGGATGTGAAGTTGTCACGTCTGCTTTGTCTGTGGGAGATCCGAGTGGAGGCATCACAGAGGCAGCTGAGTAGACAGTCTGGTGGCTGGAAAAGAGGAGACAGCTAGAGGGATAAATGTGACCGGTGTGAGCCTATTCATGGCAGTGAAAACCTGGAAGTGGATGAGATCATCTCAGGAGTGAATGTAGAATGAAACAAAGAGGCAGTCCAGAACAAAGGGCCAGGGCACGGAAGCTAAGCCAGCAAAGAGGACCAGACAGCAAAGTGAGACAGAGGAGGAAAACCAGACAAACGGTGGGTTCCAGAACCATGGGTTGGCCGTGATGAACAGGCCTAAAGGATCACGTGAGAGGAACCCAGAGTGTACACACTGCAAATAACCAGCCAGCTGACAGCAAGCATGCTGTAAAGCACGTTGAGGAGGCAGAGGCCAGGCTCAAATGGATGGCGAGGGAGAAAGGGCGGGCGGCTGTGAGGGAGGCTGGTGCGGGTCCGAGGGGCCCGTGTGTATTTGGGGTGGAGAGCTGGGGTGTCTTAATGCAGACAGATGGGCCCTCTCTGACTGGTCCCATGACTCTTGTTGACATTGCTATGCAATATAGTTTCAAATAATGGATACTTTTTAAAAAGTTTAATTATTAGTGTTTCAGTTCATATATGCAGTTCAGATGTCTCTAAGCTACTGGCAATTTTTATTAACAGTTTCAGATATCCAGGCAGTGGCATTCACACAACAAAATTCCCACAAACAATATCTGTATTTTAAGAATCAGGGTAAGAAATGTGAACTCCAAACCCTGACCACCCTTCGCCCCATTCATTTTCATTCTCTCGGTGCTCAGGAAACTGCAGACTTACACAGCTTCCAAAAAATGGTTTTAAAATTAAAATCAGACTATCGAAAATAGAGAAATAAAACATAGTTTCAAAATGTTAAACATTCCTAAATTCTCACCAGGTTTCCTTTCAAATGCAGAACTGATTAAGATCAGAGGGGTGTTCACCTCCTCCATGGAAGAGGCCCCATGACTTCCTGTTTCAGACATGCCGTGATCCCCACAAAGAACCAGCAAATTGGGTAAAAGAGTCTCTCTCTCCTATAAGGCAAAGGAGAAACTTCAGTAGCATTCAGACTGAGAACACATGACCTTGTTAAGAAAACAACTTTAGATTTAAGCGTTACTTTATAAATAGCAGCTCTTTCTAAATGAGTTAGATTTTTTACCTATGAATTTATAGCCAGATGAAAGTTCAAGGTCAAATACCGTCATAAAGAAAACAAAAAGAATCGTATGGAGGTCAGAGAGCACAGGAGGGTCATGTTCATGGCCTCTCAGGTCCCTTTGCCACTTCCAAGCTGTGAGAGCCGGAGCGCGTTACTCGCCGTGCCTCAGTCTTCTCATTTGTCACACAGAGCCGCCCCTCTGCCCCTGGGACTCTGCCTTGCCTTTGCTGCTGCTTCACCTGCAATGTACCCTCAGAGATGGCGCATCTGCCCCTCCCTCCCTTCAAGTATCTGCTCACATCTCACATGTCCTCAAGGACGACTGCTCTGATCATGTTGTTTAAAACTATGGCCTCTCAGATGCTGTTCCCTCCTCCTGCCTGACGTTTTCCTGTGGCACCAATCACTCTCTAGAATACCTATGGACTCATTTATTATGCTTCTTGTTTGTCCCTCCTGACTAGAAACCCCACAAATGCCCGGACAGGAACAGTGACAGAGAAGGAACAATGATCTAGAAGGAATTCAAGAGATATTACTGGATGGACAGTGGACAGGTAGAGATAAGAGCCGCTCCCCTACAAGGCTGCTGGGAGACTGAGGCAGCGCAGGTGAATGTCCAAATGATGGCAAAACGGTGCCCAGCACGTGGCATGTGCTCTGTTTGAGAAGGCTGAGTGATGGCGGATGTGACTTCACATAAGGCAACCTGAATTCACTTTAGGAGCTTTCTTCCTTCTAGGAAACAGGCACCGTGACATTCTAGCACCACAGTGCGCCTCACCTCTGACAGCAGCGAGGTGTGGATCTTCATCAGGATGCTGTCCATCTCGTTGAGCTTGCGCCCGATCAGGGGGCTGCTGGGCCCGGAAACGTGGCCGATGTGGTCCAGCCCGAGGTAGTGGAGGATTAGCACATCCCAATCCCCTCTTTTTAATGCTTTATCCAAATGCCTTGTAACATTCTCATCCACCTTTAATGGGGGAAAAGAACATATGAATAATTCCCCTAACTTCCCTTGATCCTGACTCTCCAGGGAAAAGTGACATGCTCATTTTAAAATGTAGGGGTTTATTTTAGGTAACAGGACTTAATGAGAGTTCGAAAAAAGCAAAAAAAAACAAACAAAAAAAACTGTCATAAAAAAATTAAAGAAACATTAGCATTAGATTAAGTTTCACTAATATCGTTTTAATGTCTCTAGGTTACAGATAGAACATATTATACAGCTAATTTAAATGAGCAAGGGTTGTCCTGACAAAAAAATTCTGTGGGATCACTACTGGGGCTTAATTAAAGCTGAGCAGATGACGAAGTTACTTAGTGTCAAGTTGTTATGAGGTAACTAAGGGCTAAAGGCAGTTAGCTAAGACAAGACAGTACCCAGACTTCAAGTAACGAGCAGGGTGAAGCTGAGGGCATCTATGTGTGTCCCAGGAGAAGGCTGTTCTGGGAGGAAAGAGACACAGCCCTCAGTGATTAGCCACCAGCCTGGTCAGCCCTGGCCCTCAGCTGGCCCACCTCCCTCCCACTGAAAAATCTACCACAAAGAGAAGTGTTTCTGAGTGATTGTACACAGGACGGGAAAACTCAGTCACTGCTGCACAGTAACTGCTGTGTCTGCACAGGTCACCTTCAGCCAAGGGTCTCAACGTAAGCAGGACAGCAGATGTTCCACCAGGCCCAGCAAACTGAGAGGTGCGGGTGATGCAAGGCCATCCTCCCCAATGCCAAGCTCAGACATATGAGTGTGCCTCTGCCCTATGGGGCCTTCCTCTGCCCCAGGGTCAACTTCTAACTATGGGTCTAATCATGCTCTTTTCCTTGTTGGACACCACACTCCCAGCATGGGCCGATGCCCCTCAGGACTGGGCTCTGCCTAGCTCACCGTCTGCCCTCACACCGCCCCACTTGGGGTGCCACCCCACTCGCAGGAGAACCAACAGCCTTGAGAATTCCAGGCAGGCTGTGGAATCCTTGGGCTCTGCCTCATACAGATGCTGCCACCCCATTCTGTCCACTTGGGAAGTCCCCACTCACCTGTCAAAACTCAGCTTAAATGGCTCCTTGCTGAGAAGCCCTTCCTGATCCTCTGGACCCTGTCACTGGGCGCTCAGCTGTTCTAGGCTTTGGTCTCCAGAGTACTCTGCTCACACCTGCACCAGGGTTTATGTCCCTGGGTTGCAACCAATCATGTAAATGAACAATTTTTACAACCTCTCCATACTACTCCCAACACAGAACAACGTTGTCTGTCACTAAGTAAGAGGGTACCGGGCTCTACCTAGTAGGACATATTTTTCTTATTTAAAAAACTGACCTCTGTATAATCCGACACAAAATATGAGGTTGTTCCATCATACTCCACAAAATGCTTAGGAAATAACTTCATCCATGTTTCATCTCCATAAAAGATGATTCTTTTCCCAGCTGCTTTTGCCTGTGCGATCACGTTGTCTTCCAGCAGTGCAGGAGAATTGAGGTTCCTAACAACATCGATGAAGCCGGGGAGGCTCCCTGTCATCAACGCCTGCAGGAGGAAACACTCAAGAATTGGACCACGGAGGGCTGGCCCCGTGGCCTAGCGGTTAAGTTTGGCACGCTCAGCTTCGGTGGCCCAGTTCAGTTCCCGGGCGCAGACCTACACCACTTGTCGGTGGCCATGCTGTGGCGGCGACCCACATAGAAAATAGAGGAAGATCGGCACAGATGTTAGCTCAGGGCTAATCTTCCTCAGCAAAAAAGAAAAAAAAAAGAATTGGACCATGGAATCCAAAGCATGGCATGGGAAGGGGTGCCAAAGATCATTTTACAGATGAAAGAGGCAAGCATAAAACTAGGGCACTCCCAATACTGGAGGCCAGATCAGTGTTAGCACAAAGCGGGAAAAGCCACAGAAAGATCCTGGGCAAAACCAGCAAAGTCAACGGTGAAGACTTGACCACGTCTCAGCCAATGAGAAGACAGAAGAGGCTGTCTGTAGCTGGACGGCGGTGGCCAGGAAAGAAGCTATGGGTTATGAGAACAGAAGCCAAGGGCAAAGTGTGGTATGCAATGAAAACACGAACCTGCGCATTCAGATCCACAGTCAGGTCTTCCCCCAGGCTTCCGATCTGCTCCGTGTGACAAGCAAACTCCACGTATGGACCTTACAACCCAGCGATTCTAAGGGCCACCCCTGAGGGAAAGAACAGCCTCTCACACACCTAGGGAGGAAAGAGGTCTCTAGGCACGAACTCGCAGGAAGTCTCACAGGAAACCGGCCCAGGGATGCTGGTGGGACACCCCTCATGCGGCACCATAATTTCTGGGAGGAGAGGGTGGGTGTGACATGTACTCACACCCTTCTGATATAGAATTAAGTCAACAACCTCCCTCACTTTAGCACAGAGTCTAAGAGACCATAGCAAAGTCACGGGTCTCCATGATTTGGAGTTATCTGACAACCCACGACATCCAGGGACCTGTGCAATGAAAATGAACAGGGATCTGGATAATGCCAACAGGCGTAATACTTTTGCCAAGACTTCTTTAACAGAAAATAAATGCAAATATGAATTAACTGGACTTCTGGAATGCCAGAGTGAGGAGCTTGGCAGACCCTCTCCCCCAAAAGCAATAAAACTGGATAGAACTGTCAAAAACAACCATTTTAGCACTTCGAAAACTGTTGTATATCCCCAAGGACATACAACAAATGATTATTAAATCTCAGTAAGAGTGTGAGTACCTGTGGTGTTTTAACATGGGCTGCTCCCCTGCCTCACCCCCAGCTCTGTGATGCAGGAGCCATGAGAACCAGGAGGGGCCCACGTGGTTTGGGGCTCCAAGGAAAAGTCCCACACCAGGGGTGTGATGAAAACAACAGGGAAGGCCAACATCACAGCTGCCTGAAGCTTCAATGCTGATTGTACTAAGAGACCAGCCCAAAATTTAAAAAGGGGATCTGGGGAATGAGATAGCTGTAGTAGACATCTGTAAGCTCCCATATATTCCTGGAATCTGGAAGCCTGCGTGCACACGTGGGACTGAGTGTACACTCAGGAGAGACCAGAGAGGGCCAAGTTACCTGTTCCTTCCAGCTGAACAGGAGGCCCTGCTCAAACAGAAAGTGAGAATCAAGCCAGACTCATAAACTGCCTGAACAGTGAGCATGTGGGCCAACCCACACATCAATCCCCTGCAAAGGGTGGAAGCCTTACCACATGGTGTGTTTAAGCACAACCTCTGACCAATCGTTGGCTAACCACTAAGCTATGCTGACCCAGGGGTGACCCTTAGGAAGACCGGCTTAAAAATAAAAAGAATTGAAAACAGAAAAAGAACAAGCAGAGACATCACTTACTGCACACTTGGGGGGAGACAGACTCTACAAACTAGTTCAGGCGAGTCACTACACAAACAAACAAAAGAGCAGTGACAACACCCACCACTCTTGGGTGGAGGATCAGAATCCAGAGTTGAGGTAGGGGTTGCATGGATATATACATTTGTTAAATGTCATCCACCGGACACACAAAAACATGTGTGCCGCACTGTATGAAAATTCTACCTCAATAAAGCTATTTTTCAAAATGTAAGCCTCTCTTACCCCAAAATTCTACTCCCTAAAGGTAACCAGTTACTTTTGGTGAGTATCCTCTCATACTTTTTTTGTGTATGTATACAATCAAAAATATACAAAGATACACATTTTTTATCAAAATGGTAACAAACTATATAAATAATTCTACAACTTGCTTTTTCCAACTAACAACATATCATGAACCTCCTTCCCCAGAAAACATACAGCTACTCCATCTTCTTTTTAACAGCTACAAAGTACTCCAGTGTTTGGATGCACAATATATTTAACCAAGACTGTTTTAAAGGACACTTATTTTAAAAAGCTTCCAATGGAAGCACCATTTGAGCTGTGAAGCGAGTGAGAAACCCCAACCAGACTGGACCGGGAAGGCCGCAACGGAGCTCCTGCCCCGTCACACACGTCAGTTACTTCAAACAGGAAGTACAACCCTTCACTACTGAGGGAAGATTTCTCTTCCGGCCCAGCAACAGCCTGGCCAATGAGAAACGCCACAGCTCAGCCAATGGGAAATGCCACAGCTCAGCCAATGAAAAACACTGCAGCTCAGCCAATGGGAAATGCCGCAGCTCAGCCAATGGGAAACGCTGCAGCTCAGCCAATGGGAAATGCCACAGCTCGGCCAATGAGAAACACTGCAGCTCAGCCAATGGGAAATGCCACAGCTCAGCCAATGGGAAACACCACAGCTCAGCCAATGAGAAACACTGCAGCTCAGCCAATGGGAACCACCACAGCTCAGCCAATGAGAAATGCTACTGCTCAGCCAATGAGGAACTGTTGCCGCCCTGAACTGTCACTCTCCCTCAATGCTCTTTCCTTTAGAACAGCCCCTCCCTCTCTCCCTTTTCTCTATAAAAGCAGCTCCTTCCGTGTTCTCTGGATTTGCCTGTGGTTCGCCAGAGCACGCACATCCTAAAGTACAATTCTTTTTGCTACTCCCGATTAACTCCTTCTGAGGATAAAATAACAGGTGAATTTGCTTTTTAAGTTGACAGAGCCAAGACCTGCAGGTCGAAGTGTTGTCCAGGTGAGGTGAGGTGGGGCTTTCCAGGGGGAAATACAGCAAACTGCAAAGACCCCAAGGCAGAGAGAGGGCAGCACGCTTGCAGAACTGAGCTATGTGTGATCTGTGTGGACGAAAGACATAGGAGGAGAGAAAGTAGCTCAGATGAGGCTGGAGGGGTAAGCAGGGGCAAGACCACACGGCCTCAAGGCCTGGGTTAGCAGGAAGAGTGTAAGCCTGGAGGGTTTTAAGAAGTAGAGGAGCACAACCTGGTTTGTGTCTGTATGGGATCTGGGCAAGAAGAGGTGCTCGGAGACTTTTACAGTCCAGGCTGGAGACCACAGAAGACTGGACTAGGGTGGTGGCAGTGGAGGTGCTGGCTCGGTCCAGTTACATTCACACCCACAGTATTAAGAACACCTGTTTACCTCATTTCTTGTGAAGAGTGGGTTATCATCAATCTTTAAATGTTTACAATGTGATAGACAACAACTGGACTTACAGACTGTTTAGTTAGCCTTGCTCTGATTCCTTGTAAAGTTAAAATTCTTTTCTTATGTTACTGGCCATTTCGATTTCTCCTTTCTGGATTTCTTTATATCCTTTGTCCAGTTGCCACTGGATGGTTGTCCTTGATCAGATTCTCTTTACATATCATGGGCTTAACATCTTGTTTGTTATGTCAACTGTAAATAATTTTTCCAGTTTATCATTTGTCAGTTGTCTTCGTGTATAACGTCCTTTGCCACAGAAAGGTTTTCTGTTTTCGTGTAGTTGAATCTGTCCATCCTTTCCTCTGGGGCTTTTACAAGGCACTTCCCTTCTTCTCACACTAGCTTGGGTTCCCACTGACATTTTCACAGAGGGCAGGGACTACTTGGTATACCCTTCACTCCAGGAAGCATGCAGGCAGCAACTGAGTTGCAGCAGGGAGTCCTAGGAAGTCTAAGTGAGAGCTCGAGTCTGTCACCTCCTTGGAGGTTTTCCCGTGGTTGCTGTGGCCTTGGGAACAGTAGTCTCTTGCCTTCTGAAAATTAAGGAGGGCTCTGCAGAGGCTACTGAAAGAGGATTTGACCTGGGCACCCTATTCTGCAGTACTGCTGTATAACACAGTGTGACCGGCAGAGGCTTTGAAACCAGGCAACATAGGCTTACGCTCGGTTTCTGAGGCCACTTGGGTGATTTTACCAATTGAAACCTGTTTCCTCATCTGGAAAATGGAGAAGACAGAGTGCCGACCTCACAAAGCCTAGCTCACAGGGCTGTTGTGAAAGTGCGTGAGATAATGCCTGCGTTCTGTACTCACTGCAGTCAGCGATCGGTAACTGCTCCTTATTATGACTATAAATTCCCTGATGAAAGGAAAGGCATTCAAAAATTAATTAACTAATTTTAGAAAGAAGCTACTGCAGGATCTTATCATGTGAAAGTGCTACCAGGGACATTAGTCTTGAGATGTTAAGACCAGTGTTTCACGACAATTGTATCAACACTTTGAGATTAACTAAGTCCCTGCCCTATCTGGTGGCAGGGAAGAGGACACACTCCTTAGCCAACACTACCCGATCCTACCAAATTCTAGAGCTGTGTGGACTTAACTCTAGTATGGACTTCCTGTTCTAGCTCCTCCCTGAGAGGGAATGAGGAGGAAGAACCTACAAAGGACTGAAAACAAAACAAAACAAAACACTGGTTTTGTGCAATGAAACAAACGGGCTGGAGACGAGAGGCCCTAAGAACGACACTGGTCAATGTGCAGGTCTGAATAGAACCTGGAGCCTGCACACTCAAACATTTTCTTACGTGTCAGGCCAGATTCCTAATAACACTTTTCCTACCAGAATGAAGGAGGAATGGGTTCCTTCCACACTTCTAATAGAACAGATAAAGAAATTGGTGTTCCTGAGGGTCAGGAGCCTGGATACCTTTCCTCCAGCTTTCCCAGGAATGGTCTCAGCAGAATGACCACTCCTGAGAGGCCATCTTTGAGCATCTTGACTAAAGGTGCCCTCTCCTGCTCCCCACAACTCTCTATCATGTTCTCTTCCTTGATTTCTTCCACAGCATGTATTGCTTTCTGAAACTATCTTGATTATTTATTTGTATACTTATGTATTTTCTGTCCCCTCAATTAGAAAGTAAGCTCCATGAAGACAGGACAGTTACTGTCTTGTTCTTTACTGAATCCTTCTTATCTAGAACAGTGCATGGTACTGAACAGAGCATGGTAGATGCTCAATAAATATTACCAAATGAAGGATACACCACATTCAAAAGTGGCAGAGAGAGTGGGAAACTCAAGAAGGCAAAGTCAGTGAAAGATGTGACATTAATCCCTTCAATCCAAGACTGTTTTATTCATCCAGTAAACATTTACTGAGTATCTACTAAATGCTGCCCCCAAGCTTTAAATCAGCAAGTGGCTCCTTCTCACCAAACAGTAAGGTGTCACATGATCAGCCACAGATGTAAGGCTCAACCAGAGACTTCTATACCATACTAGCATGCAATATATTCACAGACGAACATTTAAGCTCCTCTGTCTCTTTCTGTCCTCACCCTTCTAGTCCTCCTTCCAGTCTGAGTTTGAATGTAACTCTCAGACAGGCTTTTCTGACCCCTCAACCTACACTGAGCCCACCCCCAAGCAATGAGCATCATGTCCTGCTCTTCTTCATCATGCATTAATCACACTTTACAACTGCACGATTCAGTTGTATATGCATTTGTTTAATGGCTACGTCTCTCATTAGAGACTAAAAGCTCCATGAAGGCACAGATACTATTTTGCTCCAACTATATACCCGTTACAATGTCAGCATATAGGAGTTGCTCAATAGATAGTTCTTGAGCCAATCAATAAAGCTTCATTCTTTTCTTTACCCATAGTTCGTGGGTAAAGCACTATACACTTCAAAGCGACTCTCACTAGGCTGAACACCTGAAGGGGGTTTCTATAGTAGAAATAGTGATAACTGTCAAGGCCAGATCATGCTGGCTTGATCATTGTGTATACTACAATTTTGGACGAGTCATTTAATTTATCTGAGGTTGCTTCCTCATCTATAAAGTCAAGAGATTGCACTAGACAACCCTAAAGGTTCCTTCCAGGATTGTAACTGACCCACTGACAATTAAAGAAGAGAGCAGGTTGGCAGAAGGATGGTAACTCTTGGATGATCTTGCTCTAAATCCTTTATGCTCCCCATGAAGCATGAGTTTTGAATACTTGACGAGGGACACAGATCCTGGGTCTCAGCTCCATCCCAGCTGTGAGGCTTCTTCAGCATTATATTGCCCCAGCCAGGTTGATAGCACCAAACTAATTTCCATTTAGTTAAAATTGGGACTCCAAGTAAAAGGCTAGAGAAAGCCCCTCTAAACCTCCAAAGAAGTCAAACCATGATTTATAAAACATTAAGTCAAACTGTTTACCTTGATTCGAGGCATAGTAACAGTAGGTGGCTTTGCTTCAGCCACAAAACTGTGAGATGCTCCTTTTTCCACGAGATAAGTTGTGTAGGGCATAAATTTCACACCCTTTGAGCCAAATACAAAATCATCTCTCAAGGCGTCTATCAGCATAATAACAACTTTACTGAAGAGAGGTGGCGGGAGCTTGGTCCAGTTGGAAGTGGATCCTAAAAGTGTTTAAAAGAAAAAAGGAAACTGAATTTTAAACTTTATTTAGCATCCAAGCACCTTATACTCTAGTTTCTGCCTACTTTTCCAGCACATATCCTGTCATATCTACATATCTCAACCCAAAGAAAGAGGCCTGTTCTTGATAGACAGTGCTGGGAGCGGGAGAGGGTGAGGGTGAGCAAGCTCAGGGAGTCCCAGTTTTAAGTCGTGAATTGCTCTTAGCATGGTGAGGAGTACTGGAACAGGGGAGTCCCTTTGTGAGGGTCCCAGAATGTGACATTTAGGGAGCTTGACCTAAAACAGTGCTGCAAGTGGTGACGGGCGAGCATTTGCAAACTGTGTTTACAAAGCCAGCAGCTGGTATTGTGTGGACCTGGTCCAAAACGGGCAAGCCTTTACCTGGTATGTACTACCGGGTAGGTGAAGGCTAAGAAGAAGTCTACGCAGGGAATTCTTAACTACTGGGAATAAAGGGGTTTTGGAGGACTGTCATAGAAGAAAATGCGAGAGGGCAGCAGGAATCTTATCTGTTGTGTCCTATCGACGAAAAAGCGTCCCCAGAACAGAGAGTGACCCAAAGGCCTGCTCAGGGAAGGGGGTGTTACTGGATGAACAGAGCTGGGGAGAGGCGGGAGCCTTTGCGGTGGCCAGGGAGGATGGTCGACGTAGGGCTGGTAGGTGGTTGCCACAAGGTTGTAGGATACATAAAAACAGGCTGGAGCGGTAAGAAGGGGGCTCTTGATGATGGGGACCAGAATGGAAGAGGAGACCACTCGGGAGACCCGGGAAGAAGTCCGAGAGGCGGGGCTCAGAGGAGGAGGGTCCCCCAGGAAAAGGGGGGCCCGGAGAGCGGAGACGCCCGGGGAGGGGTCCGTACCAGCCGAGGGTTCGGGCGCTGGGGGCTCTGCTTGGTGCTTCGTCCCGGAAAAGGACCGAACGGGAGCCGGGAAGAATCCCCGAAGGAAGAGCACGACCCCGAGCACCTCGACCACTACGCAGCAGGCAGCGAAGGTCCCAGAGCCCAGCCGCATTGCGCCCACCACGATCCCAGCTCCCCGAGCGCAACGCAAGTCTCCTCCAGCTTCCGGCTCCAGGGAGCAACCTCTGAGCAAGCGCGAACTGACGGCGCTGACAGGTGCCGCTCCCGGTGTCGTCACGCCCGCCGGCGCGCCGGAAATACGCACGAACGGGGGGACGCTTCCGGGCGTTTGCTGGCCCTGAGCTCTGGGATCCTTTGCGCTTATTTCTGGAGTGCCCACGCCCGAATCCCCGCCCACCCGCGAGCCCCCGCCCCCGCCCACCTGTGAGGCTCTGCCCCAGCCCCGCGCCTACTCGAATCCCCGCCCGCCTGAGAGGCCCGCCCAGGCCCCGCCCGCCCCGCATTACAGGTTCAACTATGGCCTGTTCCGTGTGTAGCAATACGTATCACGTGCCATGCCTCCTCCTGGGAGCTTCCACACGTGTTGCCTCGTTTTTCCTCACATCAACCTCTGAGTCATGTGTCTTGGGCAGGTCTGTGCAGAGGACGGTCTCTGACCTTGGCTTCAAGTTGGGCTGCCATAACAGTACATCGCTAAGTGACCCTGGGAAGGTCTGCTGACTTCTGGGACTAGGCGTCCTTGTGCGGGATTGGACTCTGGGACATTGTTGGGGCCCCATCCAGACCCTTTACTGGCCGGTGCCTCTGTCTCCAGCCCCTGGGTGTGCTGGGGGCTAACGTCTCTGTTGACCTGAAAAAGCTCAAAACGAGTTTATCCCAGAATAGCGAAAAGAATTGCACTTCAGGACGTGCGTGCTCTGGCCAACCATAAATAAATCCAGAAAACAAAGCAGAGGAGCTGCTTTTATAGAGAAAAGGGGGAATAGGGAGGGGCTGTTCTAAAGGAAAGTCCTTCGGGTGAAAGTGACAGTTCAGGGTGGCAACAGCTTCTCATTGGCTGAGCTGTGGCATTTCTCATTGTTTGGGCCGCAGCATTTCCCATTGGCTGGGCTGCAGAGTTTCTGATTGGCTGGGCTGTTGCCTGCGGGGAGAGAAATCTTCCTTCAGTAGTGAAGCAGTTGTACTTCATGTTTGTTGTGCGTGATGGGGAGGGAGCTCCCGTGGGGGCCTTCCCTATCCAGTCTAGTTGAGGTTTCTTTATTAATTTCTACAGCTCACAGCTGCCCCCTTTTCTGGAGAACTACCCTTGGCTGCTGGGAACCCCTGAGCACCGGAGGTTACCAGCCCCTAAACACCTGGAGCGATGACTGACTGGTATTGTGTGGAATTAGCCTCAAATTCTCAGAGTTTAGCTTTCTCTGTTGTGAAAATTAATAAAGAGAAACCTCATTTAAAATGGAATTGGGAAGCCAGAAAGAGAACTCTCATGCACATGCCACTCAATGCACACTACAGACCCCAATAGGGAGAGAGGTACCTGCATCTCCGATGGGAAGCGATACAACTTACCACCCCAGCAGGAGGAAGGAGGAAATTCCTCCTTGCACAGCAACAGCTCATCCAGAGACAGGCTGCCATAATTCATCCAATGAAAAGCCACTATACATACTTCCAACTTGTAGTCTCCTCCAATGGACTCTTCCTTTATAACAGGCCCTCCCCACTTCATAAAAGAACACTCCTCTCCCTGTTTCTCCAGGCTGCATGTCCTGAATTGCAATTGTTTGCTGTTCCTAAATAAACTCATTTTGCTGGTAAAATAACTGGCTGTTTATTTGTTTCAGGTCAACACTGTCCTACTTTAGATTCCAAAATTTTATTGACATCTCTCCTAGTTTTTGTTCTCTTTTTTGTCCATGTGGTTTTGTCCATGCCTCCCTCTTTCTGGTCATTTTGGTAGAATATTGGGGAACCAGGACCACACACTGTGTGCTGTCCACCATAGCCTTCATTCTTCAAGGCTCATCTTCTAGATTTCTCCCAGGTCATCAACAGCCTGGAACATTATAGTTTTCATTCATGAGAATGTCAAAGGTTCCAAGATCAAGGAGCTTTCTAAAAATTTGTTATGGGTGGTTTTAGTGACACGGAAAGAGCTGCCTATTCCCATAACTGGTTACCCCCAGAGTACTAGGTGGTGGTGGGACAGAGTCTCATTTTTCTCATTTCGTTTTAAAATTTTATTTGAAATATAGGCATTCACAGATTTGCAAGGTCAAGTCATCTTCAGAGCAGCCCCTCCTGCCCGGGGTCCTAGCTCCCGGCTTCCCTTCCTGAACTTAGCTAGCTCTGTGCATCGCCCCTCCTGTCCAGCTGCCCCTCCCGTCCAGCTGCCCCTCCCTGAGTCCTTGGGTGTCATGTTTGTTTCTGGTTCTCAGAGGTGATGGCTCCACTGAGGTTTGTAGTCAGGTGCCAGCCTCTTGTTTGCAGCTTGGTGTGCCTCATGTAAACACTCTCCTGGTGAGTGTTCCTGGGAGTGTTTGGTTGCCTTTTCCCATTCCCCTCGCGGTGTGGCTACATAGAGCTTGGCTGGTTCTCCTGGATAACTCGTTTCTAACTGAAGTGAGCTTTTCCTGAACTAGGTTTTCCTGAACCAGTCACTGTGGGGCTGTTTGCCACACAAGCCTCATGCTTTACTCAACAGACCATTTGCTGTGATGTGGTTGCTAGGTGGCTTGCCTTGGCCCTGCTGCATTTTCTGCCCAGTGCGGCAGTGTCACTGGTCCAGGGGAGCCCCTACTCAGCCCGTGCACCCCATTCCCAAGCTGCACAGCATAGGTTTCAGCGTCCTGCTCAGATGTGCCTTGTGTGTACTCTGAGAGCCTCACACTCCATCTTTGCTTTCCCTCTCTCACAACTGTTTTCAATCAGCACTGCTTTGGTGCCTCTTTCCACTTATGTTTTAGTTTTGTGGTTTGGAATTTTCTCTTTCTTCAAGGTTATTTGAAGACTATTTGAAGATGGATTTTTGTATTTGTTCCTGACTTCTCGTTGCTGTTGGGTGATTTAGAGAGAAGACGGAGAAAATACCAAATTTAGGCCATCTTCTTGAAACAACCCAAATAGATAACTTTTAATGATAAAGAATATGGTTAAGAGAACATATTTTCATGCAATAAAATTATTACTATTAAACATGGTATTGGCATACAAAAAAACATTAAGGCATTTGTCCTCCTTTTAGCCAGACCTTTAAAATGGCCCATAAGGGGCCATGCAATTTCTGGGGAGGTTTTAAAATAAAGATTTCTTGGTGCAATTCCAAGCCTACTAAGACAGCATTCCCCAAAGGTGATACCCAGGCTCCTATATATTTTTTATTCAACTTTTTTTATTGTGGTAAAATACAAGTAACGTAAAACTTGCCATCTTAACCGTTTTAAGTACAGTCGAGTGGTATTAAACATTCATATTATTGTGCAACTAAATTACCTACCCTAAAGGTGAGGGTTAGGGTAGGGGTTAGGGTAGGGGTTAGGGTAGGGTGAGAGTAAGTGTTAGGGTTAAGGTTAGGGTTAGTGTTACGGTTAGGATTAGTGTTATGTTAGCCTTAGTGTTAAGGAGGGGTTGGGGGTTAGAGCTAGAGTTAGGGTTTAGGGTTTAGGGTTCGGGTTAGGGTTAGGATTAGGATTTATGATTAGGGCTAGGGTTAGTGTCAGGGTCAGGGTCAGGGTCAGGGTCAGGGTCAGGGTTAGTATCAGGGGCAGGGACAGAGTTAGATTTCAGGGTTAGAGTTAGGTTCAGGGTTAGGGTTAGAGTTCATGGTTAGGGTTAGGGTTCAGAGTTAGGGTTAGGGTTCAGGGTTCCGGGTTCGGGTTCGGGTTACAGTTCGAATTCGGGTTAGGGTTCG